>NW_021130308.1:1394167-1989986 GCF_004193835.3 Ostrinia furnacalis
GCGATCTGTGTGCCTACCATGAGTTTACGTTAGGTGAGCTCGCTAGCGAATACGTCAAAAAATTCTATCAAGACTTTATTTCTTGAAAGTAGCCGCTAGGGGCGCTGCACATTATGTCATACATTTAAATGACATTTTTTTACGCAGTCGCTAGCGAGCACACCTAACGTAAACTCATGGTAGGCACACTGAGGGCGTAGTGTGAGTTTTCGTCAAACGCATTCGATGTCGACTGCGTAAAAAAGTGATATTGCGGAAACTTTAAAGAACTAAAATCTTCATATATTTTTGATGCGCTAGTGATGACGTTTGATGTAAACTCACACTAAGCCCTCTGTGTGCCTACCATGAGTTTACGTTAGGTGTGCTCGCTAGCGACTGCGTAAAAAAATGACATTTAAATGTATGACATATTGTGCAGCACCCCTAGCGGCTACTTTCAAGAAATAAAATCGTCATAGAATTTTTTGACGTATTCGCTAGCGAGCTCACCTAACGTAAACTCATGGTAGGCACACTGAACTGCTTTGGACAAACGCTTTGCGCGAGTCCATTGCTGACGAAACGATTCGATGCTGTAGTTAGGTACTCGTAATTTTGAGATTATTCTTGCGGCGATATATCAATTTAAGTTCCTAAACGATAATTAGACAAGTGCAGCAATGCACTGCAAGTACCCCTCCCCCCTCCCGACCCAACGGCCTCTTCCCCGCCTAGAGATGAACAAAGAATCATTGTTTCGACAATTTTTTAATACGCGATCTGACGGCGTAGTGTGAGTTTTACGTCAAACGCATTCGATACTATGAATAATACTTTTTATACTATGAATGAATATTTCAATCGAAAATGACATTTATTACTTATTTTTAATTATTCTTTTAATGACATTATTTTATTGTTTGATTTAATTTATTTTGATTGTTTTGACATTGTTTTATTTTTTCTATTTCTCACATATTTAATTATTTTCATGTAGTAAATGACATAATATTTGTAATTTATTCTTGTAGAAATTATTTAAATATTTGTACGCTGACTAATTACACAGCAAAATTTGGCGATCTACTATACTAGTTTTAAGACCACTATGTTTACCCAAAATTGTGCAAATAAATATTTGAATTTGATGTCGACTGCGTAAAAAAGTGACATTGCGGAAACTTTAAAAAACTAAAATCTTCATATATTTTTGACGCGCTCGCTAGTGATGACGTTTGATGTAAGTAAACTCACACTAAGACCTCTGAACTGCTTTGGACAAACGCTTTGCGCGAGTCCATTGCTGACGAAACGATTCGATGCTGTAGTTAGGTACTCGTAATTTTGAGATTATTCTTGCGGCGATATATCAATTTAAGTTCCTAAACGATAATTAGACAAGTGCAGCAATGCACTGCAAGTACCCCCTCCCCCCTCCCGACCCAACGGCCTCTTCCCCGCCTAGAGATGAACAAAGAATCATTGTTCCGACAATTTTTTTATACGCGATCTGAATTGCTTTGGACAAACTCTTTGCGCGAGTCGATTAAAGCGCAGACGAAACAATTCGATTTTATATTTACTCGTAATCTTGAGATCTTTATCAAATATTAGAGTTCAATCTATAGAGTAGAATCAAAATAAGTTCGAATTTAGGCAAATGCAGCAAGTGCAAGGAGGTACCTCTTTCTCCAAAGGCCACTTCCCCGTCTAGAGATTGAACAAATAATTATTATTTTGACAGTGTTTATTACGCGATCCGAACAGTGCCTCTACCATGAGTTTACCTACCGAGCATCTCGCTATCGAGGGCGTAAAAAAATGTATGGCAAATTGTACAGCGCCTCTAGCGGTTAGTAGCTGAACCACAGCAAAACTAAAAACACTACCATGAGTTCATCTCAAATCGTTAGGTAAAAAACCTATCTAAATGAATACGATAGCGACTAAAGTTTTTATTAAGTTTCATACAAATAACTTACCATGAGTTGCAATTTTCAAAGATGTCATCGAAAAATACCTTAGCTGTCACAGTAACGTAACTCACTGGCTTATTGACGTGTGAAAAGCAAAATTAAATTGTGGTTTTAGGTCATTTTAGGTGTTTTCTTTATTAAATTATGTCGGAAAGAAGTTTATTACGATGGAACATGTTATCAGCATGTGGGCAGACCTCCCACTAGGTGGACCGACGATCTGGTGAAGGTCGCGGGAAGAACCTGGATGCGGGCACATTGTGGAGATCCTTGGGGGAGGGAGAGGATGCTGCGTTTCCCAGAGATATGCGAGGGAATTGTGTCGTGCGAAGATGTCTAGCTGTGCTGTGAAAATGTGTGCGGGTTTCCACCAAAGCTGTGCGAGGAAAATGTATCGTACGAGGATGTGTAGCAGAGATTTGAAAATGCTCATTAGTGTTGTACAGCCTGAGCCTTTTCTACCAGAGATGTGCTGACCGAGGCGAGGTAAATGAAGCGATTCTATTGGTTCTTTACAAACACATCCTTCGCTACGCATCCTCGCACATCTCTGGTGGAAACGCAGCCTTACGAGATCATGATAGAAAGCTAATCCGACAATGAATATGTATTTTCATAAGTTGAAATTTACTTTTGTTTTTAATCAGTCTGTGTATTATGTATTAGGTTTTGTGAAATAAATAGTCAATAAAAATTAATCATTTTATTTTCAACTAGCTTTTGCCCGCGGCTTCGTCCGCGTGAAATTTAGTTTGTCACAGATCGTCATAATTATAGCCTATATGTTAATCTGGGTTATAAACAATAATACTGTAAAGTTTCATCAAAATCCGTTCAGTAGTTTTTGCGTGAAAGAGTAACAAACATCCAGACATCCAAACTTTCGCATTTTTAATATTAAGTAGGATATTAGTAGGATATGTATTTACTTAATTATTATTACTGACGAGATTGCTACCATGTATTTTTAGTGACCATGAAAGATTAAAACAATATAATGTATTTAATTAATTATAATATCTTAAGTTTTACAATAATAAGGTAGGTATATCCATCCAGTTACCCTAGGTCTTTATTATGGATTTAATTTACAAGTAGTTATTTACAAGCACTCTGCTCTAAATCCTTTGGCTTCAGGGAAGAACCTGGACCGCCACCAGTCCAGTGTTCCCTTGGCAGCTCTGTGTATGCGAGTTGCCTTCTTCTTGCTGTTTAAAGTCACTCCACACCTTAACAAATAAACATTACAAATAATAATGACGAAATAAGATAAAAGCAATCAAAATGAATAAAGTAGTAGGTATTTATACACACTTTTCTCAATTTCTCAGTAGTTTTCGTGTCGCCGGTGGCATCAGCATTTCACGTTCGCGTGTCCGTTAGTTCCACCCACCGTTGACTATTGTTGGCTCTTTCTTGGGGCCCTTCAGTGGGCATACTCAGATCGCCATATCTATAGAAAAACAACTTTATTGTATCTAGAAAATATAAATCTAGCACTCATATTACTGAATTTTAGCTAGGCACGTGGAAGTTATGCTGGAAAGGTTGTATTTCTCCAAAAAAACCAGCTCAAAATTATTCGTTTAATTTCGAAATTCCTCCACTACATAGTATGTTTATTTTTACTTAACTTACCTTTCCATAAATTCTACAATCGGTTTAAACGGATAGGCGCAGGTTCTCATTTTCCTATCGTGGTTAAAATCCAATTTTTTGTGGAAAATTATTCATCAATAATCCTTCAACAAAACATGTTTTGTTATCTGTTGTCATGACAACAGCTGCGTCAAAGTCGCAATGACAAGAAATAAACAATACAAATTTAAAATCATCATGTTAATTCAGCTTTAAGCACTGTTCTAGGACACTTAAATTTTGCAGTGTTATTTTTGACATGTTTGTTATTTCCTACTCTATCTTTTCTATTTAGTTAGAAAGGAGCGGCATTCGTTCTTTCATTCATCCATTCATAGAGTGTGAAGTTGGATACGTTTACATGCTCACCAACATGACATCACAAAACCATCGAATTATCGCTGGCGAGTAAAGTATACGGTAATTGAACTCATGGTATGATTTTAAGGCAAACTTCATCGATCCACGTTTAAACTCTATCGACTGTAGTATACGAATACAAGTTTTCGATGGCAACTCATGGTAGAGGCACAGTTCTGGACGCTGAATTGGCTTCGAGTCGATTGCAGTGAAAAGTAGTAGACAAAACGATTCCACATTGTTTACGGGAACGTAAGTTTGAAATTATTCTTTCAACGATGTATCAATGATGATTACCACCTCTGTAACATTATGGATGCAATAAAGAATTGAGTATTGAGTATTGAGTATTCTTATAGTAAGCGAGTCAAGACATCGGCCGCTGTAATGTAACAACGACTAAGTGAAACAATCACACATGAAATGGTTATTTCTAAAGCATTTATATTTACCAATTACTTAGCCATTCAGGTAATAAAATAAAACTACACAACAATAGTAATAAAAAAGAAAAGGTCTGTATACAAATAACAGCCAATGCCGTTTGATTTGTAGCGGCTTGTGACCCTTAGCCCCTTTTAAATGATCATAAAAATCTAAAATTATGAGCCAAAATAAGGCGCCCCACCCGCTAGAGCCCTCTGTAACCTAATGCAATAACTTTATTGGGTTGTTTTTACCTTTTAAAGCCGTCTAATAACAGGCAAGCTTTGACGATTCACGTTATCCCGGATTAAAAATGTACTGTGTGACTGAACTCTATACGAAACTAAGAGGAACCAGCGAAGTTAAATAAAACATTGCGAAATACCCACGGCAAATATGAATGCCCGAGTGCATTCCTAACGACGAGTTTTTCATTTGACCAGGTAAAAGCACACTTTTATTAATCGGAACGTCCGAATGGATACGGATAGGGATAAGTCAAAGCTTGAAAGCTCGTGTAAAAGCACGAAAATACGAGCAGTGCCTCTACCATGAGTTGCCATCGAAAACTTGTATTCGTATACTACAGTCGATAGAGTTTAAACGTGGATCGATGAAGTTTGCATTAAAATCATACCATGAGTTCAATTACCGTATACTTTACTCGCTAGCGATAATTCGATGGTTTTTTGATGTCATGTTGGTGAGCATGTTAACGTATCCAACTTCACACTCTATGAATGGATGAATGAAAGAACGAATGCCGCTCCTTTCTAACTATATAGAAAAGATAGAGTAGGAAATAACGAAAATGTCAAAAATAACACAGCAAAATTTAAGTGTCCTAGAACAGTGCTTAAAGCTGAATTGACATGATGATTTTAAATTTGAATTGTTTATTTCTTGTCATTGCGACTTTGACGCAACTGTTGTCATGACAACAGACAAATAAACATGTTTTGTTGAAGGATTATTGATGAATAATTTTCCACAAAAAATTGGATTTTAACCAGGATAGGACAATGAGAACTTGCGGCTATCCGTTTAAACCGATTGTAGAATTTATAGAAAGGTAAGTTAAGTAAAATTAAACATACTATGTAGTGGAGGAATTTCGAAATTAAACGAATAATTTTGAGCTGGTTTTTTTGGAGAAATACAACCTTTCCAGCATAACTTCCACGTGCCTAGCTAAAATTCAGTAATATGAGTGCTAGATTTATATTTTCTAGATACAATAAAGTTGTTTTTCTATAGATATGGCGATCTGAGTATGCCCACTGAAGGGCCCCAAGAAAGAGCCAACAATAGTCAACGGTGGGTGGAACTAACGGACACGCGAACGTGAAATGCTGATGCCACCGGCGACACGAAAACTACTGAGAAATTGAGAAAAGTGTGTATAAATACCTACTACTTTATTCATTTTGATTGCTTTTATCTTATTTCGTCATTATTATTTGTAATGTTTATTTGTTAAGGTGTGGAGTGACTTTAAACAGCAAGAAGAAGGCAACTCGCATACAAAGAGCTGCCAAGGGAACACTGGACTGGTGGCGGTCCAGGTTCTTCCCTGAAGCCAAAGGATTTAGAGCAGAGTGCTTGTAAATAACTACTTGTAAATTAAATCCATAATAAAGACCTAGGGTAACTGGATGGATATACCTACCTTATTATTGTAAAACTTAAGATATTATAATTAATTAAATACATTATATTGTTTTAATCTTTCATGGTCACTAAACATACATGGTAGCAATCTCGTCAGTAATAATAATTAAGTAAATACATATCCTACTAATATCCTACTTAATATTAAAAATGCGAAAGTTTGGATGTCTGGATGTTTGTTACTCTTTCACGCAAAAACTACTGAACGGATTTTGATGAAACTTTACAGTATTATTGTTTATAACCCAGATTAACATATAGGCTATAATTATGACGATCTGTGACAAACTAAATTTCACGCGGACGAAGCCGCGGGCAAAAGCTAGTTGAAAATAAAATGATTAATTTTTATTGACTATTTATTTCACAAAACCTAATAGGTACATAATACACAGACTGATTAAAAACAAAAGTAAATTTCAACTTATGAAAATACATATTCATTGTCGGATTAGCTTTCTATCATGATCTCGTAAGGCTGCGTTTCCACCAGAGATGTGCGAGGATGCGTAGCGAAGGATGTGTTTGTAAAGAACCAATAGAATCGCTTCATTTACCTCGCCTCGGTCAGCACATCTCTGGTAGAAAAGGCTCAGGCTGTACAACACTAATGAGCATTTTCAAATCTCTGCTACACATCCTCGTACGATACATTTTCCTCGCACAGCTTTGGTGGAAACCCGCACACATTTTCACAGCACAGCTAGACATCTTCGCACGACACAATTCCCTCGCATATCTCTGGGAAACGCAGCATCCTCTCCCTCCCCCAAGGATCTCCACAATGTGCCCGCATCCAGGTTCTTCCCGCGACCTTCACCAGATCGTCGGTCCACCTAGTGGGAGGTCTGCCCACATGCTGATAACATGTTCCATCGTAATAAACTTCTTTCCGACATAATTTAATAAAGAAAACACCTAAAATGACCTAAAACCACAATTTTATTTTGCTTTTCACACGTCAATAAGCCAGTGAGTTACGTTACTGTGACAGCTAAGGTATTTTTCGATGACATCTTTGAAAATTGCAACTCATGGTAAGTTATTTGTATGAAACTTAATAAAAACTTTAGTCGCTATCGTATTCATTTAGATAGGTTTTTTACCTAACGATTTGAGATGAACTCATGGTAGTGTTTTTAGTTTTGCTGTGGTTCAGCTACTAACCGCTAGAGGCGCTGTACAATTTGCCATACATTTTTTTACGCCCTCGATAGCGAGATGCTCGGTAGGTAAACTCATGGTAGAGGCACAGATAGCTCTTACCGCAATTAAAAGGCTGAACTTTGTGTCAAATAAAAATTCGAAATCCGACACTAATAAAGGTAGATTCCGATCGAGTCGGAGCACGAGATATAACGGCAGATGGAAAGCCGAGCAAAAAGTAGCAGTTTGTAATAGTCCGTTGCTGAAAGCGTTTTCCATGAGGCTTTTAAACGCTTATCTTGGAATGATAGCAATGGCCGGACGCTGAAAGGCTGTGACGACAATTTCCCTACATTAGGACAAGCCCCGTTTTGCCATCGGCGACAGAGATTTTTCAACGCTGTTTCAGTATTCAGCCGCTTCAGTGTGGTTACCGTAAGTTTACGTTAGATGTGCTCGCTAGCGACTGCGTAAAAATATGACATATTGTGCAACGCCCCTGGTGGCTACTTTCAAGAAATAAAATCTTCGTAGGTTTTTTGACGTATTCGCTAGCGAGCACACTTTTAACGTAAACTCATGGTAAGCACACTGGATGCGAGTATTCACTTCACATTTCTTTTCACAACAAATCTTCATGTGCTATCTGTTTTTATTTGCCGGCATCGATTCAGTGCAGCCAACTATGAAGTCGAAACAGATTCAGTTACACCGGTATGTTTCAAAATGGTACCATTTCAGTCGAGCGGGTATTAAATTCTTTGTAAGAGGGTCAGCCGTTGTAAAATTTCAGCTCTTTCGCGTGGAAACAATGCGCTGGTATTATTTTAACTGTTCGCCGCTAATAGAGCTCGCATTCAGGTATTTAATCAACCGGCTGGGTTATTATTTTAACTTAGATTTGATTTGTCTATTTTGTTTCGAAATTTTGATAACATATTTTAGTATTTGTTTTTAATAAAAATATGTATTTATTTTGTTTACTGATGTAAAACGTACATTGATATGAATTTGATTTGGTTCTATGAATAACATATTGTTTACCTATGTGACCAAACATTTGCCAAAATCACTAACTTATAAGCTTTTCGTTCAGTCACAAATAAGTTTAAATCTAAGGCTGAGTTGCACCACCAAACTTTGACCGTTACTTTAACGATAACCGGTGCTTTTTGCATGGAGTTTGACAGATTTTTGACGTTTGTCTAAGTCAAAGTTAGATGGTGCAACCCAGCCTAAGAGTTATTTTTCCGAACTAAAGCGTTAAAGCAAACTAACCAAGATTACTGTTACAAACTTTATTTTAATTTAATTTTTATAGTTAGTAAACGAATCGCGAAGAATGTCTGAAGTAAAGACGTTAGTTATACGTGTATCAGGTAACTCCGCATATTTACTACTATTCGTGCGGCGGAAAGTTTTAATTGAACAAGTATTCTTTTAACGACTTCAAAACTTGCAGTTTGCAATTTTGTTCGTTGCGTCGATATCTTTGGGTGCGGATTATTCAGCTCTCGATGGATACAATTTGTTCAAACTAGTTTCCTTTTATTTTATCGGTAATTTCTAGAGGAGGTAAGCTTTTTTCAGGTTTTTTCTTCATTCCGATTTCATATAATTCTTTGGCTATGCTTTGTTGATTCACTCCATAAAGCTATTTTACCTTCATAGCTTATTAAGTGCTAATGGTGTTAAAAATTGGTGGTAAATTTTACAGGCACGGTATATTTGATATTACTTCTTTTTTCATGAAACAACGCCCATGCTTCTATGCAGCGTGTTCTAGTGTCTTAATTTATCAAATTATCTAAGGTACAATAAGCAACAGCCCTTGGTCAATTAACCCTAAACTTCAAACTTGCCTTCAGAATAATATTATTATTGTATTGGGGTGTTAATTCTCAAGTCTCACACACCGAATTCCATTCGCAGTGTTTGAGCGAATTTGTTTCCGGCTATTTCTGGACAACATGAGCCATTGTTCCTTGAATTATGACCGCTGGAAGGTTAACAACAAAACTATCGCGGTAAAATGAAAGTAAAAATATTGAGCAAAACCGATTTATTATATTTCGGGGGCGGCGCGCGCGAAATTGTTGTTTGAAAGGAGATAGGGAAAAAATTTAAAAAGGATTCTTAAATAAACCTAATCTTACTTTGCAGTTTAATCTTTGTCTTAATAAAAGTTTGAAATAAATTGATTGAGCATTACTTATTAGCATCTCTAATTTTGTCGTATTAACTCCCGGTGCATACTTTTATGTAAAAGAAATATTTTTGAACATTTTTTACAATAAATATTAGAAATGATGTCTAAAATTACAAAATGTTGTAAGAAACAAGATATTAGACACTATTAAAATCAGGTACTTTTTATGAGCTGTCAAACTTTGTTGCTCAATAGAGTTAGAATGGAAATACCCACAACGTCAATATATTGTAGATACAACTAGCTGAATTTTATTGATATCGAAACAATAATACAAATACAATTGAGGTTAGTTAGGTAAAAATGAGCTAACATTTTCATGTAAAATTAAAACCTTCATTAATAGACGAAATTCTGAAGAATTTTTTGAAATGTATTTGTTACGGTCAATGTGATAAATGTGAAAATTATGAATAATTGCCGGTTATTATAAATAATTACCTCATGATTTGGTAAATGTGATTAATATGAGGTCATTTATGTGTGTATAAAACTAAATAGGCGGCTTCCATTCCAAATTCATTATGCCAAATTATATTAATATATGATATCAAAACGTTCAAAAATTTTGACTGTACAGGAGCACGTACACAAGATGTTGTTCTCTTTTATACTATTATTTGTTAGTACTACGGTTGAATTATTAAATAATCACTGTTAAATGTTATTAATTTATCACTTTTACCGCGACTGTCGGTAATTATTCATAATAACCGGTTATTGTTCATAATTTTCAATTTATCACATTAACCGTAACATATTATTTGACAATAACAGCAAAAGGAAAAGTTGAAGAAATAATAAAGACATTTTTTCACAAGATACTTAGATGGCTCTCTCGAGGACAAATTGGCCAAACACAATAGGTACAAAACCTCCCATTTTCCTTCCTTACTGCACCTCGATACTGTTCCCGCTAGTTTTTATGGAGGCGTCGAGCGTCGCACAAAGAATGCACTCGGAGCACACATGGTTGCTCCAAAACGATGAAGAAAAACCCAAACAGTTTCATAGCACTACCTACAAGCTTTCTACTAACTTCCTAAGCTTTCAGGTGTATTTATTTTAGTTTATGCACTACTGACTTGGTTACTTTTCGGATGCAAGATTTTAAAGTTTTTATTTCGCTTTTCATAATTTATCAAAACGCTTTTATATTTTTCTTATTACGCTCAACATGACTGTAATTGAGATTGAATTATGTGATTTGATTTATAAATTTAAATTCGATAGACAAGCTTTAATACAGTTTATTCTTCATCCAATTTATGTAAGCTTCACTGACTTGTGTTTGCGTTTCAATATCAAATAATCTCAAACGTAAGTGCAATTTAAAACAACACGGTATCACTAATACGATCCCAAAGCGCGAAATAATGTTACAAAATTCCGATACGTCATTGGTTTCATTTCGCAAAACCTAAGGTTGGAGGTCCAACATTTGTCATGTCATCGTGCTTCCAACATTGGCCAGAACGCAAACCGCCGGAGAAGTGTAAAAAGGCAATTGGAAAAGGCGAAATATTGCTATCGCACTAGAGACGGCGATTGTTAAAAATCGACGATCGAAACTATTCGAATGGTAGTCAAATAAAAAATCGCGCGGAGCACTGGAAATCACTTAGCTTTTTAAAACGATTATTCCGCTGAATCTGACAAAGAATTAGACGTACGTTATTCTGTGGAGGAAAAAAATATTCTTCTTTATTATTTTGCGTACTAGATGTCGGAATTAATGAAATACAATTTAAAGATATATCTACCTAGTTACTTATCCGTATTTAAACTTGTTTGCACACACTTACGTGATCATTCAGTACCTGGTGTTCTCTTATTTTACCTATGTAATTTCTTCCTTTACCTGATTTTTTTGATGAATTTGTGTACTGATTAAATCGGTGTATCATTGAAATCGATCACTCGTATCGCATATTCGCGATTCAAGTGCCAGTTCCGATCGTTACTACCAATACCACCGTTAATGCCCACCATTTAAATGTTTATTTTGCTTTTTCCTCAATATCGTAAGTGACTTTTCATTGCACGTTTACGATATCCGGGCGGTTACGGAGTTTCATATAAAATCACCTTTAGAAAACGGGTGCCGTTTTAAAACGAAATGGAAACTTTTTAAGTCGTGCGCGAAATATTTCGATTTAATCATTCAAGCTGGAGATATGTAGGTTTATAAGGGATGTAAGATATTGTTAGTAAAACCGTGCTGCTTTTTTAAGGATAAGAATAATAACCGTACATTTAATAAAAGTAAATCGGTTGACAAGAACGCGGTATCTAAAAAGCTTGTAAAAGCAACTAGAGTTTTGTCATCATTTTCCTTGAAGACATAAAATTAAATTACACAATATAACACAATATCGTCAGCGAATTATAATGAAAGAAGCATCGCAAAGCCATGAAAGAATTTTTCACAAAACGAAAAAGGAAGGTTAAGTTAATAAGCTTATGGAGCAAGCTTCTTTTGCGTTGACCTGGGCCATTTTTTTTCATTACGTGCATCACAAAGAGGCAAGAGCCACTTTTCCTACTTTTTTCTTGACTAGTGGGGTGTTTATAAAGACATAATAACCGTCTTTTGTTGGATATTCACTGGGAAATTCTTTATTAAAACACCTTCGGATATAAAATAAACAAATATAGTTTCTACTGCCACAAACTTGAATTTCCTTGCCTACCCTAAAATAAGCAGAGCTTATAAATACTATGCCGATAAATACACATTCATATCTCTATGAATGACACGTCTTAGGATAATGTTTTTCAGGCAAGCTCTACTTTTTAACCGACTTAAAAAAAGAGGAGTTTCTCAATTTGTCTGTGGGTTTTTTATTTTTTGTACTCTGCTAATGACAAAAGCGTTCTAAAGACTTAATGGCCGATTCTCTTATTGATTATTCACTGAAAATTCTTTATGATCACCTCCGGATGTGTACATTTATCGATAATCATTGTCACGTTATTTATAAAACAATGAGCATGTTTCAGTAATGAGTGTTAAAATGATCGAACAAAATCGCCCCGGTTCCAGCAAATAACATGTGATTCATTAAATTATGCTTACATAGTCGGCATAACGTTAAACGTACTCGATAAATATGTATGCACATCACTACAATAACATGCACATGTATTTTTAGTGATTTGTATGATAATTAACTTTCCACGGAATTTTGGCAACTGATAGATTTCAACTTATCAATTTGTTTTCTGTTATTTGTTTTAGAGTTTATTTAGCCGTGTGGTTCCGATAGAGTAGAGAAGGATCACTCACTCTTCTTGCAGATGTCGCAAGAGACGACTAAGGTAAGGTAGCGAAAGTTTTACCCAATTCAAATTCAGATAATTTTTTTAGTAGTATACTAAGGTATGTAGGTCCTTTTCAGGGCACTTTCCACGACCAAATATCGCGAATATGCGATTAGAGATGCGATATGAGTGATCGATTTCAATGATACACCATCCACCATCTAAGAACACTACTCTTTTTATTTAGGTCTAGTCCTGCACAATTTGGAATTCCCGACTTCGTCCGCCATTTGAAACCGATACCCGCATCCACCGACACAGCAAACGGAAAGCGCACAAAAACAAACAAACAAATTATCACTATTAGGGCGACGGGTTGAATACTGTCCGATATTAATATTTCCGACGAGGTCCCGGTTTTATTCAGCGAAATTGCAGTTAGAAAGATCCTATTAATGAACGTCCCGAGTCCTTTGTCCGGCTCTGGAGCATTTCCTGCACAATCGCCCTGACACCAAGTAATTAGGGAGAAAAATTCGTTACTTGCTCGTCTGGCACCGTATTTTACTATGCGGTGAGAAATGTTTAAAATGTCGCCGTGTGAATGCGAAGTCTTATCGCGTGTCTTTGCGAACGGCAACTTCAATGATGATTTATTTTTTTCAACTTGTTTATTTGTTGTACCAGTAGGTAACGTTTAACATAAACTTTTTTAGAGTAGGTTCTGGGCATCACGGTCACAACTTTAGGATATTATGGTCTATGGGAAAAATATGGAGGTGACTGCACTTTTTATGGCTTTTACTACTAGGAAACACTTCTATGCATTAGGTACTTACGCAACTGCAGCGGCCAAAATGCGTGGGAGATTTGTTTAATATTACAATAGTCTGGTGTAGATAGTAGTCCAATAAAGGTATCTAAACGCCATGTTTTTCAGCTATTACATAAAATTATGAAAGCATAATTTATTGGTGCATCTCTCAAGAAACTACCTCCTAAGTTTGAACTTTATAGTTATGAAAATAAGAAGTAAGGATTTTCGTCATAAATACACAGTGCTCCATGAAAAACAGTTTGTTTAGTCTGTAACATGTCAGAAAATGTGTGTCATGGAAAATCATCTAGACATATAAAAAAATAAGAAAAGAAACAGTTATTTTAAAAAGATGAGAAAGATTAAAAGTTAACCAAACCGCAAGCGACCAATATTTCTGAATTTGATATGGTTTTGTGTTTTTGTTTGGAATGTTTATTTTTATTACATCAAAACTTTAGTTTACTTATTTGTATTTTCATGACAAGTAGCGTTTTCGGAATATTATTAATACACTTCGAAAACTAGTTTGATTCATTAACAACTCTATAAAGTTAAAATAAAATTAGGTAGTGTTTTATTTATTCAATAAAAAAAGAAAAAAACCTGACAGGATCAAAGCTCTTTTCAATCTGATACCCAAATCGCGCGCTCAAATCGATAATCGGAACGACGATTAGGTAATGCACTACAATCGAACACAATGAATCTATTACGCGGCATCGTCAATACAAAAACGATCGCGGAACCACAAATCTCATGATAATAATAACAAAAGATTCTACAAATAGTGTGGAGACTAGTTTTTTGGCGTCCACATTTGATTCTATGGCCGTTCCGGTTCGTAAGTCGGCACGATGACCTTATATTATTTATACTTGGGTCGAAACACAAGCGCTAGCGATAGACGCCAATTGGAACTACAATTTACAGCCATACGATGTAATTATACCCGTAAATACAACATTCAAGTTGTTGCTCAATTGGGTTAATTGCTATTAAAGTATCGTTAGAATTCATTACTTTTCCAGGACATGTTACTGTTATTAAAATTCTATAAACATTAATTCGATGATTGTACAACTCGCCGTGTTAAATCGATTTCGAATGCTCGAAAATGATAGACAACACTATCGCTCGAATCTTATCGAATAGATTGATGCCTAAAAATTTCTCAGGACTCTGTACAGTGACGCACCGGGGCCCCTTTGAGAGGCTCGGTTTTTTATTTGACCATAAACTGACCAGTGGTAATTTCGAGATAAGTTTTATAAAATTAATTTTACTGTTAGGGCTGTGTGCACACCTGCGCGTAATGGGCAGTGAACAGTTATAATGCGTGCCCTAAGCCTTATTTGGTTTTATTGTCTTTGAGAACTAGTCGGTTCTAGTAGCGCTGAAGGCCTGTGAGTAGGTAAATAGTTTTGACTTATTATGATCGATAAAAAGATTATAAACTGTCAAAGTTAAGTTTGTTTTCAGTTAATTTTTTAGAAGTTAACTATTAAGTTCTATACCTACTTGAGATTCGTGCTCAAAAGTATGATCACTAATATAAACAAATGGTTCGCTTAACGTGAAGTACTTTAAAGTCTGTATAAAAGTTTGGATTATTTATTATTTTGACGGTAAAGTTCAAGTTTGATTAGAATATTCAATAATAGGTATCGGATCGGTTCTGTAGAACAATAATAAAATTAAAGTGCACGTTATTGTGGAATTAGGTCAGCATTAACCAAAGCATTTTTTCTGCTTTTCCTTGATTACAGCAAGGGTTAAGCGCTAAATCAGCAGCAACATTAACTACAGCATACCTTAATTAATTTGCTTTATTTATGAACATCGTCGCTTTGCCGTTTGTTAATAAACCACGTACTAATTGTTGCTGTTAAAATGTATACTAAACACTTATGAATGGGTAATTTCGTTCCGTTCATCAAAGCTTATTTAGACGTTGAAATAAAGCGAGGCTAACTAGTAACTAGTGTAGAGTTTAACGAAAATGTTTAAAATGCGAGATTTAAAAGTTTTGGAGTAGAGCCGTTTTAAAACTGTTTTATGGTAGTCTAACGAACGCGTAGGCACGCACGCGTACGTAGAACCAAAGATATTAATCTGTACCCATTTACAGAGGTTGAGTGTAGAGCAAAATAAGAGTAAACAGCATGTATAAAAATGTACGTACAATATTTAGTATCCCATAGGTTTTTAATTGGTCTTACTGCCAGAATATACTTCATTACATTTCATATTAGTAGCTTATATTAATATTTATAACAAAAAACATTGATCGATTTCTGGATCGCCGGTAAAAACTGCGTATCAATTAACATTAATATATAAAATGCAGAAACAAGAAAAATGTTTCGTCAATATGATTTTGTAATTGCCTAGAAAGTCAGGTTTCACTTGTTTCTTTTAGTTTTCGTATAATTTCGTCGATAAATCACTTCCAGCTCGACTATTTATTATTTCACACTTGACCAAGCTGTATACTGTCGCATAAAGAAAACGTCCAATCAACTCGTAGAAACGACGAGAAAATTCAAGTTAAATCGGTATCACGTGACAGAATCTTCGCTTTACATAATTGATTGTTGAATTGGAATTAGTAGATACTTATTAGATGTATGAATGCAATTAGCCGAGCATATTTCTATCGCCTACCGTCGCGCATGCGTGCCCGCGATCCGACTTTCATACGAAATCGGTGAAACTGATAATGGCGCGCGCGCACCACGCGATGCACGCCACCTAGGATTTATTAACCGGCACAGTATTAAATAAAACTTTACAAGCAACAGCAAAATTATTACGAATAAAATATTTTAATTGCTGCTATGGGAACGTTTTATTACTTTTCCTTTTTGTACCTACATAAAATGACGGGATGATCTGAGAGCGGGAAATATGTTTTTTACGATTACCATCCACTTCGCGACCTATAAGAAGTTTTAAGAGTGCTCGCCAAGTTTGAAAACGAAAACTTATTTATAATCTACGTCCAAAGGAAAATTTACTAGGAATGTAAGGTAAGATTTAACCGTCGGTTCTAAAATAATAAATATTTGCGTTAATTGACTCGACCTGGTCTGTATGGCATGTCCCGTTACTGAGAAGTTCCATGAAGAAATTCAACGCAGTGGTAGTGATTCTTCGGAAACACTCACAGCCCGTTATGTGGTCCCGACTATGAATATTCGCACGTGATGTAAATTCAAACGATTATTATATTCTTTAGGTCAGACGTCCAGTGCATCTGGGGCTTTTTACGACAGGAAAATATTCTGGTAAACATTTGAATGCATGTTTAATAAGTTAAGTCGGCTTTCGTTTTTGTAATAATGCAGGTATACTTGGTACCTACGTTTTAATGACTTGTATGAAGTGAAAAAGATTTTAACTATTGATGTTTTGTCCAAAGTGTAAAATGAAGTATTTTCTTTTCTTATTTCTTTCATTTGAAGTGCATTAATAAATTTAACTGCTGTAAATATTTTAAAAGCGGAACTGAAATGAGTTTTCTTTGATTTAACTGAAGCATATTTTCTCTACATTTTCTGCTTCGTTGAATATTGATTTATTTATGAATAACAATTAAAATAACATAAAAACTTTTCTTGAACGGTATGTTTAGACTGTGCATTGACTTCAATTCAATCAAATTAGTGACAATTTATTAACATGGCCGAGGGTCCCGTTAGAAACAATCACAGAGCAAAAATCATATCACTAGAATCATGTTGAAGACAAACTTTAATTGAGTTATAATATGCTGTAACAGATGTAACTTAAAATATACGATTTTAAATTTTTATAAGCGACTTTTACGACCTTCTTTGACCTACATTTGATACAATTTTTGACGCACTTTTGACTTAATACTGAAGTTTACGTAATATTAATACGCTCATTTTTATTTAAATAGATGATACAAATTTCCATTTTTCTTTGAAATGTTTAAAAAGACTATAAAAATGTTTTACGCAGTAGAATTATCCGTTTTATGAGAAACTCGCTGGAATGCAAGCCTTAGCGCAAAGTATTCGGTGTGTTGACATTCTGGGTGGAACTGACATGTGAATTTTAATTTTATAATCAAAATTTACGTTAAAACAAAGACAGCGGATTTTATTAATTAATACGACACGATAAATTAATTCGAGCGAACCTGCATGAATTTTGATATGAGTAGGTATCAAACACGGTTTAACACCTTTATTTTACGATGTTTTACATAAAACAGAAGCTGCATTTTACTAATATTCTAATAAGAATTTTTTAAAACATACACTGCGCATGAGAGAAATATTATAAATGGACAACACTATTATTGAAAACACATTAATCTTCCTTCAGTAACCTCAAGAGCGATCAAGTTGATGAACAGACAGTCATAAAGATATAAGAAAAGGGATTTCAGTACTCAGGCTGTTACGAGCAGGCCCAAGAACGAATCAGATTTGCGAGCAGTATTAAAATAACATAAACACACCTTTGACGGGTGGTTTTAATGAGAAAAGTTTAATGCGACTTCCATTTAAGACAACTTCTGTCATCAGAACGCTTTCATAGCGGGATGCGGCCGTAGCGAAGGAAAGATAAGAATCTCCGGTATAAACAAAACTTGATTTACTTATCGCCTGTCGAATACTAACGTTCGATTTCCGACCAAACTTCTTTCGGGATTGCATTCGGAATTTCGTCCAAGTTTACATTGACGAAGTTTGGCGCGAGTTAAACATTGTTTCGCTTTAGAATAACGGAATCTGATCAGCTGAAAATGCGCTTAAACGTTTCACTCGTGGAGTTCGTCAAAAAGTTTCCACGATTTCTAGTCGAGAGCACGAGTATCCAACGTATAAACTAAAGTGATAAATTCTCAAACTAGTACAACTATTCCGTAGTCGGTGTGTGAACATTTACTCGGGATGATTTAGCTTGTGTTGTTGTTAAACCAGCTATTTTACCGACAAAAAATCTCTTTTGTTGAATATTAATCGCACAAATTACTACTCAACTTTATCAAAAACTTTTTTAACCCAAATTTAACATAAATGTAGAGCATTCTTGAAATACTCTCCCGAGATCAGTGTGTTAGTTCACGCAAAGTTAAATTTACGTTAATATTCTCAACTTATGCAAGTAAATCTTACTTGAAACTTCTGTATAGTTACGATCAAAGTTTAGGATGTGATTCGGCTCTCGATAGCGTTTCATTAGCAAATGTTGCCTAATAAATAAATGTTTATTTATGTGGGTCCTCGTGTTGTTGTGGGTCGGCCGGCGGTATATTGAAAAAATTGGACTTACCATGTTAGAGAGCAGCAGTCTCTGTTTACCGACTTGAGGGTCTAGGGCTTGGAGTGGGAGAGCGAGGGGCAACGGGAGAGGCAGCGGCAACGGGAGCGGATGAGGATGCGGGGCCGGCTGCAGGTACAGCGGCGGGCAGCAAGCGCAGGGCGTCACGTAGGACACGCACCCTAGCTGCGGCGGGAACAGCGTGCCGGCGGCCTCCTCGAGGCCTAGCACTCGTCTTTCACGACCGCATCAGCGGCCGACCAGCGTCACGGCACGCGCCGTCTCGTCCGAAGCGCGGGAACACGGGATCGCGCGCTCGAAGTGCGTGAAAGTTTCGAAAGTGCGGGAGAGAGCGGGAAACTGAGTATCGGGAGAAGCGAGAGACGACGCGCAGGGCTCGCGTGAGAAAGTGGCGGCGTGCGTGTAGCACAAGTCGCCAGGCCGGCGTGTGGCGGTGGACTGAGCGTTGGGCAGGTGCGCGACGCGCGGCGGGCGCTGGGGGCGGGTCCACCTGACGCACCTGGGCGCCTGCGCTAGCTCAGCCTCCGACCGCCGACCGCGCGAGATACTTTTCGAACGTACGATACGAGCTCATCGTTGCAACTTTTAATGATAATAACGCGTTAGATCAATTTTGCATAACGCTACGTAATAGGATATAACCAATTGCGTCACAATAACAACTTTTCAGGGAGTTTTCTTTACTTTCACAAAGTTTTCTTTTACTTTTCTAATTCGTTTTTTTTTTAAATACAGAAACGCGTTTTGTAGATTTTAAAATGTTATTTACATTTACAAAACTTGCAACGGCTTGTTTTTAAAATCAGCATAATTATTGACGGATCAACGACATCACTCGCGTATAACGAGGCATTATCTCGAGGAAATCTCCCCGAACTGAGAAATCGCATTGATCTCGAAGGTTCGTCGTTAGAGCAGGGAGGCACTCTAAGCTCATTGTATACGCTCAGCAGGATTACGCACCTTTTAGCGTCGTTCACTATTTACTTTTGACGATCCTTTCGCAACGACACAGATTACTACTATCTCGTTAGTGGGACAGTAAGTAGGTATTATGAATGGTTAAAGTAAACCTGGTGGCTGGAAAAAGCCGTGTCCATTTGGGTAATCTCTAAAAAGGCAGGTAATGAGATGGCAAACATTGGCTTGGGGAATGTGTCGTAGCTAGACTACAAAGGACGTGCTCATTAAAAGGAAGCGAACGGATTGGCCTGATTCAAGAAAAGCTAAACAAAACCGGCGAAGGACGATTGGGCAATTAGCAAGGGGTGGCTACCGAAGATTTGCAATCTTAAAAATAAACATTGAAATATGATCGATTGTCTTTTTTCAATTCAAAAACATTTCAGTTAACAATGCATTTAGCTATACAAACAAAATATAGAGAGGGCAACAGCTAAAACTCCTTTATAAATATTGTAATCCAAAGTAAAGTTACCTTTCAGGGAAGTGTAAAAATAATTACATCCTTAATAAAAGCTAACAACTTGTCGCGTTCCTAAAACAAAAACTCGTTAACTGAAAAAGTTTCACGCCTTAAAAGGTTTTAGATTGAAATACCGAAACAGGAATAGTACCCCAATAATTTATCACAATTTACCTTTTAGATGTTAAAAACTTTACCGATACTTATGATAGTCTAAAATGTCAAGTAGTTTTTGGGCTGTCGACGAACTTGGAGTATAGAGTCTTTTACAATTACAAATTAATTAAAACAATATCTATTATGGCCGTTGAGGCTGAAAAGTTCTCAAGTGGCGACTACAGGCCGGAAGACGTAATGTGGGCAGGCCTACCACTAGGTGAACCGATGATCTGGTAAAGGTCGTGGGAAGAACCTGGATGCGGGCAGCGCAGGACCGGTCATTATGGAAATCCTTGAGAGAGGCCTTTGTCCAGCAGTGTACGTCATTAAATTTTGGCTGAAACATACGAAATAGCGAATATGTGCAAAATCGCGAGCAAATATTACACGATTCCTTTTTATAGTAAAATAACATCTACTAGTATTACAACTAAAGAAAATACCACGTGTATCTACTTATAGCTTTCGCACCATAGTTCGCGAAGGGCAAATAACCACAAAGGTGGTCTGCCGACATCACAATATGTCTTAGCAACAAAAACGTCAATTAATTGGCAAGTTATTATCCTGATAGAGTTTTAGATAGTTATCTGATAGATAACACTATCTAACAAATAAAGGTTGCTGAAAAATACTGGTGAATGAATTTATATGTCAGATATCTCAATCCAAGACCTGTAAAACAAAAAGTTTAACCCACTTGCTAGCTTGCCTGCTTTTACTTGGGTAAGGTATCGCAATTATAGAAAAACTGAACGTAATCTTAATGAAGATTACTTCTGTGAAAACTTGTAGGAGTTTAATTTATTAACATGATTTTGGGTTACCGAAGTAGGTAATAATGTTATATTAATACTCATATTTTCAGGAATTCACACGATCCTACTTGCAACTTAATACATAATATGGGGTTATAGTATTCGTTTAGGATATTTTACATTTTATTATTATGATAGAGAAAATTAAGGAATGTTGGGGCTAGTACATAAAATATAAGAGACAATTTATTTATTAAACAAAATTAAATAAACCCCCATTAGTTGCAGCAGTGATCGACTGATGAGCAGTTACAAACAACAAATCTCTAACAAGCCAATCATTTTTGTAGTAATCAGCAATCGAATGAGAAAGTCGATTCATTTATAACTAACCGTTTGTTTTCACGTTTGGTCATTTTCAAAGAAAAATAACTACTTCAGTATTATTTTGATTCAAGGCAATAAACTGATAGCGTAGCGTAATAACTAACATGTCTCGTTAAGAAGTAGCATCTGCATCCCACTTAACATCAGGTGCGATTGTGGTCAAATACCTGCCTTGTTATGCATAAAAAAAAAAAAAGAAAAAAAAGTAGTATAATATAATCTGAAGATACTTTAACCCTTAAACAGGCATAGGGAAAATATTTTTATTGGTTTCTAGTAGTAGGGTAAGGTGGTGTAAGAGTGCGCACTTTAATTTTGAGACCCCATAAAAAATAAAATACCACATTTAGAAAAATCATCATTATTTATTTATAAACTCTATTTATCTGACAACAAATTATAGAAGAACAAATCACGCTTAGGTTATTAGTTAAGGTAGGAACTGAAGAAATATAAAAAATCAAAATTGCGCACTCTTATACACCCAGGTGTATAAGAGTGCGCGTTGAGTCGTATAAGAGTGCGCGGATTAATTCTTAATGCACAAATCGCATATACAGTCCTTGGCCTAAGTAACCAGTACAGTTTTCATGCCACCATTGCCGGCACACTGAGCACTCGATCTGTGATAGGTTCTCGACTTGTGCCTGGTTGAATCCCATAGCTCTAGCAACGCTTGTAGCAGCTGGTTGTCTCAATGATATATCAGGATGTCTCTTCAAAAACACCTCAACCATTCTTTTCCAGCTAATTTAGAGTCTGCATTAAACCTTTTTGGTATATCATATACTTGAGCATACTCAAAAGCTAGCCCACCCAATCCCTTTGCTGTTAATCCAAAGTACATGTTTTAAATGGTACCTGAAGCTCTTTTTTAACTTCATTCTTCGTATTTTTTTGTCGCGAAGAAGTTCTCTTTCTCCGAGACATGCTGTAAATACACAAAATAAAATATAAGCATATTATATGACAATTTATTTTACCCACAACACTTCAGTAAAAAAACGTCGTATAAGAGTGCGCGCGCAATCTTATACGCACACACCGTGCGCACTCTTATACGTTTGAACCTTTTCAAACAAATCGAACCACTGCCACCATCTATTGAGTTTTCGGGCAAGTTTTTCGAATGAATCGGTTAGCTAAGTAGGTAAGCTATTTGTATAAAAAATGAATAATTTTGTTAAACTGAAAGTCTACGAACAGAAATCTTTGCCAAACGCAATAAAATTAGATCAAAACGAGTAAAAAAGTTTCGACTTACGTAGTATCTCCTGTTTTTAACCAATTTCGGTTTTTTTTCGGCAGCGTAACCTTTATCACCAACAGATCAAAACACAACTAAAGCTAGCCATTTACCCCTCCCAGGATCGACGTGACGTGCGATGCGCACTCTTATCGCCCGCGCACTCTTACACCACCTTACCCTACAATTATTTGAAGATAAATAATTGAAAACGAATTTTATTTGCGCTAAAATTATGTTCTTTTCAAAATCGTGCCACTAGATATTAGTGTCAACTACCCATTAGTTGCAGCGATGAATGAAGTGACTCAAGTTGATCTACAATCGAACTGTAATTCAATGAAAACAACACATAATCCTCACAACCGTTCACCACAAGAAACCCCGGAACATTGTCACTGTCTTTAATAGCTATTAATAATGAATTAATCCTTGTCATTAGTGTCGTAGTAATAACTACCGACATGTGCTCGGAGACAGATGAGCGTTCGCGGTCGCTTCGATGTAAGCGGGATATGTCATCAATGGGAATGCAAATAATAGTATGTTGACAGTGATATAATTGCTCTGATAACCATCGAGATACTTGTCGTATTAGAATGGAACTGGGATGTGATAAAGCGCCTTTTAAAAGCTTAGTTGAAGAAAATAAATGACTTTCATTTTCTTCAAATATTTATAATGATTTTCTAATTTTAAAATAGGGTTAAATAAAATATTATGCCAATTTTTACAACTCTACATTAGTGTTATTTGCACACATTCAAAGTTCAGATAACCAAAGCGATACTTTTCGTGTTAAAAATATTATTAGGGTTTTGTAAAACTTTTTTGGCAGCTCTACATTAGTGACTCACGCAGATAAGTCTATTTAAGGGTTAAGTAATAGGTACCAGGCTTTTTTGAGATCTTTAAATCAGTGTGATTTTTCCACATTCACTTTATTTCGTGTTTAAGTTAATACCACTCAAATCAAAGACTTTTCCTTTAGATATTCCCTTAAAAATGAATCATAAACGGGTATTAATACTTAAACATTCGTGGAACTTCCGCAAAAGTTCTTTTTTGTAGAAAAGGGATCAGGATGGTACTAAGTACTCGAATAAAGTACGGTTTCCATGTTATTACTTGTTATATAGAGTTGAGTGTAAGCCTTTCTGCTAAAGTACTGATTTTAGAGTGCGCTTCATTGTACAAATATTATTTTAAAATACTGTATTCAAATTGAACTAGTCTCTACAATAAATAATGTTTACCTTTAATATAAACTAGCGACCCGCCCCGGCTTTGCATGGGTGCTAATTAAGTATACATATAAACCTTCCTCTTGAATCACTTTATCTATTAAAAAGAACCGTATCAAAATCCGTTGCGTAGTTTTAAAGATCTAAGCATACATAGGGACATGCATCTGCAGCGACTTTGTTTTATAATCATCATCATCATCATTTCAGCCACAGGACGTCCACTGCTGAACATAGGCCTCCCCCAATGACTTCCACATCGCACGGTTGGTAGCGGCCTGCATCCAGCGCCTTCCCGCTACCTTTATCAGGTCATCGGTCCACCTTGTGGGTGGACGTCCCACGCTGCGTTTTCCGGTACGTGGCCTCCATTCCAGAACCTTGCTGCCCCATCGGCCGTCAGTTCTGCGTACTATGTGCCCAGCCCACTGCCACTTCAGCTTGCTGATCCGTCGGGCTATGTCAGCGACTTTAGTTCGTTTATAATACTATGTAGTGATATAAGCACAGGTATCTAAGGTATGTATAATAAAGTTTTACGAGTATTGCTTAATATCTAGAAACTATAATAGAATCGAATAACCTAAGATGAGAACTGAACCTACGACCCTTCCCTTGTCGGGTGACTATTCTCTTGAGTCTCTTAACTTTTATTTCTTGTTGTACAATTTAAAAAATAGAGCATCAACGACCTCACAATGGACGAAAAGCAAGTCGCTCAAGCCTACGCGTGCAAAGATCATATCAGCTTCTCACACAGTAGATTAGTTATGTACTACCGAACTACATGTGTACTTATAAGTACGTTTAGAGGCTGCGCGCCCGCGCTGGCCCCGGTCGTTGACCCTGCGCGCACGCCGCCAAGCCGTCTACTCTGTTATGTAACGTGACCTTAACATTGGGCCGAACATGTGAACAATTGTGTGCTAGACAAACAGAGGTTGCTCTAGATTAAGAGATAACCTTCACCTGAACGTATAGAACGTTCTGAAACAAAAGCAAGCTGAAAATGAAGGCGAGTTGACTAATCTATGGTTTGTTCAAGTTTATGATACTAGCTTGTTGTTTCCCGTTTTCATTACACAGGTAGGTAACGTGACCTTAACATTGGGCCGAACATGTGGTGAACAATGTTCTAGAGAAACTGAAGTTGCTCTAGATTCAACAAGTTGACAAGCTGTCAAAAGTCATAGAAAGTACAAGTCTTCGAAATTCTTTTGAAATAAAGCCGCCGACACCAAGCAGTCAGGCTGTAGGACTTGGTGTGTAGACTTCATAAAGCAAGCTGAAAATGCAATGACTGGTTGATCAAGTTTGTCATACTATGTCGCTTTTTGTCTTCCGATTTCTTTGCCACAGGTGTTATTTTCGCAATAATTTCATATTTCACTCCCAGAAAAGAACGAACTTTCAAAATGACTCTATCAAGTAAAATATTATACAAATTTCAAGTCTGCGACTCTATTTGTAATTGTAATATCTATTTGTAGTTGTATTTGAAAGATCAACAAAGATTGAAACAAGAAAGTGGGTATATGTAATAGAGACGATAGTCATACTAAGTTAACATTTACTAATTGTTCCAACTAACGTATCAATTGCTTAATCCCACACTAAGCAGAGGTTGTGCTATTATAGTGACTTGAACATACTCAATTAGTTTCACATGAATATGCTATGATACGCTCGTGTTCATAACATTTGAATATCTATTTCAGCTGGCGATGCTGTACACAAACAACTAAGCGGCCAGCGAATAGGCACTACATCAATGTGTAGAACTAAAGGTGTACAGATAGACAACGGCAGTCATCCTAAACATGGTGGCCAAGTCGCTGGTTTGAATGTTAAATAGTTTTTCTTCCAGCGACTGGGCCCACCTTCAATATTTTAGTAAAAAATTCAACACCAAATCAACAAAAATCTACTCTAGAACCTTAAACGGGACTATTCCCACCTCTCGTTCCCACCACCACTGCAACTCCTGTGTAGCCAGGATCTTCAGCTTGACCGCCATAAAAACCCAACCAATGAAGGTCAAGTTTGTCCCGGGGGAAAGTTAAACTGTCATTGGACCCGCAACGAAATTAATCAGAAGAACATTAGGAGGAGTTCGAAATTAAGGTTCGACTTCCCTCCATTGCAAAGCGGATGACAGGTGACAAACAAAGGTTTAAAACCTTTAAGAAAAGATTATGCACCACGGACAATAAATATCAATTAAGGGGGCCTATCTTATGAGCAATTAGCAACTACCTGCCAATAATATTTTTCACAAAATCGCTTAAAAGCACGGAAATTTTTCCTTGTCNTAATAAATCTGTAGAGAAGTCAATTCTGTACATGAAATACATTTTCAAAATAACTATCAGGGGGTGATTAGTAATCGATACTGATGCCAAAAATGCAATCAGTAAAATTTTTGTCTGTCTGTCTGTTCCTTATAGAAACAAAAACTACGGGACGGATTTTAACGAAACTTAGTACAATTATTCTTCATACTCCTGGGCAGGTTATAGTATACTTAGAAATTCCCACGGGAACGGGAATTAGCGGGAAAATCTTTTTGTGTGAAAAATCTAAACCGCTTAAGTTAGACGCTTGAAATTTGGCATGCAGGTATCTTAGTAAACTTAAAGCTCAGTTACAACAGAATATTGCAAAGTTCTCGCGGGAATGGGAGTAAGCGGGAAAAAACATTTGTATGAAAAAATCTAAACCGCGTATGATAGATGAAGGGGGTAAAACGGGATCAACGCGTACAAAGTCGCAGGCGGCCGCAAGTTTCTTAATAAATGATTAACATATACCATAAATGTGACTTGAAAAAAGACCTCACTTCGGGCTCACCTCTAGGATCAATCAGACCATTTTTTATGGTTATAAAACCAAATAATGACCTCACATGTCCTCTTTAACAGATGGATAGCGATAAATCCCAACTTAACAGTTTTATAGCTATAAAAGTTGGCTAAAGCGTAACTACCTATTTTTTTAAGTGACTCTGGATCCTTCTAAAGACACATTTTTGGGGTAAAACCCTTTCCTTTAATGAAATGAAGTTTAGAACTAGGCTTTTAAATGGTGCCAATATTGGTGGGAAGTGGGGATGCATACGTTTGAAAGTGCTTGTCGCGGGAGGTGCGATTTATTTGATGTCGAGTGTATAAGGGTTCCTTGACAGGGCTACGGAACCCTAAAAATGATGGTTGTTTTAAATTTTTCAATGGTATAAACAATAGACCGTGAACGTACCTTTTTTTTCCACTTTTTAGATGCACTAAGTCATTACCTAGTTTAAAATTTTAAGGGCTTGAAATTTGAATTTGGCTATTTAACTAACAATTTATCACGAATCCTTTAACTAAGAACAGATTGTTAAATCTCACTATAGATTGGGCGAGTTATACCCTAGTGATTTTACAGGTATTATCTGGCCCGGACCTTCGGACGAGATGAAGACTAGTATTTTAAAAAGTTATTAACTGGTCCGCGGACCAGATTTTCGGTGGGCCAGATAATACCTAACCCGTTAAAAATATTATAAATCTCCAAAAAATCGTCCATTTTATATCCAGAGCCACTGCAATAGTTTGTTAAAAATATTGTTTTTCTCAGGAAACTGGCGAGCATCTCTGAGAACTCTGGCACACCAGCGTTTGCTACCATCCTCGGAGGAGTGGCTGCTGCCGTCGTGGCCCTCATGATCCAACTGGAGGTCCTGGTCGAGATGATGAGCATTGGTGAGTTTCCAATACTATTTAGATGAGAGAACAGATCGTACTTCTAAACTAGAAAATTGTCTATCGTGATAAAAAACTAATATTATGAAACCATTCTTAGAAAAGTTTTCGTCTCCTACTTTATAGCTTACAGTGACGAGAATTCAAGCACCTTTCTAAACATAGAAAAACAGATCGTTGTCTAAAATAGAAAATCGCATAACGTCAAAAGCATCCAAGAAATCATTTTTACAAAACCTAGAAGAATGGCGAGTTTTTATCGTTTATTTATTATTTATTGTTAATGCAAAACACTTGTAAACTTACAGAACAGGTCCAAAGCGCTTACGAGCTTAAAAATAATAAACATGTCAATATACTTAAGTCACAAATAAAATACATGCAGTTTATAAATTAAATACTTAATAGAAACACTGAACATGTTACGTAAAGTTATGGTTAATAGTTGTGTTGCGACGTACTGTATTGCCTGTATTGGGTTATAATACTACTCAACGTATGCCGTTACAAAAACTGCAAGACTGAATGACAGCTCTTTAATAGAGTATGCTGGTAGATAATCTCCGGTCGCCGTCACTTGTTTTGCATGATCACGATAAAGGTCTTTATTCTCGGCTAAAGCAAAATAGAAAATAAATAACATCGACGTGTAAAAAGATTTTCACAGCAGAAAATCGGTTTTTCCTCGCGCGCACGATGTTGACAGATGTCCGATTGTCGGCACCCGGTAAGCTTCGCTTAAAGCGGTTACAAGCGGCTGCAATATTAATTTTAATATTTTTGCGCCACGATAAACCGCTTAACTGGCACTTACTGACAATCGATAGCCATTAACATCGAAACTGAATCTGCAATACAAAAATCGGATTTGAAGGTCGAGATCAGTTTTAATATTAATTAATAGCAATCAAAAATACATTTTGCAACGAAATATTATTTGAGTTAAACGTGATGTATGATAATTGTAAAAGCTCAACATCGTTCCCGACAAGCTTTTCATAGAATTTCAATCAACAAACATGGTCTAGTTTCGATACAAATGGGTATTATCATAGCAAAACGTTGCAACCTCGTCAAGCTGGTCACGCTCGTGCGCTTATAGGGATTAAATGCAGGGGTTGTTAAGACCTAAGTTTGCGCCAGCTTTCTAGAGCTTACGTTTACGGCGAGCTTTAGCACGCTTCCCGCTGGCGCATTCGGCAAACAAGCTGTGCCTGGTACTCAAAGTGGGCCCCGTGGGGCGCCGAGGCTTAGTAAGACGTCTAAAGGCTTCCGAAAATGTTGTATGATTGTATGTATGCATGTGTTTAGTACAATTAAATTTTGTGTACAATCTATGAAGTTTAATAATTAGCCTTGAAAAGTTATATGCGAAAAATATTTTTACACAATTAATTATTCTTTTCCAGCTTTAAGATTTACTTAATTAAACAAATATGGCTTATGTAGTAATGTAAGCAATTTTTGAGACTTGAGTTAAAGAATTTTAGGAAAATTCAGCGCTAAAATACTTGATAAAGTATAATATTATTATTATCATCGCTGTATCTTAGTAATTGCACAGGTAATTGCATGGTGATAATTATTAAGGCGATTACATGGCCGAACGACCTTGAGCATTTTAGAGCGAGACAACGCGCCTCACGCCGCGCGCCCGCGCTTCTGCCCGATACCAAAGTGCGCTCAGAATACAGATGCGAAGCGCTGCCAATTCTAACATAACTGCCTACGGGAATGTTAACTCGATTTTAATTTACGCAGATCGAAAAAAATTGCGATGAATGATTATATTTCAATTAGACATCATTATACTTTAATTAGTACCATAACTATGAAAAATAAACAGTTATTTCCTACTGTAAAGTTTGCAAAAAGGGACATACCTGAGCAGTTTGAAAGTTAGGCTGACGATATTCGTGTGTCTAAGTGAGCTTCTAAACAGTTTTTAAGTGTGTGTACGAGTACCTACCTAAATGTAAATGTCTGTCTGTGCAGGTATTCAAAATATTGGTCAAATATCGGTCAACATTGAATAAAATATTTTTGATCATCGAATACAATTTAAGACTTTACTTTCTCCGTTATTATTTTTTGGTAAAATCGAGAGAAAAATAAGATTTTAGATTTTTGCGTTCCATTTCAACTAAAATAAATAAACACGGATTGAGAGACATTTNAGAAATGAGATCCCATCAAAAACAATACTTGTCAAAAAAACCAAGTCTCGCAACTCAGTTGTTCTACGGTAAAAAGTTGTGAGATCCATGTAATACCAAGTCCAGGCCAGGAAATCTTTAACGTTTTACATAAAATATTGACTTGGCCATCGCATGAAAACACGTGTAAATTAAATTATTTAGTGCGATGGCCAAGTCAATATATTTATGTAAAACGTTAAAGATTTCCTGGCCTGGACTTGGTATTACATGGATCTCACAACTTTTTACCGTAGAACAACTGAGTTGCGAGACTTGGTTTTTTTGACAAGTATTGTTTTTGATGGGATTGAATTAAGCATATATCACGTTCATGTTTCCAAAGATCACAATCCCACAAGATATGATGGGCAGACTGCTCATGACTGACATCATCACTCTAGAACCTTAGAGGTGGGTCCATTGCAGTCACTAGAAGCATAACTACCTAATTAAAAATTCTAACCAGGGATTAGGCCCGTGGGCCAAGCTAAAAGTGGGCCAAGTCACTGGAAGACTCCAATGAGCTTTCATTTGCACTAAAACAATAAGGTCTGTATTAAAAAGTTACGCCCAAAACTCAATAATTATAGTTACATACCTCGAGCATAGACCGAGGTTCTTTAATTAGTTCAGTTTTAACATTAAAAACCAATCACAAGCACATAATCTATGATTGATTAAGATTGAATCTAGCTAAGTTATGTTTTGTAACACGTCTATAAGTCTTAAAACAAGATACTAAACTTTTGTAGCCTTTAATTAAACTCTACGTTTAAATTTTTTAGCCCGTCGCGTCCACTCACAAAACATGCAAGCGCACTCTAACTAAGCAAGCTGCACAATAGCTGGCAATAAAATATGGTTTATTACAAGCAAGGCATTCCAGTGAACAGCTAGACGTATACCAACGTCATAGTGATGAACTCCTGAATATAGTTGTAAAGTCTCGAGTTGATGCGTCATATTTATATGTTTATGTCGCTCTGTATGCGCCAGTGGTGTTATTATGTAAGCTATGGATATTTTTACGAGTCCAAGCTTTAAGATAACAAACATACCTGCATTGTAATTATACATTGTTTGTATGACATATTGGTCATAGTCTTAGAAACAAATGTATCTAAAAATACAAGATCAGAAATCCTAATTAGGCTTGAAGTCCACGAACAAGCATCCAAGAACAACAAAAAGTGGAATTTAAAAAAATATATATTTTTAAAAAATTTTCGTGCTCCAAAACGAGAAAAACATTTTCGCCTTAATAAAATACGAATGTTTTCTAACTTGGCTTTACATAACAACTGATGTAATTTAGAATTATTTAACAATGCACGCATATACGAGTACCTAGTGTTTATATTATGAGTTATGTATTAACGTTGATCATGCTAAAATGAGTTGCTAACTTTTTCTTTGTGTCAGTGATTCTGCTAATTAGCACAAACTTTAATTAGTATACCTTAACGGTTTAAAAATTTCATATTTGAATTAATATCTTTAAAAGCGAAAGGTCACTGATTGACTGACGCACTCATCACGAAATCTCAGAAACTACAAGTGCTAAGAGTCTCAAATTTTGTATGAGGATTTCTTTTAGAACGTAGGTGCTCACTAAGACGGGATTTTGCAAAATTCAACCCCTAAGCGGATAAAACGGGATACCACGCGTACGAAGTCGCGGGCGGCCGCTAGTAAACTATATTTTGAGGTGTCTTACGCTCGATTGTTATGTTTAAGTATCGCAACGTTTGTTAATTTATATAAACACAATTTTATTGTATTAGATAGGCTATTGTTGACTGATATTTTATGAATTTAATTGCTGCATCACTTGAACCTTTTCACTCAGACCTTGCGCTTTGTCGTAGCATAGCAAATAAACGTAAATAAATAAGATTATACCAAGATCATAGATAACAACGCGTAGAGTTAACAACCCGCAATGTGGCCGAGTAAACAACGCAAGTCCAAATATAAGACAAAACAAAATGCAAACGGACGTCGAAAAGAAAACATTCAACATCGCATCGTAATGCAAGTAAATCGGGCGTGGAATCCGAGAACAGGGGCGAATAAATTGTTTTAATAAGGCATAAATTGCCAGTGAAAAAATCGGAGCGATACAATGGTTGACCATGGCATTTACGCTATGTGCCCACCATATATGGCGTCCGATGCACTTTTTGTTTGCAGCTAGCACAGCGGCCAGTAATTTGCGATACTGTTGGTCAACGGGACGTCTCGGTTGGTGCTCCTATCGTATGTTAACGTAATATTCATAAATATTTTATCATTAGGATAGCTACATCGCACAATTCGTTGTAAAAACTAACCACAGACCGCTTTTTGTGTTACGTGTTACTCGTGTGCTGTAAGTTTAATAAATAAGCTTTCATTAATTATGTTGGGTACATCGGTCCATTGAATTCTTTATTCATAATCCAAATTAAATATATAAAGTTTTCCTTTTTTTAACATTTTGTTTCATTTTATATAGAGTCGTTAAATTCATTAAAGGTATTAGTTTATAAAAATACGATTTGTCTTAATTCAATATTGTGAGATATTCTTGATTTTTTTATTCGTTGTTTTCATTAAAAATATAAAAAGTACTAAGCAAATAACTTACCCAATATATTTTTTATTTAAATACAAACTCTATATTGCTTGTTGTGATAAAAGTCTATTCTACCTTCGTATTTTTGTTTGCCTTCATAATTAGTTTCTTTAGAGACGAAAAGATAGACAGAAATCACTTTTACAGAGCAAAAAATTCAAAATACAGTAAACACAATGACTCCCACACTACATTACTTAAATGCGAAATCGCAAAAAATCCACGGTGACTAAGATAAAAACACTTCAAGGCTGTCTCAGCTGATTAAAAACACTACTTAGTTACCTATAAAAACAAATTAACTTAATCCAAAGATGAAAAGTCCTTATTGAACTTTTTCATCAAAGTTTTAATGAAAGATAAATAATATTCAAGTTAATCTTTACCTATATGAATGTTACTTACTGTACTCGATATTCTCAATCAAGCATTAGAAATTGGAAATATTCATACATTCTACGAACTCTCGCACGTGTATTTCTACCACACATTTAACGCTACGTCTCAATGCAGCTTGAAATTCCCCTAACATGCCCTATTATTTAGTCGAAAATGAACTACGAAATGTTTTGCCCAGTTTCGAGTATTTCCAGGGATGTGCAATACTGAATAGTCCGATTATTATCTCCAAATACCAAATCCCAGCTCCGGTATAATTAAAGCCACAAAATGTTATCCTGAAATGAACAATTCAAGTGGTACAGAAAATCATAATCGAAACTGGGGATCGTATTAATCCTCTATAAAGTAATGGGAGCAAACAACCTATTAGAGCAGCTACGAGTGGACTGAAAATCCCGAATGAACTGAAATAATGCGTTCAGTTTGAAATAAGAGAGCTACTCGTGTTAATGATGACCGAGCTTTTAAAAGTGTGCGGTGTGTGGTCATAAAATTTTTGAAGTGCGTTTGTTTGAAATAAAAGTAAGCTGTGGTTAATTCATCAATACTAGGTGGACCAACGATCTGGTGATGTGGATGGTGGTCTGGAAGCGGACAGCGCAGGATAGGTCGTTATGGAAAGCCTTGAGGGAGGCCTTTGTCGTCCACTGCTGACGTCATTTGACTGAAACGAACGAATTCGTCAATAGTTTTTTACTCCAGAAATTCTGGCAACCGGCAACTATCACTTTCATTAAAAAAGAAAGAACCATTTTTCAAAAAAGAACTTTACGTACGGCAAAATATTGTTATCGTTCGATTCTTTTAATAAGAATCTTGTTTATCTCTACTCTGTCACCTATAAGAATCATAAACATAAACACTAATAAATTACAACTTAAGTTAGGTAATAATAGAAACGAAATAGTGATGGAACTTATTTTTATCCTCGCATAAAACTAAAACGGCATTATTAATTATCAAAACCTATAACAATCAGACTATTTGACGTGACTATTGATTTATTGCCTTTCTTATTGTAAAAATGGATGAGACAGTTATCAAAAACAAGTCCGTCCAATTAAAACTAAATAATTTCATGTACTGTGTTTTTAAAAATAACGCTAGACTAATTAGTGCGAGCGAGATAGCGAATAAACAGTTTAATGAGTTTTACGTGCCCAAACTACGACAGATATAAAACTGATGAATTAGATAAATTCTTTTTTTTCACACCTCACAGAAAAATATTATAATAAAAGAAATACAAAATCAAAACGGCACAATTTAGGCGGCCTTATCGCTAGGAAGCCTCTTTCAGATACCTAGGATAATTAAGTACTTCATTCATAAATAAAAATTCAAATACTAAACAAAAAGCTTCAGAAAAACACATAATTACATCTCCATTTCATTATCGACGCAAGCTTCAAACCTTTCATGTGTTTTATTCCCATTTTCTTTGACAAAGAGATATCCCTATGTACTCAAACAGCTAGAAAAACATCACATGGATATAAAATGCACAAATGCATAGAGATGTCTAATTAATTAACTCAAAGGCGAAACTACGAGCTATTCATAGACGAAGTAGTTACACAAAATAGATAGTAACAGAAGGCAATCAAAACCTATAATAATACTTATTATGTACTTCATTTTTCATACGCACACAGACGAGTCTCAAGCGCACTGATTTGGACTGGTTCGCGATATTGGCTATATCGTGCCCGCGAGCGTTGTCTATGTGTGCGTTGCGAGCGCACTTTGTATGTACATAGTTTTTCTTCTGCTCGTATCTATTTTGTGGTAGTAACTCATACTCTCATATTCCACGGAACTATATGATAATTACTTATGTAAAAAGGGATGCGCAGACATTGGCCAACATATCGCGTTACCTACGTCACCCACGTTAATGTGAGGTGTAGCTCTACTCAAGGGCTCTCTACTTAGAATATTCTTTGTGATACGACGAGCGAAGCTTGTTGCGGTTTGCGTAGGGATGTTCCTGTTTCATTTTTATCGATTCGTGCATTGTAACGTTCTCGGCCTGTATCTCACTTGATGGTAAGTGATGATCAGGCCGAAGGTGGAAGCAAACTTCACCCGGAATTCTCAACCACGTAGGAACTGACTATCTTACCTCTTAACTGCCGCAACACAACAATTTGCTAAATACTCAGCATTATTATGAAATATTTTACGGTTTTATCGAGGGGCACCGATTAGTTGTTTGTTGAATTATTTCTAATCAAAGTACGATTGAAGAAAAGATCAAAATGTTTATAATTTTGGTATTATGACTGCACAAAATTCTGNATCGCCTTAACCTTTCGCAAATTATTCAAATGCCGTCATCGAAGTCTTGTAAAATTTTGGAGTGCTCAGATCTAAGCACAAAAAGCCTTGAGAACCGCTGCATTAAACTCACAGTATCAGATACTTGGGTAGTGATTATGTAAACGACGGAGCGTGTGAGGAGCGCTCTTAAACTAACGCCTTCGCGTTCGAGGTGCCCAGTTTACATTTGAATGCAATGTTGACTTATTAGAGTTCTCCCTCTCTCCCGTTTCAAATTAGTTTACTCGTTAGTAATAATTAAATATTGATTATCATTTATTTATTTATTTAACCTTTGCACATAAAAGTAATTTATAAAGCGGCCAAAAAGAATTTGATTTAATATTTGAATACTTTTATAAATAGGAATGCTGCATGTTTGATTCGGCCTCAAAGATACGCAACGCTTGTAAATTCAATCAATAATAGTCCTTACACCGTAGAAATTGGTCATTCTTGGGGAATAAATAAATAAATAAAATATCCTTTGACTAAAAAAAATCCTTATGAAAATCCTACCTATCCTACGGTTAAGAAAATCCTTATGAAAAAATGATACCTACCATAAAGTAAAAATAAATGACAAGAATGCGTGGACTGTCTAGCTCGCACTCATTACGTGTCATGTAAGTTATATTGCTGTATTTGATTGAAAAAGAGACTGACAAAGGTGACTGAGTTTCTTCTGCCACTCCTTCTCAGCACCAGCCCATTTATGTTGTCCCGAAGTGGTGGTAGGGCAAGCTATATTTGAAACGTGTAGTATATCATCATCATCTCAGCAATAGGACGTCCACTGCTGAACATAGGCCTCCCCCAATGTTTTCCATGTTGATCGATTGGTAGCGGCCTGTGTCCAGCGCTTCCCTGCTACCTTTATGATGTCATATAGTATGTGCCCTGCAAAGGGCCTATGATGTACTGAATAAACTATTTTGTTTTATTTATTTATTTTATTTTATTGGGTTCACGAGATATGGCAGCGACGTGCAAAAATTAAAACCCGCCGGGTTTATACAAATATTTCGCTCACACCGACACCTATCGGATTTTTTACGCTTTGTGATTCAGTTACAGTGCATATTGTTTGAAGGCGGCCGGATTTATTCCTCGATATAAAGCTTTGGGTGAGCTTTCAAACAATAAATGTGACTATAAATGTCATTTTATTTACTAACAAACGAAATACTCGTACATAGGTAGGCTACACAATTCGCACGAAAGGTTTCAGTTAAAGCAAATGGACCTGGAATATTTTACAACACAATAGGCAATTGTTTATTATTGTGTTATACTATAATATTATAGTAAAACATAATAGCAACCACACCACAAACACACAGAATTGCGCGTTCATAAATTTAAAGCACATATTAAAAACACCTTAATGAAAAAGGGCTACTATAAAATTGACGATTATCTTCTATACTTATAATAAATCTGTAGAGAGGTCAATTCTGTACATGAAATATATTTTCAAAATAACTATCAGGGGGTGATTAGTGACCGATACTGATGCCAAAAATGCAATAAGTAAAATTTTTGTCTGTCTGTCTATCTGTCTGTCTGTCTGTCTGTCTGTATGTTCCTTATAGAAACAAAAACTACTCGACGGATTTTAACGAAACTTGGTACAATTATTCTTCATACTCCTGGGCAGGTTATAGTATACTTAGGAATTCCCATGGGAACGGGAATTAGCGGGAAAATCCTTTTGTATGAAAAATCTAAACTGCTTAAGTTAGACGCTTGAAATTTGGCATGCAGGTACCTTAGTAAACTTAAAGCTTAGTTACAACAGGATATTGCAAAATTCCCACGGGAACGGGAGTTAGCGGGACAAAACATTTGTATGAAAAAATCTTAACCGCGTAAGATAGATGAAGGGGGTAAAACGGGATCCACGCGTACGAAGTCGCAGGCGGCCGCTAGTATAAAAGATAAAAATGTATGGAATATGTCTACCTAGCTCGCATCAATACTTATGACTATAATTTGTATATTTTAAAGACTGAAAATCCTTGAAAAGGTGGCTGACAATAGTGACAGAGTTTCTTGCGCTGCTTCTTCTCAGCACTGGCCCATTTATTGTCCCGAAGTAGTGGTAGGGTTAATACTGGGCCGTGTAAGTGCTTTTTAAAAACCTATTTGCAAAAATAAATGAGTTTTATAGTTATTAGTGAAAGACATATAAAGTTCATTGTGCTGATAAGTTGTTGTTACAAATTATTCTACAATATTTATACAAATGATTCTCGACTCCAGCTAAACAACGTATTTACATTACACTTTTCATTTTATTATGAAAGTAACCAAAGGCTCGACAGCTAAGTGTTTCTAAATCGAAACAACACTCCACTGCAGAGAAAACGCAATAAACACTGCAAAGATACAAATTGCTTTGCACTCGCACCGATTATTATTGCTGGTCTCCAGTCACCACAATATAGAAATGAACAGAAGGCAATCCACATACAAAGTGCGCTCGAGTAACACACACATTGACACAGCTCACATACGCGTTATCACGGACCATCTCGGACCAGTGCGAACGCGAGTGCCGTCTGCATTATAATAAAAAAATACGCTCATCTTTCTTAATATAAACAGTTAAGATAGAAACTGCTCGGCGAGCCGCGCAGCCGCCGCCGTCAGTCGTTTTTGGGGAAATATGCATGAAATATCAGAAGGATGAGGCATACCGACTAAAATAACCCCGATGCTCCGTTGATCGCCTTAGTGGGAAGAACCATGGGAATCCAGACTAAACCTCAGCCCTAGCACAACCGCCGAGCGCTTGAGCGTAGGTACACCAAGTTAAGTACATGCATGAGATTGTCTTCGGGGGGCTTAAGTGCGAGTTTCAAACGTCTTCGCGAGCGACTGGTTATAAAATTACGGATTGTAAAATTAAATGTATGACGGATTATACAGCATCCCTAGCAGATACTTTCAAGAACTAAAATCTTCATAGATTTTTTGACGCACTCGCTAGCGACGACGGTGACGTTCAATGTAAACTCGCATTAAGCACACCGTTCATTTTTATTTTGTGGCTGAACACTGGCCAGGAAGAAAGAATAAAATGTGAACTGGACTGTTGTTTACATAAAAATAAAAAGAAGAATCGCTTTTGCTGAAGTACGCTTTGGAATGGAGGAGAAATAATTATATTTTTCCCATTTAATGTGTTTACACTTTACTTTGTATTTTAAACAAAGAAAAATGTACGATGATAAACTTTAGTTAATATAAGGCTAATGAGTTATTAAAACCTACAAATAAAATGTGTAAACAATTAATTAATAAACCAACAAAAGTCTTAATGAATTTAAGAATTTAGCACTGGAAATGGTTATAAGATATCGTCCCTTAGCTAACAACACCGCGTAAGTCATTTTTAGCAACTTTTCAGGAGACGAAAAAAACTGTTTATTTTAAAAAATCGGTGGATTTTTCCTATTGTTACTTATTAAATACTTTATTTAGCAGTTAAGAAATAATTTTTTATACTTAATTTGACGATTTACTTTCTTTTAACCTATATTTTATGACTTGAGCGGTGTTGACTGATATTTTTGTAGAGTTAGGCGGTGTTGTTTGCCGAAATGTAAAGGAATAAGGTATTACTAGATGATTTACAATGAAAATGTTATTAAGAATTATTTAAAAAAATATTTAAAAATCATTATAACCTATGTATCTTTAACCTAAATCTTAAGAATCACAGTGTGTAATCAAATATTGTGATGGGGGGCCTTCAACGCGAAGCTGGGCAAACGAAACGACAATGAGCTGGAAGTGGGGCAATTTGGGTATGGAGAGAGGAACGCACGTGGCTAACTGCTGGCTGGTTTTATGGAGAGGGATGATGAACTCCTTCTTCAGAAAGCCAAAACAGCGAAAGTAGATTTCGCTGCATCCCAATGACGCTATGAAATATGAGATCAACTTCATCTTGTCGACGTAGAAGCATGTTGTCTGTGTGGTCAATTTGGTCAAAACAGGAAGCAATCACCAAATGGTAAGAGGCACATTAAATATAAGTCCGAATCTCGACAGATGTCGACTGATAAAGTCTACACTCCGCCCAGCGTCCATCCAACCCCGAAAGCTCAACTCGAGTTGCAAAATCGTTCCCAATGCCAGGACATTGCAAAAATGTGGAAGAGTACAATGGCAGGTTCTTGGGAATTGACCAAATGACTGGGTCTAAGGTTTTTAAAACCCGTCGTTTAGGAGAAACAAAAAAGATCTCTGATCTCATCGACAACCTTATAGAAGAGAGACGAAACATGGATCTGCAGTCATCTGAAGATGCTACTCAGTATCGGCGTCTTAAAAGATAGATCTCTACGTCTTTTGACTCGCGACCTACGCATATAGGTACTCGTAATACAGACGATTGAGCATAACAAGGGCTCTAAGGTGTTCGTAAGAGATCAGTCTGTCTGTTGGCCAAAGCCAACTGACCAAGCTGAAGACCGAGAATAGCGTCGGGGCCTGAGATATTGAATGAGGTTGAGAAGTTCTACGGACAATTATACACGACTGTGTTCACACCTGTTACAAATCTAGCCGAAGACCCAAGAGCTAGATTGACCCGACACAATACCTAAGATATCCCGAACGCCACTCTACACGAGCTTGGAATAGCTTTGGAACAGCTGATAAACAACAAGGCCTCGGGTGATGATAGAATTACGGCTCAGCTTTTGAACGGCAAAGCAGGTGAAATGTCGATGCCAAAGGCTCTTTGGAAGCTGTTCTATTCCGTCATCCTCGAGGGAATAACTCCTACGGCACGGCACAGAAGTGTGGTGATACCCTTCTTCAACGGCGATAAAAAAGGTTTGAAGGGTTATAGTAATAAGGATAATAAGAAAGGGTAATTAAGGCTTCAACAAGGGTTGAAGAATTATAGACCCATCTAACTTCTGAACCATGTCTACAAGCTGTTTTCGAGTAATTATGAAACGTCTAGCTCGCCGACTCGACGCCTTCCAGCCTCCTGATCAAGCTGGTTTCCAGGCTGGCTGACAGGCTTTTGTGTCTTAGATCACATACATACGCTGCGGCAGATTATACAGAAGACCGAGGAGTATAATCAGCCACTTTGCCTGGCGTTTGTGGATTATGAGAAAGCCTTCGATTGGATTGAAACCTGGGCAGTTTTTTACGCCGTTTATGTCCTGCTTCTTGTAATTGTGCGCATAAAAATTCATCACCTGAACTCAGAATACTTCAAGAATCAATTCCTTCTCCATCAATAGTGGATTTCACTCGTATAACTTCCTAAAAGAATTAAAACACAGTTTGAAACACCGCCTAAGTTTGAAAAAAAAAATTGTAAACACCGCTTAAGTAAATGAAGATATTTTCTATTATCATTTCCTTATATATTAATACGCGTAAATCATTAAAAAATGCATGATTATATAGCTTACCTTTTAATCTTTTATTAAAACTTCTTTCATAGACCTTTTCGCGATAAAACTCACTTAAAAATATAAAAATTACGGAGCGCGAAGGAACTTTACGAGAAATGTATGGCAAACTAACGACTTGAGCGGTGTTACGAGGCAAACCGACTTGCGCGGTGTCACTAAAATTCAAATTACGGCTTCTTATTGGCTGAAATCTGTAACATGTGACCAATGGTTAGACGCGCGATGAGCAGATCTATCCAATGGCATTAAAATGTCAAAACCGCCAAAAATCGACTTAAGCGGTGTTGTTAGCTAAGGGACGATATTTACATTTTATCTGAAAAAGGATAACACTATAATTATCAAATGTTGTATTTCTATTCATGTGGATGGAGAAAAAGGAAAAATGTACAAGGAAAAACATGAAAAAGATATAAAATCTCCATTGAACAAAGAGCCGTGTCGCGTCGTGGCCGCCCCATTACAATGGGCCCCACTTTGCATATCGCATTCTGGGAGTGGGTAGTCAATGCGAAAAAACGCTCAAGGGTTGGAATGTGCAGGTTTTTTTTTATGTGCTAGGAGGCAAACGAGCAGACGGATCACCTGAGGTGTCAAAATGTCCATACGGACCGGCTGTCAGTGTGGCAAAAAGTATGAACGTCAAAAAGTCCCAGTGTCAAAATGTACATTATTACCATGGTTACAATGGTTTAGTGACAAATGGTACACATCACAAAATACAAGTACAACAAAAGGTGTGATAGATAAAATGATCAACTGATATATTGTGCTCATGATTTAATTAATAAAATTAAATGTCAAAATGTTCAATGTTCTTGTAGTCCAGCCAATAAAGATTTTTTGGACATTTTTACCTTGATGCTTTTAAACACGTGTTCACGTTCGCTATTAAACAATAAGACTCTTGTTCGAATAAACCCGAAGACATTTTAACTTCAGATCATTTTAACCATTGCTCATTTCGACGTTCATACTTTTTGCCACACTAAAAGCCGGTCCGTGTGGACATTTTGACACCTGCACATTCCAACCGTTGAGCGTTTTTTCGCATTGACTACCCACTCCCAGAATGTCTTTTTCAAACTTTAACTAACGTCAAGAATCTGTCAAACTCCATACAAAACACCGGTTATCGTCATAGTTACCGTTAACGTTAGGTGTTGCAACTCACCCTTAATCTGCTCAGATATTGAACTGTCTCAGTGATATCTTAAGATTAAAATTTTATATCAACTCCTTACATTTTAGTAAGTAAGTAGGTAATGATTCTCAAAAAATAACTCAAATAATATTTTTCTAAAATAAATAAATAAACCATAGTACCAACTGAATTGAAAACCTCGTCTTTTTTTATGTCGGTTATAAAGAAAGGAATCCTGGACTTACTCTCTTACTGGACTGTTTTATGATGATTTAAACTTGCTTTATGTTATGTACTAGCTGTGCCCGCGACTTCGTACGCGTGAAAACCCGTTTTCGCAACATTTTTCATTTTGCTCTGCACCTATTACTTGTAGCGTGATGGTATATAGCCTATAGCCTTCCTCGATAAATGGGCTATCTAACACTGAAAGAATTTTACAAATCGGACCGCTAGTTCCTAAGATTAGCGCGTTCAAGTAAACAAACAAACAAACTCTTCAGCTTTATATTATTAGTATAGATTTATTCTTATTTCTTTGCAAGAAGTAGGGCGATCAATGTAACATTTAGCTTTGTATAATTTAAAGCTTCAAAGACACATGTGCCACTATTCCCATTGTTTCAGCACGAAAAATTATATTTCGCTTTACGAATAACTTATGTAATTGTGTATAAAATGCCAGCTGCTTATAAATTACTACAATTGACCGCTGCTATAATGGAGCTACAAGGAAAATAACAAAGGTTCCTAAGATTAGCGCGTTCAAGTAAACAAACAAACAAACTCTTCAGCTTTATATTATTAGTATAGATTTATTCTTATTTCTTTGCAAGAAGTAGGACGATCAATGTAACATTTAGCTTTGTATAATTTAAAGCTTCAAAGACACATGTGCCACTATTCCCATTGTTTCAGCACGAAAAATTATATTTCGCTTTACGAATAACTTATGTAATTATGTACAAAATGCCAGCTGCTTATAAATTACTACAATTGACCGCTGCTATAATGGAGCTACAAGGAAAATAACAAAGGTCCAATAAGTAACTATTATGTCTTCCTTAAAGAAAAGAACAGTCAGCTTCAAATATTAGTTTGTGACACCCAAAGTGACCAAAAAGTTGAACTATTTGACGCTAACTGTATCTATTATGTTTACTAAGGCTAGGTTGCATCATCTTACTTTAACTTTGACAAACGTCAAAAATCTGTCAAAATCCATACAAAACCACCGGTTAATGTTATCGTTACGGTTAAAATAAGGTGGTGCAACTCAGCCTTAATCAATAACAATGGTTACTTAGTTATATTTAAAAAAAAATAACTGCGACTTATTCTAAAAGTTAAAATTACAGACCTAGGTAAGATGGTGGTAGCTAGCCAGGCGGACTTAGAACAAGCCCTACCACCAACCAAACCGAACAGAAAAATCTGCCCTCACTGGGAATCGAACCCGGGACCTCTGCGTCTGAAGCTGTTAAAAGTTATCAAACAAATTCAAACCAGCCTGAAGCCACAAAGTTGCTTGTCGATACAAACACAAGGCATTTCGAGCTGATTCATAATTGTCAACACTCTGAAATATTTGCCACGGGAATAACGACGTTGCTCGACGTTGCTCGATTTTCATTAAACAATTTAAAACAAGCCAAGTTGTTTCGAACGATTAACTGGAAGGCCTATGGCGGCACGCAAACTTAATCGCATTATTCAAATTGCCATAACGCCACGGAAAAACATAACGGGAACGGACACCATTGCCTTTTCAGGGTTCCGTACTCAAAGGGCCTTATTGATAAAAGTTACACCCTAGTCGAACTCTGAAATGACATTTAGTATGGAAATGTTATTTTAATCCAGAGTTCATGCTAGGTGTAACTTTTTGTAAGGGGGAAAGGGTAAAAGCTAAGTTGCACCACCCAACTTTAACCGTAACTATAACGATAACCGTTGTTTTATAGTGAGTTTGACAGATTTTTGACTAGCTAGACAGATGAAATGTTCACAGATGATCTATTTCTTCTGCTTCTATATCTATAGCAACAAATACTAAAAACAGAATAAGACATATTTTAAAGGAATAGGACAATAAATGTGTTTTTTTGCCATTTTTCCTCGATATCAATAACGGCAAGTAGTAGACGATTGAAATATTAACAGAATGTTTGGTTGTATATTCACTTTAAAAAAATATATTTAAGCGTTGTACGGAACCCTCCGTGCGAGTTCGATTCAAACTTGATCGGTTTTCAGGAATAAACCGTAATTAACCTATATTCCACACTGACTATTATCCCAAGCACTTTTTATCTACGTTCGGTCTTCAGAAAAAAAGACGTTAGTGTTCACAATCCAGCGATTGGTTTTCGTTCGGACTCGTTGTTTATTTTTTAAGATGATTTACGATTTATCCTTTCACATTATTTTGTTAACTTTCCACACAGAAATGTATTAATAATTCATTCCTATTTCTCTAATCTTAACTCGGGCGTTCGGTAAAAGACTAAATGTATAAATAAAGTTGAAAAAATCCTGTTAGCGCAACATTTCAAAGCTTCATTTATTACCTTGTTACATGTTTTGTACTTAATTAATACTGCAGAGATTAACTTCAACTTTAATAACGAACTACAACGCTTCCAATGTCAGAATGCGAAGTTATAATAGAATACCTAGTTATTCCCGCAACAACGCTCTGAAGTCTTACGTTAATTAATTTTTACTGGGATCAAAGTCCTCGAGTTTATTCTTTAACGGCAACTGAACGTACATATTACAATACCAGAATATTGGTACAGTCCATATATCACAGAAGCTAAAGGGAGATGTGAAAAAGGGGCGGGGTCAGTGTCGTAGCAATTTGCCCAAAAACAGAATACATTGCTCGCGACAATAATGACGACAGCAGCGACACTACATGTGTAAACAGTTTACATTGCTTGCGTAGCGTTAAAAATTATTCAAACGTTGAGTACTGACACCGCAGTGGATAATGAGCACATTTAAATTATAAGAATTCATTCAATCGAACGTCATCGCGTATGTAGTGGTGCTGTACGTACATTACTTGCAACTTCAAGTATGCGAACGAATAGTCGCTCTGAATGCAATGTGTGCATGACACGAATTCTACGCGACGTATTGTTTTTATTTTAATTACTTTGTGTGTGTGAATTTCTAATGCGTGGGTTTCGAACTCAGCGCATTAGTTGGCATCTCTCTAGATCTCTATCTATGATACAGTCAGTGTCAAATACACTGGTCATCACAAAAATCGGCCCACACACATGGTGCCCCAACAATATTGGTGTTATTTGAAAGTCCAATAAATATCCTTAAAGAAAAACACATTTAATTTCCTAATAAACGATTAACATATACAATAAATCGGCCATTCTCACGATTAGGCGTTCTCAGCCTAATTACCATATTATTTTTTAAATTTGGCTTAATTGACTTAAACGCATTGAAATATAAAACACATGAAAAGTACGAATTTAACTATCGTAAAGGCGTCAAATTATTCAAAGCGGTTTTCGAGTAAATGAGACCCAAAAATTTTATGGTCACGGTAATTAGATAAGGCTAATACTTAATCTAACGGTAATTAGAAAAGATATGTAAAATAGCAAAAAAACAACATCTTGCATTGATTTTGTACACAAGCGTCATATAAAAGGCTGTAGGTACTCTTAATAACCCTTTGCAAAAAGAAAAACACTAATTTCTATTATTTATTGTATCATGATATTTTCAGTGTACCTACTGCAAGAATCGAGGCTATAACAGGAACACTTAATCTATCTGTGATCAGCCATCTCTTAATCAGATTAAATTGAATTTGTAATAATGACAGTTCCAGCTCTGCATATCCCATGATTTGTCACCTCGATTCTTTTACAATAAGTTTTCAGATTGATGCTATTCGCTTTCTCCTGAGCCTGAATGCAGAATTCTCAGAATTTAGAAGGGATGCAGCAAATAGATTTCATGACGGTCTAGTCTTTGTTTGTAAGCTTTACAGGAATTTTTTACACCCTCTTTGACGTTTGGTATCACTTCAGTGGACTTTGTAAACCGGTCGATGCCATATGTCTATATGGGTCTTAGGATGCATTTGTATTTAGTTTGTTCTCCAAGCTTCTTCTGCCCAGTATCCATTGCATATCACGAAGTTTTTTTTCAATGCATGCATAACAAAGCTGCATGCAGTCTAGGATGGTACAAAGTGCCTAAACACTCGTCTTGAAAAGGCCCATTGTCTGTTCATTTGTTCCCTTTTGTTCTTAATGTGATCACGCCAGGTAAGTGTTACTGTTGGACAATCTCATCTTTTTAGGGCAAAATTAACATGGATAGATTTTAATGGTATTATATTAGAATTAATTAATGATTTAACATGTTAATATCAATGATATTAATAGTAAAAATAAATATCTGGTACGAGACATGTTTCACGCAGGGGTGACATCTCCTGGGCATCAGGAAGCCCCGATTTCACTCCAGCTAACTTCTTTTTGTGAGGTTAAAATATACTCTAAAATCCAACAACCATGCAGCAACTGGAGCTGAACATTCGTCATGAAATCGAATCTATTTTGTGGTAACTCTAACGAAAGCTTTTCAAAATTTTGATGTCAGATTGGAAGAAAAGTCCGTAAAGTTGTTATGCGAAAGTCTAGCTATTTTATAATTATACTTATTCAATCGTGAGTGCAGTTTGTAGGTAATAACTACATACAACGGTGATTATAAATATATGGTAATTAGTACATGGAAATTAGAAAACGATAGGTTTTCTTCAAAATTTCCAAAATCTGCAGGGTATGCAAATACTGTCTTACTATAACGTATGGAGGCCAAAGTACTGATTCTATTTGAATCAACAACGTGGATCTACCTTCAAAAATCTAGTTTAAAAATAAGGACATGGTAAATAGAAAAATTGAAAACCAAAGATATGGTAATTATACTCTTACGCAATTCATCGACGGTACGCCAACGCAATAGACGTCTACTTGCTTACAGGTCATAGAACTAACTAAGGGCTCGCGCCGCGCGCGTAAATGATGTGTCAAATATTATTATTTAGGCTTGTGTGCCCAAAAACAAAAAACGTCACGGGAATTAGGATTTTCGCTCGGACAAGCAGTTTTTTAATTCTAATTATTTACAGAATGGTTCTATTGAATAGATATTTTGCTATGCATAAGACTATCTTTTATACTCTTTAAAATGTTGAATGGAGTAAACCAAATCTTTACGACATAAAAATTACAGCCAACTTTTAACATTAAGTCGGTGTGCGGACACGTAACGGTAATTAGAGAACAGAGGTTCATGAAATTAATTTAGACACAAATACTTCAAATAAAGGCCTATGATTTAATGCACAACTGGATAGGGTTGTGAAGTAACATATAAAAATACTTGCATGTTTCTAATTTGTCATTTTTAACGATTTAACAGCCCGGACACGCAAAAACTAGCTCATCTGAGAATGGCCGAAATGTGACTTGAAAAACTTGAAAAAAGACCTCACTTTGGGCTCACCTCTGGGATCAATTAGACCAATTTTTATGGTTATAAAACCAAATAATGATCTCACGTGTCCTCTTTAATAGATGGATAGCGATTAATCCCAACTTAAAAGTTTTATAGCCATAAAAGTTGGGTCAAGCGTAACTACCTATTTTTTGAAGAAGTGACTCTGGATTCTTCTACAGACACATTTTTGGGGTAAAAACCTTTCCTTTAATGAAATGAAGTTTAGACCTAGGCTTTTAAATGGTAATATAGTATAGTAATATTCGTGGGAAGTGGGGATGCATACGTTTGAAAGTGCTTGTCGCGGGTGGGTCGATTTTTATGATGACCAGTGTAGTTCGCGATACCCACAGTAGCCAAAAAGTTTGCAAACGTCTTTGTTACAGTTGAAGGATGTGTTATTAACTTTTTGGCCACTTTTGTGTGTCATGAACTATTTGACGCTGATGTACTAGGGTGATCGCTATACTAATTAGCCAATACATAGTTATTGGCCAACTTGCCTAAACTGAAAAGAAACAAGCCTAATAGAAGTTATTAAGAGAGGAAAAGAGACAAATATTTTTTCTGAGCAATACGCAGTCCAATGTTGTAAATATTTTTGTCTCTTACTTATTAACAATCCAATATGCCAATAACTATGTATAGCCTAATTACTATAGCAATCACCTACCTCAATCAAGATTTGTCAAAGTTTAATTATTATACACTTCCCTTTAAATATGCATTATTTTAGAAAATTTTGTGGTGAGAATCGATGGTGTTTTCGTATTTGCCATATTTTTTTATAAACTTATTATTCTCAAATACTTACCTAAAATTAAACAAAAATATTCTAGAGACGTTACATTATAAAGTTCCGCTGGTCTTGTCGATGTCGAGTTTCGTGTCTGTGCATAATCTGCAGCGTATAAGTGACACACATTTTAGATGTACAGTCGCAGAATGAAAAGGTTCGTCACCTTAGTGTCGGTTTTCGCTTGCACTAGGTACTGTAAGAGTCAAACCTGCCAACATAACAGTGCAAGATACAGAGCTGCTAACATTTAAATAAATATGACGTTTGCTAACGAATAAGGTTTTGCTTGTTTATTTTTCTATTCCATCAGTGCAATGTTACAAAATGTAGTTTTTTTTTATCTATATATATAAAAATGAAACCCGTTTCGCGTTGTCACGGCATCACGTGTGAACGGCTGAACCGATTTCGATAATTCTTTTTTTTAAATGTTTGTGGAAGTCCAAGGATGGTTCTTACGGAAAAAAATATTAAGAAAATCTCTACGCTAAGGCGGTACGAAGTTCGCCGGGTCAGCTAGTATAGAAATAATAATGGCAGGTTGAACCAACAAGAAGGTTTTATTTAGTTTATCAATCATAATAATCTTCTTGACAAGATAAATCGACTTTGATCTGAATAATTTTGAACTTTACTGACGAACAGTTAAAGATTATTTTCTCTAACTCGAGATTATTCTGTAACATAGTTTCAAAAGGTAATATGTGCTCGCGATTCGTTGAAGGAATCAATTTGAAAACTGACGAACCTTTTCATTCCGCGACTGTACATAAGACCTATGTAAAAAGTATTAACGTAGTCGCGAGTAGTAGGGTAGTAGAGTTCGCTTGTCTCTACATTGTAAGACAAAGTCACTCCATCTGTATGTTACTTTATACGTTAAGATCTTTTAAACTATGTTACGCTTCCACAATAGACAGAGTAAAAAAGGTACAGTCAGCGTCAAATAAGTAGTTCGTGACACCCAAAGTGGCCAAAAAGTTGACATCATCATCTGAAATCTTCGGAAATAGGACATCCACTGAACATTATGCCTCCCTCAATGACTTCCACATCGCACGATTAGTGGCCTGTATCCAGCCTTACAACACAACCTTATTCCAATTGTAACAAAGACGTGTTGCGAACTTTTTGGCTACTTTGGGTGTTAAACTGACTGTACCACAATAATACTAATCTATCGAGATAAAATAGGTTAGAGGTTGTACATATGTACAGACTACCTACATTCATGTAAATTAAACCTTTCTTCGATCATTTAGATATAATATGTTAAGTTGATTTTAACAAAGGTCTGAATTTTTTGTTTATATTTATGCCGTCTGTCCGTTACACCCTGCATCCCCTTTGTTCTAATTATGCCTCGCTTAAATAACAAATTGCGGAGAGCGAATTGTGGCTAATGGCCAACTCTCCCCTTTTTAATGAATTTCACGCAAAGTTCTATTTAACCTTTGCTTGCAGCAACAATTTTAATGCGAAGACCTGATCTTTAGTTTGAACCATCCGAATGCGCTGTTGGAAGTTGGAACTCAAGATACTAACCGTGGGACACTATTTAAGTTGTGAGCCTAACTATGAAAACAAAGTAGTTTATTATTAAAATGGTATTGATTGCGTTTATTGGTATTGTCTTTCATGATTTATGTACTTTTTAATGTGTCCGAAATACTTTTCATAGCATTTTTTCCACTCAGCTTGAGGCACCTCTAAAGCATGGTTTTTGACCGCACCGTCTGTTGCTTCTGGCTACATAAATCGCTGTTCACGCATTTAATTTTAATATATGGGTACCAAAAGAAGTGTTTAGATTCCAAGCAAGAATTTTGTAGCGTTGGACCTGTTTATTTCATATTTTGAGTGTTCAAATAGTCAGTTGTTTGACGAGACGTGTAAAAGCTCACATTTTCGTCACGAATGGCGATTCGACTAAGCTGGTCAATTTCCCTTATTAAACTGAAGACATTTGGGAAAAAAGTGGCTGTTTACTATTAAGAATTAACCATTCTAAATTTCTCTAGTGACGTTTCTGTCACATAATCGGATATTTCGGAAAAATAGGCGACCGTAAGTTTCAAAGTGTTCCGAGCGCATGGGACTTTTGTTGGAATTGGTTCATCTTAAAACACCTCCATAGTCGATAGCTGTTTATTTTCAGGATCATTATGCATAGATCCTTAATTCGTCAGCTGTCATAATTTTAAAAACGGCTCTTAAAGCTTTTTGAACTTATTTATCAAACATTTCCAAGGACTAAACGACACAAGCGTCCTATTGAGCGTTTGAAAAAATTTGTGACATCCAGCGAGAAAAAAACGTATTAACCATAATATGGTCATACAATATTTTATTACTGCTGGTGGAATTAAAAAGTTTTGAATAAGGTTATAGTTAAAAATGTCAAATTTTTCATTAAAAGTATCAGATGTCGTCTAACAACACGTTATGTTGTCGAGGCTCACAACTTAAATAGTGCCCTAGTAATAAAAAATGGTAGTGTGGTGTATATAGAAAGGCAGAGAGAGGAAATATAAAATTCAAAGTAATCCAACCTTTTGCGATAAAAATATGATCATTACGATCGTACTTAAATTAATTGGGGTTCTTCCTACTCTTGCTCCATATCAAATACATCTGTAGATAATTGAAATTGAAGCTTTTCCAAAGCAATCAAAATGTTAAATTAAAAACAGAAACCTTAAGATATGATAAGAAACCACCAACCTTCAATATTTCTTAGTGAGGTATGTCGAACACGCTTCGATCTCGGAATCCCCACAAGTTCTTATTAACTTGAAATCAATTCGCAATTAGGCTTTGATTGAGGATGTTCAATGAAATGTATTTTCAGATTCACTTCATAAGGTACAAGGTGAGTATGGCGTAGGTAGCGTGAGATTAATGTACCATTAAATAAATTCGTAGGTATCTAAAATATAACTCAAAGGTGACTGACTGACTGACATAGTGATCTATCAACGCACAGCTCAAACCACTGGACGGATCAAGCTGAAATTTGGCATGCAGGTAGATGTTTTGACGTAGACATCCGCTAAAAAAGGATTTTACGAAATTCCACACCTAAGGGGGAAAACGGGATCCACGCGTACGAAGTCGTGGGCGGCCGCTAGTTCATTCATAATTTGGCTTTAGAACTTGTCCAGATGACGCGTTTTTTTTCGCGCGTTTTCTTTCAGATAGTACTGGTACTAGGTTCCAGTTAAAATTACTATACCCCAGTAGATAGTAGACTACGGGTGTCTATGGATGATGGTAATATCACTTACCATCAGGTGATCCGTGTGCTCGTTTGCCTCCTGTCACTTAAAAAAAAAATCATAAACATCGTACAGATGCAGTCGTGCATTTTTTTACTAGTGCATGTGGACAGAATCTAGTAAGTTCCTCATGATCGCACGAATACAAACGTGTCATAAGGATGGCCTTCCGTAATTATTGTACTTGCTTGTTGTTACCGATACAGTACACCATTATATTAGCTAAACCCATAAGAAGCTGTTGTTGAAGTGTTTAGGACATGTGAATACATTGACGAAACTGTTCACTGATATAATTATAACTAGCGGCCGCCCACGACTTCATGCGCGTGGGTCCCGTTTTACCCCCTGAGGGGTGGAGTTTCGTAAAATCCTTTCTTAGTGAGCACCTACGTTCTAAAAGGAACCCTCATTCAAAATTTGAGACTCCTAGCACTTGCATTTTCTGAGATTACCTTTCGCTTTTAAATAAATAGATAATATGAATCAATCTTTAGAAAATATTTTACTAAAAACATTGTTATTTTGTCACAAGTCTTTATCACTGTTCCTTTCAATGTAACAAGTTGATATTGACCTAGTTCCCTCACCTCGACTGAATCGTGTAAATTGATTGTCTTGTCTCGGACAGTAACTTTAAATAGAATCGGTTAAACGTTTAATTTTAGCGATTTTGTCGCCAAAATCGATATCTCGAGACAAAGAGGACCGATTGTATTGAAGCAACAATGTTTACACTTTGATGGATTTCTAATGGAGACAGATTTAAGGACGTAGCACATTTATCAACCCGGAAAGGGATCGTAACCGTATCAACTCGAGGCGGTCAGTATTCTTTGCATGAAACTACATACTGCAACGCATACTTATCCGCACCGCAACGTAAACGCCTCGCCTCGCGGTTGACAGCGTGCGAAAGGCGATGACAGCTCGCGAAAGGCGATACGGTGTTGATCCCTTTCCGAGTTGATAAATCTGCTATGACCTTTAAGGTCATTCGTATCTACCGTGAGTAAGGATTAATGTAATTTTTATAGACGACAGTATTATAATATAAATTTTTATTGCAAAATAGCTTTTATAACAACTATTTCAATGTTTAGGTTTGCGTGCTGTCATCTACACTATTCTGTAAAGAATAAAACAGAGACATTTAATAACTTACTGTACTTTTTTACCGGACAGTAAATACTTGTTTCATAAAACCAAATATCATTGCAATAAACCAATACCTCATTCCACTATCGTAATATCATAAAACCTATCTCTCATATTTTCACGAATGGAAAATCCACTTTTGTAGGCGATATTGGTGATTTTTACCCAATATAGTTACAATCCAAATCGTTTCCAAATCGTCTTATTTATGAATCAATGTTAAATGAAGAACTAAAAAGTCAATGAATGAGCAAAGAAATGTTACCTAACTAATTGTGAAAAATATTCTGAAATCAAAGATGTTTACTTCAAAAGAAAAAATAAAAACCCAATGATTCCATAAAAGCTTTTAACAACGATGTTTATTTTCTTATTTCTCAAAGCTATCTCAATAAAACGTTGTTTTTGTTTACTGCGACAGAAACTAATTAGACTAACTATTATTGAAACTTATCACATTAATTACTAAAATAGTCACAGCAATCTATTTACACAGTGCTATTTGAAACCAGACTAGATAAATAACACACGAAATGACAAAATAAATGCAGAGAAAAAAAACATTAAACACACATAATATTACATAAGGTTCGTGACACCCAAAGTGGCCAAAAAGTTGATAACACAACTTTAATCCAAACAAAAACGTATTGCAAACTATTTGGATGCTTTCCAAATAGTTCGTGACATCCATGTCACGAATTATTTGACGAACTGTAAACAACCTGTCAATACTTCAGCCCCCCTAGACAAAACGCACTTTTTGATCGAATCGAAAATCGAATCCGTCAAAACTCCATACAAAAAAGGGGCTTTTCGACCACTTTTCGACTGGTTTGAGATTAAAATTTGCACTTTGTCTAGACCCACAGGAGATTTTCAAGGTTGTGGCCAATATTATGGTCCAGTGCTTTTAGACTTGTTTGGCTGAGATCTTAGAGTGTGCGGAATGGGTAGGGTTGCCAGATATCCAGGATTTTCCTGAAATTTAATTAATCGATTTTTCACAAAGTTGCAAACAACCGACTGCGTAGCAACACGTGAGGGTGCAGTATCAATTTTCGCGGTGTAGAGACAAAAGGCACGTTGATAAAAAGTATGCCGAAAATCTTTTTGTGATGATTGTTCTGTCAAATCGATGATTTTTTTTTGTCTTTTTAAAATAAATATGTAGTCTAATCTCTCCAATTCTCTCTCCCACTCGTAACAGAAACTTAACATAAGGGGTTGCCGAGACTACTTATTACTAATTTAGTAATTTGTACAAAAAAATCTTTAATAGGGGCAGATTTCTACGTCTTTTATCTCAATAATAAAATTGCATCAGTTAAAAGTTCTTCGATGATTGAAAAATCAGCTCTAAATAAAACTTTTGTTTTGTTTATAAGAACGTACTGTATATATGTATTTTTATTTCTGAAATTCGTGGAACTATTTCTGTCAACCCTGACCACGAGAGCAAGCATTGTGATCCTAAACAATAGCTTTACTCGAGCAGATGCTCACGTATGTCACCGGCATTTCGAATCACAACCTACCCTCCTCAACACAGCATTGATTCATCTAATTGTACAGTCACGGAACGAAAAGGTTCGTCAGTTTTCAAATTGATTCCTTCAACGAATCGCGAGCGCATATTACCTTTTGAAACTATGTTACAGAATAATCTCGAGTTAGAGAAAATAATCTTTAACTGTTCGTCAGTAAAGTTCAAAATTATTCAGATCAAAGTTGTTTGACGATTTATCTTGTCAAGATTATTATGATTGATAAACTAAAACCTTCTTGTTGGTTCAGCCTGCCATTATTATTTCTATTAAATAAAAAAAACTACATTTTGTAACATTGCATGGGATAGAAAATGAAACAAGCAAAACCTTATTCGTCAGCAAACGTCATATTTATTTAAATGTTAGCAGCACTGTTTCTTGCACTGTTATTTTGGCAGGTTTGACTCTTACAGTACCTAGTGCAAGCGAAAACCGACACTAAGGTGACGAACCTTTTCATTCTGCGACTGTACCTATCGGTAATTTACTTACCTACCTACTTCAAGTGATTTGTATAAGTGACTGTGTTTGTACTGTACTGTAAACTCAGTTCTTAAAAAGTTACTTCTTCAGTCGAATAAATTACGTTTAATATTAATTAAGGCGCCTTGAAACTGTTCTAATAATTTTGACTTAATTATACTCTTTACTCTATAGAGCCATTACTCTATCAAATAAAACCGAATACTTAACATTGAAGAACGCTTTGATTGAACATTAGAAAATTGAGAAGGTCCATGATCTTAATGAACCGACATCACAAAAAGGAGTATCTTTTAGAAGGCGAATTGCAATGAAACCCTAGTACACCCGTATTCACAAATATTACTATGAGGTCTCACTGTGCGGTTGGACGCACAGGGTGACACACGAACCAATCATCACAGAACTTTATTCAACGCTGTGCGTTCGATTTGTTGCTTCACTTACGCAAGCATCGTTTGTGTTAGCATATTATGCCTTAACCCACAATGACGGAAGCCAAGAAGCTGCACTATTTGATTTACTAGTTTCTATTGACCCAGATTTTAATTGTAAAAGTCTCATGCAAATCAATATTGTAGCGCTATTATTAAATGCCTTTCCTAAGCTAGATATTGTATTTAATATTATGAAGATGACTCTCAATTAATGTCCTCTTAAACTTGTCTTTGCGGATCTTGATTAGTCTTTTAATGAATCCCTGAGTTAATGCCATCTTTTTCATAATAATCGTCGACGGTATAAAGAAACTTTCCTAAGATTAAAACAATCTTGCTATATTCGTTTCTTTAGTACCTACGAAATACTCGGCAGCTCGTAGAGTTCATTATTTCATGTTACTTTAAATTTTGAAAATTATTAAATGCTTATTTTGTTATTTTTGATTCGTTATATCACTACAAAGCTGCGTTTCCTTTGAGTGGTAGGTTGTTAACTCGCTGTTGCAAGAAGATACGGTTTTACATATAGATTATGTAGGTACTTAATATTATAAAACTGAAGAGTTTGTTTGTTTGGTTGAACGCGCTAATCTAAGGAACTACTGGTCCGATTTATTTATTTATTGATAAAGGTACACCAACAGCAATACACATTTAAGACATTCACAGTATACAACACATATTGGGGTTTTAGTTTAAATATGTTTGCCAATTACAGGTATACACAACAATTTCCATGGTCCGATTTGAAAAAAAAATGTTGAGTTCGATAGCACATTTATCGAGGAAGGCTTTAGGCTATATAACATCACCCTACAGCCAATAGGCGTGAAGCAGTAAAGAAAAATGTTGCAAAAACGGGAAATATTTACTCAAACTATTTTCACGCGTACGAAGTAGCGGGCAAAGCTAGTAAGAAATAAAAGAAAATATCTTAAAAGACGTTGAAGATTATTTTTATACGAAAAAGCATTCGTTATCACATCAAAAATTCTCAGAAAATTTCTCTCTTACATGTGCAAAGTGACAATAATAAATCGTTAGCATTTCGCGCTCGCATTTCTAGCTGGGAGCTGCATTCTGCTGGCGCTGGTGTTATGTAGCGATTTTTCGCGGTATTTTCCTTTTTTAAACGTTCCTGGAAGTGCTTTCACAGTACATATGAAAATTAGTAGACCCACTACGGAAGTAGTTAACATTAAGTTACTTGTTAAATGTATGTTAAAAATAAGCGACTCTAATCGCTAAGATTTTTTAAAAGCTAATTGATTCTTCTGCACTCCACTAAATAGGCCAATCAAAAATAATGATACATAAGCTATAAAAATATACTCAAATAGTAAAAATAATCATCAAGCCCATTGGGCCCGATCACACGAATTTTCCCGAGTAATTTTGTAACAAATCGGTCGCCCCGGCTAAATGGGAGTCGTTTATAGGCCGATTTGCCGCGTAATTACAAGCCAGCTGATTGCGGTCGCGATCAGCCGCCGCCATTATACCGCGCAGCCCAAAAATAATGATAAGTAGAAAGATAAACGCCACTTAGCGCTAGGACTAGTAGAAATCCCGTCAGAACTCAAACTTATAATGATACAATGACCAAAGATTGTTCAATTAGAACCTAAGATGAGTTGCAGCGCAGTGTGGCGCCGCGTCGCGTGATATGGCGAAATCTTTCGCTTGTTCCGCTTTTTGAAAGCTTAAATCCTGATATTATAGGTATTTTCAACCGACTTCAAAAAAAGGAGGAGGTTCTCAATTCGACCCGTATGTTTTTTTTCTATGTTTGTTACGCGATAACTCCGCACATTAATAACCGATTTGAACAAATCTTTTTTCTGCGTATAGGTAATACCTCAAGGGTGGTCCCATTTAAATTTAGTAATAGAAAAAACAACCCCCAAGGGTGGAAAATTGGGGATGAACTTTTTTATACGCAATATCTCCGCCGATTATAAATCAATTTGAACGATTATTTTTTTGTTGAATAGGTATTATCAAAAGGGTGGTTTCATGCGAATTTGAAGAAAATATTTCACCCCCAAGGGTGGAAAATTGGGGAAAAACTTTTTATACGCAATATTTTCAATTTTTAGTTTTTTTTTGTGTTCACGCATTTGAAGTCGGTTTTATTTTTTTTAAAAGTTAATTATTTGTGATCGGTACCAGTGTGACTCGATGGGAATTTGTTTCCCAACGAGTAAGAGGGTTACTCGTTTGGGTGTGACTCGCTGGGAACAATCGAAATCTTTTCGGTTCAGCACCTTAACCCATCGTGTGCTTTAGCTCTAAGGCAAAGGCTGCTAGCGGCCCTAGGATTAGTATAAAGCACATAGTACGTCAACACTCCCAACTAATCATCTCAAAACAATGACTAAAGACTATTCAATAATCATCATACTTAAGTATTCATGTGAAACTTTGTGAGGATGGATTTTTGTTACCCTTTTACTGTGTTTAATGAGCGTCGTTTAGCGGGCGATTTTCAGCGTAATTCCAAGCCAGCTGATTGTGCCCGCGCCGATTAGCCGCCATTACACTATACGGCCAAAAATAACGATAAAGACCAATTAGAGGCCCTAGGATTAGTAGAAACCACACCCAGGACGCGAGCCACGTCACAATTCTAAATAATCCGCTTAAAATAATTACTTTAAGCATAATTATTATACTTGTATCGTATCTATCTTACTAATATTTTAAACTGTATTTTGCCCACGGCTTCGTCCGCGTGAAATTCAGTTTGTTATAAAAGACATAATAACACTAGTTATAAAAATAAAATACTTTCTCTCTTCCTTTCAGAAGAGAAAAGAGCAAGGCACCTTATCTTTTTTCTCACCTCCTCTTAACGTTCATAAGAGTCAGTCGCCGGATTTCTCCAATAAAAATAAAATTAGTTTAAAAAAAAACTTAAAATAAAATAAATACATAAATATAAAAACAAAAATATATAAAAAAAAAACATTGTATTAACTATCATCATCATCATTATTTTTGTAAATATTATTGACTCACGTACTTTTACAGTTTGCTCGTACAAAATAGCGAGAAACTGTTCCACTCTCTCTCAAAAAAAACTATTTAAGAAAGTCAACATCTACATTTATCTCTAATTATCTGGTAATAACCAGATTTTTAAAAAAATACAGCTTTACATAAACATACCCTTAGGAACAAAAATAGTGCTATTCGCGTTCCATTTCAGCTAAAATATAAAAACATGAGTTACATTATCCACCGCCAGTCTGCTTGTGACCACGGCTGCAGCATAGCAGCCAAAACGTCAAGCCTCATAATAAATGTCGCGCTGAGACCCTTGTTTCTCTTTTTAGTAATAAATAACATACATTTATGAAAGCTTTTTAAAAATGCTTTTATTTTGGTACCCCACTCGATAGGTTTTGTTGACTTTCATTTTCACAAAATAAATGGCGACCAGCAGTCGCCATATTGAATTTTCAATAACGTCACGTCTTTAGTGACATTCGCCGGAGGAATCGATTGACGTGCGAATCATAAAAATCGGCCCATGCGTTTGGCCCAAAGTAACATACATACTTTTATTTATTTATTTTTTATTTATTTTATTTTATTTTGTTTGGAAAACATACAGTGAAACAATAATAGATTAACCACTGCTTAAGAAACTATACACCATTTACATGTTTTCGCATATGTGTAGCAATACAATACAACAAAAGCCAATTCGCTTACATGAGAGAGTTATTTTTAAATTAAGATCTATACCTACATTAAACAGCTGATGAACCGTCGAACCAAGATACTTATGCTTTTAAACACATTACCACTCCTTTTCGTCGCGCAGTCTGTTAAAAATAGTGCTTCTGTCTCTAAATATACTGTGGCGCTTGTTAGCAGAGTTCCTGGGAGCCGCGGCCCATTCACAAACCCTACAGTATTTGCTGCTCCAGAAAAATACTTAATTGTCTTTAATTAGGCGTTGACCGCAGGAAATTCTCATTTACTGCTACCCTCAAATTTGCGCGCGTCCTAGTGATAATAAGTGTCTACCTATAGACGTCATTAGATATAATAAAAGTTTTATTATTGAAGTTACTTTTCGGTGTCTTTAATTTACTTAAAACTTCTAATACCGATTACATTTTTAAGAGAAGTACGCCCTACGAGCCCTTAGTGAGCATAGCCTGATTGTTCAAAGGCTTCTCTGAATTATATTCAATGAACTATTCTGAACAAGGCGAAAGTTTATTTTATTTTTATTTTATTTTATTTATTTATATTAGGGAAACAAACAATTTTGACATACAGACAAATAATCACACAAAAAATAGGACAGAAATCAGCAAAGTTTCCACAATTAAAATTAATACAGAGTGCAGACTAAAAATTAATTAAATAGTAATAAATTATACATTAAATAATGATTCTCTATATCCCTGAAAAATCCCGATTGTATTAAAAATTATGAAAAACCCAAACTATTACCAAATAAATACAATTTTGATTTAAAAAAAAAATAACTCCAAGTCCAACTAGGAAATAAAAAAAAGCTTTTTAAATGAACGATGTAAATATTTGTTTTTAGCATTCGAAATGTAGGTATTGACAAACGATCTGTTTTCATGACCGTCTGGTTGTATGATATAGACGGATTTTTTTTTCGGGACTATTCCCACCTCTCGTTCCCACCACTGCAACTCCTGTGTATATAGACGGATGTATGACGTTTAAAAGGACGGAACGGAGGACTCCTCTTTGGCAAAATTCCTCGGATAATTGCATTCCGAAGATGTCATAGAGACGACCGGCGTGTTTTCGCACGCTTCACTTGTTACTGCTTGAGCGTTTTTAATAAAAATTAAATATTGTTTACATTTGGGCAATTTGTATTTCTTAAATACTTATCAGCAACATCATTTGTTACCCTCGCAATTTTGCATAAATAAGTTCATGGGTCAATTATTTTAGTTTAATAGGAGACCGTAGCCTTATAAGCCTTTTAACCACCTCTGTGGTCTAGTGGTAAGACCACCTGCTTCAGAAGCAGAGGTCCCGGGTTCGATTCCCAGTGGGGGCAGATTTTTCTGTTCGGTTTGGTTCGTGGTTGGCTTGTTCTAAGTCCGCTTGGCTAGCTACCACCATCTTACCCAAGTCTGTCGATAAAACAACAATGTTAACAGCATTGTTGTGTTCCGGCAGTTAGAGGTAAGATAGCCAGTTCTTCCGTTGTTGAGGATTCCTGGTGAAGCTCGCTTCCATCTTCGGCCTGATCATCACTTACCATCAGGTGAGATACAGGCCAAGAGCTTCCTCGTTGTGGATAAAAAAACATGTTTCTCCAGGTACCCTGCTGGCCTACACCCTGGTGTCTGCTTGCGTGCTGATCCTGCGCTACCAGCCCACGTCTACCAACCTGATCGAGCTGCTGCCCCAAAGCCTGAGGACCCCCGTAGAGCCTGAAGGAACTGCGTCTGGCCAACGCGAAACCAGCTTTGCGGTAAGTCATAAATATTGAGCTTCTAAGTACGAGTAACCTACAATAAACAGTCGTCTTATTTTTTCTGTTTAGCCTGAAGGTTAACTATTTGGTCAACAGAGTTCGCCTTACGTATACCAATTTATATGGAACTAAAGATAGTAAGAAGTAAATAAACAGACGTTAAATACGAATTCTTCTGAAATTCATTGAAGTAGTTTCAAGACAGTAGTCAAAAATGTTCAAATGTTCTTTTCATTCTGAATATTTAATTATAAGACATTATGTGACTGTGCCTTATATTATAGAACTGTGTTAGTTTGAATTTTTACTTTTTCGGATGGACATTGCTGATAGTCGTAAGCGGCTTTTTCAGCTTCACTGGACAATAGGTGAGCGCAGATAGCTCTCAACCTTTAGTCTAAGTTCATAGACTGCAGGATTATACAACGTCACTCGGGACGGGACTCGCGTCACATCCTCCTATCGCTCCCAAACGACTAAACTAGGTAGTTGTTGATACTTATGAATAAATTAGTGACCAATGTCCCATTTTTGTAGTAATACATTTGTCCTTGTAGCTCGACCATGAGTTCAAGCCGAAAGCAGCTTTGCATTGTAAAAACAATAAGTACTTGCTAGTTCTTTTAGTAGCATTATAGTTCTTATTTTAAAAGACTTAAAGTACACAAAAGTTCATTCAAACTTCACTAGGATTACAGTGACCAGAGGCACGGAAGCTTTCAATTGCCGCGTAAGCTCGTTAATCGATTCGATAGTCGTTCGAAATTGGAAATCCGTTTGAAAGCTGTTGGTCCCAATTCTAGTTGGTCTCGTCTCCATATTGATACTCTTCATTTTACACTTTAATATTGTACGTGGAATCACTCATATTTAATTTTTCAAATCCATCGAATTCGGAAAGTAGCTACTTTCCGAATTTGAAGGTGTAACAATGTCTACTCTGATGTAGATTCATCTATGACATATCTACATCTTTGAAGGTTTAGTTATGAAGAGTAATTAATAAAGTAAGACGACCGTTTTTACAATTTCCCTCACCGGAAGACTCCCACTCCAACTCGATTATCTCGAGATAGGCTGCACTTCCTTTTCACGGGAAGCCCACAAGACACGTCCGGTCTTTGAAGAAAACAATATTGACCCCCTTAGATATCAAAGGCCAAGGTGCCAACGACACACAGTCGTACATGAATCTAGAAAATAGTATTGGCACCAATGTTGGGACATATTCACGCTGCCTCTGACGGGACAGGGCTGGTAAACACCTAACGAACCGATCAACGTTGGTACAAGTGTTTGCAGCAAATTGTGGCGCCGGTGTAACACAGATCGAATTCAAACTATGTGTTCTAAGTACGCTTTTCATTGCCACTGTCCTCCCTCTTATTCACCTGAAAGAGGTCACTTTCTGGTAATTCTTTCTAGATATTATGACATGTATTGCCTACTTTTTACACATACCCCCTTTATTAATAAGAAGTTACACTTAGGATGAACACTGGACTAAAATGACATTTCCATTCTAAATGAAAACTTAAGCCAGAGTTCAACTAGCCTAGACAGTCTTTGAATAGAAAACCAGTGAATTTTGTCTTTGGAACAATACTGCTGATAGGCCAGTAGTATTACTATTAAATTCTGTACTATACTCGTAGAAATGAACCTCCCTAAATATGAGGAATTAATTAAAGCTAATAAACTCAAGAGAAGTTTGAAGCAAGTCTCGGATCTATTATTCTATTCATAACGTACCTACGTATCTTTTTATATCACGGGCCGACAAATACTGGAATAGTATAGTTCCCTTCGAGGGCAATTTGCGCGAGTTTCCTGGAGGTGTGAATCAGGGATGTTAAGGATATGAAGTTTCGGTTATGGATACGGCTACGGATATTCGAATATTATTATACCGGTTTTGGTTACGGTTACGGATATGAAATCATTTTGGATTATCCGAAAGTTTCGGATAATTTCGGTTAAGAGTATTAGAATTTGAAAAATGTAAAATTCAAATAGCAAGATGCTGCGCGACCCACATAGCCACTTTATGTACTATGATGACACCTATGATAAAGGTTAAACAGGCAGGGATATTAGATGGTGCCAGGAAACGCCAGACAAGTAACAAATATTAAAAAATATTAAGATTTAGACTGCGCCTTTATCCGAAACTATCGAAAACTTGAATCGGTTTCGGTAACGGATATTTTTTTTTCGATAGCTTCGGTTACGGTTATGGATATCCATAACATCCCTGGTGTGCATCCATTTGTCCCCATGCGCCTAGGGGACATGTGGCGTACAATACAACGCTCTAGGAATTAATCTAACTAAATAGGATTACCGTTGTTTGACATTCTATAGGCTGACGCGATGCTGTGGGAAGCAATTACCAGAGAAGCATTATGTGATGTAGCAAATACGATACAACGTTTGCTTATCTGTCGCCATTGTCTAAAAGTAACACAAGTTATTATAATGTCATGAACAAAATAGAATACTCGTCAGACTCAGGTCCTAACCACAGTTTACTTAAAACATAGTTTGTAAACCTAACTTTCAAACCTAGTAAGAATTATTTACACTACACTAAACTCGGAGGTTCAATTGGTTATACAGTTGACAGCACACGCTCTTATGACAACTGTGTAAGATACCGCAGTGGGTAACTTGATGTGCTCCCCGTATTACAGGCTTGAATCAACCCGATTGTCCAAAAAAAAATACAATTTCACGCTTCGCAGGACACGTTACAGTTGGTCTCATCGTGAGACCTTACAAGCTGGACATTAGAATTTACAACATTATCTGTCATTATTAAAGAAAATGAATAATTTTCCAATGGCAAGTCAAAACGAAACAACGACATCCTAGGGTTATGACGAGTCAAAACTTTACGAGAAGACCGAAATTTTAGAGGAAAGAAAACGTAAAAACTGAAAATAAAAACTCCGGAGTCTGGAGACTAAATCCTACTAATATTCCTATTCCTGCTAATATTATAAATGCGAAAGTTTGTATGGATGTCTGGATGTCAACATGTTTGTGTTACTCTTTCACGCAAAAACTACTGAACGGATTTTGATTAAACTTAACAGTATCATTGTTTATAACACAGAATAACATAATGTAGGCTATAATTTATGACGATCTGTGACAAACTAAATTTCACGCGGGTGAACCCGCGGGCACAAGCTAGTTCCACATAATTATCTGTTAATTAAAGACCTACATAATTGTGGCGTATGTCATACGCAATAAGAACCTTTTTATGTCCTATACCTATTAAGTAATAGGACTTCCAAAAATTAATACTATATCCTGGTTACCGGGACCCAAAAGCCAAGTTCCAAGTTCAACTCGGATACAATTTGAAATACATTTCTTGGATTTATGAGACATGTCATAAAATTGATACCGCTCATAATTTACTGAACCTTAAATAACAGAAAAAAATCAAATCACATCGCCGAATAAAAGAGGATAGTGACATCTAGCGGCAACGGCTGGATTTTGAGGGAAGGGAATTTATGGTTTATGAATTTGATCTTTATTATGAAAGCCAGTAAGTAAACATTTTAACAACCTTTCCTTCAATGAAATGAAGTTTAGAACTGGGCTTTCAAATGATACCAATATTAGTGGGAAGTGGAAGCATACGTTTTAAAGTGTATGTCGCGAGAGGTGCGATTTATTTGACGCCGAGTGTAGTTTTCCCGGCACATTTCAACTCTAGCCCAGTTGTGTAGGTGCTAGTTTTGTCCCAGTTTTGTCCCGCTAACCGGAATAAGAAAAGTTAATAAAATGATTCTAGCTGGGACATTATTATTGAACCTAAAACTAAGGCTGAGTTGCACCACCTTATTTAAACTGTAACAATGACAATAACTGGTGCTTTTTGTATGGAGTTTGACAGATTTTTGACGTTTGTCAAAGTAAGTCAGATAGTGCAACCCACCCTTAGTAAATTCGATATGTTAAGTTTAAAAAAATTACAGTTTAAGTCGAACAGAGTTAAATTTTTACTGTTCGCTAACGTTCGCCGAACCTTAGTCTTTTTCTCATTCCTGACTTATTTTCCCGGGAAAACCATGACATTTTCTGGTTGGGTTTTTATTGGCGATCAAGTTGTCTACAGCTTTCCTCGGATAGTCCTAGTAATGCTCTACTTCTGGGTTTCGGCTTGACGTTACTTTTTGGGACATCCTGTATAAAAACGGAAATGTACGAGTAACAATATAATTGATTATACCTAACTCCATTAGGAAAAAGTCATAATATGAACATACAGGGTGTCCCAGAATGGGTGAATCAAACTGATAGGGGAGGTAGCTCTACTAATGTACTATCCCTAAAAAATATGAAAAAAAATAAAGCGCATAAGGAAACAAAAACATTTTTTTGAAAAACTGAAAATTAATATACTTTGCCTAAGTACCTATCTGGCTATAATTGCTGCGTTTGGAGTTTATTTCTACTTTTTTTCTTGCTAATATTAATTGGACATGATCGCTTCGTTTATCTGTAAACAAACTTTTGAAAATAATGACTAGATTTCGAGTTTTGAGCACTTTATTTAAAAAAAAAAATTGAACTCAAATTTTTTTTTTTCAATTTTGGGATAGTACCTACATTAGTAGAGCTACCTCCCCTATTAGTTTTATTTTACCGATTCTGGGACACCCTGTACATATATATTTATGAACTACATAAACTAAATACAAACATCCCCATCTATAAACTAAGCAAAGCTAGTGCTATGCTACATATGTTGTACTATGTCACATTGTCTAGAGACCTTACCTTGAACTTCGAAGAGCCCCAGCGAACTAGTGCTGCCGCGTAATCGATAGTGTATCGAATATTCATCGATAGCTTAACAGACGCCCTAAATTTATCAACTAATCGATTTATTGACAGGGGTATTATTACCTAGTAGACTAAGAGCTAGTGAACGCCAGACCTACGTCATTTATAAAAGCTGAAAGTTTGTCAGCGTATGCTCCCAATATAGGATGGAATGTTGGTGAATAATGAAGTTTGGGTCATCGTGGCTTTGGCAGCTATCCTAAAAAAAACTAATATTGTATACATATAAAATCAGCTTTTATGCTATAACGTAAGTCAACTTTCTGTATATTCAATAGACTGTAATTCTACTTACGTTAAACCATAAAATCTGATTTTTATGTAATATTTTGGCAATGATTAGAAGTTGTTTCCACATCAACCAGACGGTTTTGAAAGTTCCAACTCCTTGCCAGGTGTTATTTAGGATAGCTACCAAAGCCGCGATGACCCAAACTTCATGATTCACCAACATTCTATCCTATATTGGGAGCATAAGCTGACAAACTTTCAGCTTTTATAAAATGACGTAGGTCTGGCGTTCACCAGGTCTTAGTCTATAGGTAATTGTATCTATTAACTGATTGCCGTAAAACATGTCGTAGGTACCATCCTGTAGGCCTAAGATGCGCGCCGTGATAACTTTTATCGACGTCAAAATGTATGGGCAAAATCGATAAAATGGCGTGAGAACCGCTTATCACGGCGCGCATCTTAGGCCTACTGGATTGCATCTCAATCAGGTATGAAATACCTGCTTTATATTGCATAAACAAAAACATTAGATAGATTACATTTTGATGAAAAAGTCATCGATTATTATTATCGAGAGCCTTTTTGTAAAATTTAGTCTTTGGAGCATAATCGATTCATCGAAAATAGCGTCGATTCCAATCGACTATAAACAACGAATGCACCGCCCCATCTGTTTGCTTTATAGTCGATCACCTCGCCCGAGCAATCTGTTTATGTAAAGTCAACTTGAGACAGTAAGCGATTTGCCAACACAGTCTAAACACTTTAAAGCCTGAGAGACTCCGATAAACTAGGGCTTGGTCGTACTTTTTACACTACATGCCATCATAGTATTTATTAAATTCCCTGAAATTCGGTTTTGCATTCGTCATATTTTATTGCACTCACTGAAACCTTTCAAGCTCAACTCCACTCAGCTCATATTGAAGAGTGATTTTTATATCTACCATGTAAAAGGTGTACCTTTTCAGAAACCTAATCATTTGCAATAAAAGAACATTCTTGATTTTATTACAAGGTTTACTTTTAGAGATTTTTTTTTGTTTTTTTATCCACAATGAGGTAGCTCTTGACCTGTATCTCACCTGATGGTAAGTGATGATCAGGCCGAAGGATAAGATAACTTTTCTTCATCATCATCATAACTTTAGTCATAAACAGGACATAAAGTCCACCTTTTGTATCATTTTTAAGAGTTGCCAAGATTAAAATTACATTTTCTATCTAAATGTTGCCAACAATTCCTCGTGGCATAACTCGAGTGCGCTCTACATGTGAAATCGTGCGGCGACAGTGTCGGTGCACTTGGAAGTAATTACTCCAATCCTTTATAAAACAAATTGGAATTTTCCCATCAGCCAGCCGAACGAACCACTGAACTTGACAGCGGGGGAAATTATCACACTTCTGAACGTTAACGGGTTTAATAAGTTCAGATCGGACTTTTTACCCTACTGCCCGAAGGAGGGTCAGATTTCTAAAATCAATAGTATACTGGGTTGCACCTTCTTACTTTAACTTTGACAAATGTCAAGAATCTGTCAAACTCCGGTTAACGTTATAGTTACGGTCAAAAATAGGTGGTGCAACTCAGTCTTAGTGAAATAATATGTTTAAATATTAATTTGTTATTACGTATTTCATCAAATAAAAATACACAAGCTACTCAACTAGAAGATTATCTATTTTATAGTTATTGGATTCCGTGAGTGGAATAAAACGACATTACTGCATTGGACAACATCGCCTGTTCAGCAGTAAGATATTGCATTAGTATGACTTTTCACTAGACTAATATAAAATATTAAAAAATCTTATTAATTTCTAATGAGCACAAGAATTAAATATTTTTGCTCATAGACAGTTTGTTAAGAAAGCATGGCACCTTTATGATTATTCGGTTCTATATTGGCTCACATAAAATTCTAAATCCTATTCTTTGTCTTACTACCGATTTGTGTTCATAATAATCTCTATTCATAATTTTATTTTTCATACTTTTTTTATTCATACATTTTTATTACTACGATCGGAGCTCATAACAGTTAGTAATCATAATTTTTTTATCAATACTTTTACTACCAAGAACCATTTAAAATACATAATATTTATTTTCAGATCTTTTTAGGGTTCCGTAGCCAAAATGGCAAAAACGGAACCCTTATAGTTTCGTCATGTCCGTCTGTCCGTCTGTCCGTCTGTCCGTCTGTCCGTCTGTCCGTCTGTCACTCGTTACAGCGGGCGAGGGCTGCCCTCCCTCCGCGCCTCCGGCTTTTAAATTACACTCTAGGGGTAGGGCAGACAAGACTACGTGGAGTCGGTTTTGCAGCGATTCGTTTCTGTCACGTTAGTTTTGTGGCACAAAATATTGCCTGTTTTGGACCATTTCAAATTAATTTAATGTTAAAATACGATTTAATACGAATATAGACATCATGATTTTCAATAATATGGATAAATACACGTATGAGTAATAAATTTATGAAGACAAATATTAGGATACATCACATTTATGAATATTATAGTTATTTATTCGAATGATTATGAGTTTCGATCATTAGTATAGAAAAATATATGAAAACAAATATTAGTAAAAACTAAGTGTATGATTAGTGATATTATGAATATCAATGATTATGTTTTTAAATATGTAGGTTTTAAATTTTTTATGAAGAATGATCATTATGGTATCAAATTGTATGAGAAATATTTTCGGACCTCCAATGATAGGAATTGAAAAGTTATGTAAGAAAATGCGCTACCGATTATTCATATCCGAACACTTAAAAGACAATTTTGGAAAGGGCATTTTAATGTTTCGTTTAAATAATGTTCTATATCATGAACATCGTCCATTTATCACACTATCCTGTCCCCCTTTGACCCGCCTTAACCCCTTTGATCTTGCTACTGAGTATAATGCCCACTCGGACATATTATGTACCTTCCTTCATACATAAAAAACTATACACCTGAATATTTTCATGCAAATTTTACCCACATCACAATCTCACAAAGAAGTAGTACATCACTTAAAATAACCGACTGCGCAGATGACATATTACGAGTATATCCCATCCATCAGCATACCTAGACATTGTACTATTGTAGTGATAGTGATGTTTTAATTTATTTTTCAGTCATGATGTTTGCATGAAAAAATCACAGTTTCAATTTTTACGACGCTGTATGAAGTAACACATGCCACGAACTAATGGATAAAATAAATTGATTGGAAAAGCAGCCATCTATTTCTCAGAAGTTCTTGATAACATTGAGCTTTGTTTTTCATGTCCTTAAAAGCCTGTAATATGAGCTGTTTATCTTTTATCCTTCCTAGAATTTCTTAGAGCTCTCTTTCCTTAAAATAACTTGGTTATTTATATGATTGTTTATGGAGACGTGCAAGTCGTGCAATATAGTTTATAATAAACTTTTATTAGATGTGTTACTTTGATGGATTTTAAGCACGTAATATTTTGCACCCTTGCGCTTATTGCAAATGAGAGTTATGAGAATGAATGATGTACGCCGAAGCAGCAAATCAAACGCTCAGCGTTGAATAGAGCTTTGTGATTGGTTCTTGTGTCACCCTGTGCGTCCACGCGCACAGTGAGACCTCATAATAATGTTTTTTTATACGGGCGGTAGAGTCGAAGAACATGGAGGAAAGTACATTTTAAAACTAGGCTTCCTGAACACAGCATAATATCTTTTATATCCTGCTTAGGAATCCAATTTAATTCCTGCGGAACCGGAGAGGTCGATATACAAGTTGAACAACTTCTACGTACTTAATTAAGTACACAGTTTTCTTAAGCATTACTTAAATTACCTGAAAAAGTCTTTAAGAGCTGAGGTTTACATTAAAACTAAGTTTTAACGGCGAAAACACCCAAATTCTCCCTATTTCTAAATTGTTGTGCCAGACAGGGATTATAGTCGGTCTTTTTAATTATCTGCCAGCAAGCAATAACAATCCGAAATTGAATATTCAACCTTCTAATAACTATTTTAAATCTTTTATAAATAGCTTTACAAATTGGCCAATTTAAAATCCTCCATTTTAAATTGGTAGAAGCTTTGGGTATAATTTAAGATTAGAAATGTACTAAAATTACGACAGTCTAGAGACGACAAACGATAACATAAATCGCGTGCAGTCTGGATGCAATGCGGGCTCGGACTGACCGTTCCCTAGGGCAGGCGGTGGCAACCTTTTCATCAGGTAGAGTTTCCTCATAAATAAAAGTCTTATTTTTCATCTTGTATCCACATGTCACCAGCTCTGAATCTTTAATACGAGTAATATTATAAAGCTGAAGAGTTTGTTTGTTTGCTTGGACGCGGATAGCTGATTTATTGAGGATCGCTTTAGGCTAAATAACATCACCCTACACTACAGCCAATAGAGGCGGGAAGCAGTAAAGAAAAATGTTGCAAAAAAGGGAAATATATATTATTCAAACGATTTTCACACGTACTAAATCGCGGGCGCAGCTAGAGTTTTTATAATAAAATAAGGAACTGTAAAGCCGTAATTTTACATAAAAAGACTGTTGAACTTTAATTTTTAGCTCGCGAGCTACTGGTTGCCAACCCCTGCTTCAGGGCAAAGCGCGGCGCTAGGTTGTTATCGCGGCCTTGAGCTTGTTCAACGTAGAGTTTCACTTCTAAGTAGTTATTCTGGTGCCATTGGAAAGTTTCACGTGTGAAGGTTCAGTAAACTGCCCTACTTTAGTTATTGGAAAATGTTCTACCCACAGGTCGCCTTCCTAGAGAAAGTAATATAACATTCGTGACAGATTCAATTTCGTGATCACTTTGATCACAAAGTAATGTACTATCGGCCACAGATAAAGCTACCCATTTTCGTTTTTCTCACGCTCTCATGAAATGATGATTCTTTGCGATAGAACGAGACGACATGACTGGAAATTGGTAGCTGGAACTGTGGCCGATAGTACACGTCTATTAGATATTTTTTTATGCAAAATAGCTATTATTACAACGATATAAACGCTACAGTGTTTAATAGTTTAGTAGCTAGGTATATGTGCTGTCGTCTGTACGTAAAAAAAAGCCAGAGCGAAGAGATTTCAGACGAGAACTATTATAATTTCTTTGTCTACGGGGTTTTATCTGATACTAAATAAAGTCTAGAAAAATCTTACAAGCTCTAGAGTTATTACAGATCCTTCATCTGAAGCTAGAATATCCCAATAAAATCATCATAAGGAAGTAATCAAAACGAGCGAACGGTGAGTGATTGAGTTTCCTCGCGCCAATAAATACAAGACGTCCATATCATAGCCTCCATTCCAGAACCTTTCTGCCCCATCGGCCGTCAGTTCTGCGTACTATGTGCCCTGCCCATTGCCACTTCAGCTTGCCAATACGTCGGGCTATGTCAGCGACTTTGGTTCGTTTACGGATCTCCTCATTTCTGATTCGATCTCGCAAAGAAACACCAAGCATAGCCCTCTCCATAGCACGCTGTGCAACTTTGAGCTTCTGTATAAGGCCTATAGTGAAACCGGAAAACGCAGCGTGGGACGTCCACCTACAAGGTGGACCGACGACATCGTAAAGGTAGCAGGGAAGCGCTGAACGCAGGCCGCTACCAATCGATCAACATGGAAAGCATTGGGGGAGGCCTATGTTCAGCAGTGGACGTCCTGTGGCTGAAATGATGATGATGATGATGATGATATCATAGCGCCGGGCAGCACGGAAATAGATATCGGGCACTCGTAAATCGTATTTGTGACCATGCATTTTTGCATTTTAATTACTTCTGTCCTGGGGCTTTTCTCTGTGTATTTGAGAAATAGTATACAGTATAGGCCTGCATGGAATAACATCTTCTTCTTAGTCGGGCACTCTTGTCAGAGTGGTCGTGGTTGCGCTGACGAGGTACATAGTGGGGTGATGTCATATCCAAGGGTAGCTCTCCTGGCGATGTGCTTCCATTTCTGACGGTTAGAGGCGTCGTGAGTACACTGGACCATGGTGGACTCAGTGGCCTTCGTGATGGCGTCTATCCAGCGGGTTGGCGATCGACCGCGTGCTCTCCTGCCTACTGCCAGAGATAGGCTTGAATGGAATAATATAGGAGGCTTTAAAACAGTAAACGAATTTGTACATGTTACCTAAGTGTAACGGTTCTGGTAAACACCACTTGACATACGAAGTCGCTCTATAATCTTATTAGGGCTGCATTATCTTTTAACTTGAAGAATTACCTTGTCATTTTGGCATATTTCCCATACTGAAACTGTCAACGTTCTAAAGTTACTTTTTGGATTCGTGTCCACGATTCGGGGTCCCCTAGCTGCGGGGACTCCAAACTTGTAAGCGTCAAAACCAAAAAATTTGGTCGTATAAATTGATTGTGGCCCAACAATTTTTTATACAGGGCCCATATAAGGCATGCTACGTACTTTATTCTGTTAAGTTACTTAAGGGTAATTTGTTAAGAATAGTAGGACTGAGAAATACCAAGTCGCAATCGCTTCTGCTTACATAGTCTAGGCTTTAGATCTGATTCCGATCTTTTTCAAAATGGCTCTGGCGGGTCACGCACAAATAGGTACCCTAATTAATTTAATTTAATGATGCTTGTAAATCTGTCCAGTAAATTTCAAATTTGAAGAAGGTTGATTACCTTCCCTAGTGAGCCCTTGAGACAAGCTAGACTATTAATCAGAACCCTCATAATATCAAAATATGGTAACTCAGTTACAATCCCATACAATCCCCAGGTTGTCAAATATATTATTACAGAGATATTTGGGATGTATTTAAAAGATATTTCGGTTCAATCAATTATTAGCGGTTATCCCAACATCCTGTATCGGCTTTTATACCGATTAGTCTTCGTTCGAAAATACAAATAACAAACTCAAAACGAAATAAAAATAGCTAACTGATTCCCTGTTGGAAAGAAATAAATTGTATGTTCGGCAAACGGTAATACTCGTATATTATTTAACGATCGGTTCTTTTAAATTGACTGGTGCAATTAATCATGAATGGAACGTGCATTATAGAGGTACATTTGATTGTTCTAATGTACATGATTGTAAAATGCGAGAGTCAGAATCCTGCCTTCATTGGCTTCAGTTTTGCAAAAGTGTCAATACCTACGTATGTAACATTACGAGTATTTATACTCTATCAATGAGTGCCAATATGTAAGTCTGACTGACTGACTGACTGACATATCAAACGCACAACCCAAGGCACTCGGTCTAGTGACTCCAGTAAGTAAGTACATAGGTGTCTTAAGAGGTCTAGGAGCGTGCCTAGGAAAGGATTTTTCAAAATTCACGGGGATGAAACGAGGGCCCAAAGTTTATAATATGCGGATCCAAGATTACAGACTATCTTAACTGCAACTTCTCAGGAATATTCCTATAGGTGTTAATACACACGTGTTTTAGGTTTTCCCAGAATTCACCCTAAAAGGGGAAAATGGCGTGACAAAGTCTGAAAATCAAAATATGTATTTCTATGGTTTATAGGGTCGCTAATTACGAAAATGGAGTCGGTTAAAAATACGCGATAAAGAATTTCTGTGATCGAACGAGTTTCACGCGGGCGCAGCCGCGAGCCAAAGCTAGTGTTCCGTTATGTGCTGTAGTATCTTTAAAGGTCTTTCAGGCGTCATGTTATGTCGAAGTATTATGGCCGTCACCCGTAGAGGCCACGGCAATGTCACCTGCGTGCACCTTCCTAGGAATATTCCAGTTACCTACATCACTATGACCTTGGCTGTCAGTGTCGAGTAGTTTGCACGAACGTAACACGATATTGGAAGTGCATCGTGATAGATTCAATGGATGTACACATATTTGTGCCGGTAAGGGTGTTGTTACAAATAATACGAGTAGTGTTATGGAACAATACAGTGGATAATCTGAATATGTTACTGCAAGTGACATACTTGAATGTGGATTTCTTTCTTGAATGCCCTTATTACAGAACATTTAAAACTTGATTCAGTCCAAACCGACATAAATTCTGCTTAAGGGTTTAAATTTAAGGGTTGATTTTTCAATCGTCGTATAATTTTTAACAGAAAAAAACGCCCTTTTTCACAATCATTACTATGAGGTTTCACAGTGCGCATGGACGCACAGGGTGACAAACGAACCATACACAGAGCTCTATTCAACGCTGTGCGTTTGATTTGCTGCTTTACTTAAGTATCGTTTGTGAACAGGTGTAGGGTTGCTAAGTTTGGCTTTTTACGATCGTGTCTGGCCAAATATTATCTCATCCGGCCTGTCCGGCTTTTGTTAGACTTTTTATGTGCAGTAGACACTGGCTAACATGAATATAAAACACTTCAGCTTACTAATCCGTCGGGATATATCAACGACTTTAGGGTCATAATATAAGTATAAAATTATGAGTATAACATCAGTGTAAGTATAATACTTTCATCAGATTCTTACACCGACTTCCACGAACATCATAAATTAAGTAACACCTACGCAACTACGAGCGTGAACTTTCGTTCGGGAAATTCGAGCTGGCGATAAACTTTGAGGGAAGTTTCCCAGAAAAATACATTGTTACCGAAGTTTTACAGGCTAGTCGAAACCACGGTAAACGTGTTTAATTCTATTGTGAACAAAGTTCGCGCTACACCTTCAGAAATAACACGAGGTTTGTTGATTGAATGTGTTAAATGGACAAGTTATAAAGTACACTACGTACCTAGGTAAAAGCATTCTTTTGTTAACAAAAGGCTATCATCAAGTCGAAATAAAATCGAAATGAAAATAGTCTAATTTATTTTCATGGTATGACGTTAGTTATTGTATCATAAACACAGGCACTCTAATATTAAAATACACCCCTAGGTACAATTTATTGATGACAATTCGTCGAATCTACAAGGCTGAATTGCACCACCTAATTTTAATGGGTAACTATAACGATAACCGGTGTTTTTTGTATGGAGTTTGACAGATTTCTGACGTTTGTTAAAGTTAGAGTAAGATGGTGCAACCCAGCCTAAGTCAAACTTTTTTATTGTATTTTTGTCACCCGCTAATTTAATTTTATACACAGCATTTAGCTATAAGAAATATTATTCTAGGCATTCTAATTTCTAAGAATAAAGCCTATGTTAAGTAGCAGTCGTGAATGCGGTGCTACGCCATGGTGAACTGTAGTTTTCTTAAGTAGTATTATTCTGGGGTGTAATGTATACGAGTAGGTACATACGTTTGCAAGTGCGCAGTGCCTATAACAGGGATGTTATGGATATCCGTAACCGTAACCGAAACTATCGGATATCCGAAATAAAAAAATATCCGAACCGTAACCGAAACCGATTCAAAAGTTTCGGATAAACGCGGAGTCTAAATCTTAATATTTTTTGATATTTGTTACTTGTCTGGCATCCCCTGGCACCATCTAATATACTCGCCTGTTTTACCTTTATCATAGGTGTCGTCATAGTACATAAAGTGGCTATGTGGGTCGCGCAGCATCTTGGTATTTGAATTTTACATTTTTAAAATTCAAATCCGTAACCGAAATTATCCGAAACTTTCGGATAATCCGAAATGATATTTTCATATCCGTAACCGTATCCGAAATCGGTATAATATTATTCCAATATCCGTAACCGTATCCATAACCTAAACTAGATATGCTTAACATCTCTAGCCTATAATAGGTATTCGACAGACCTGCACCTAATGGCTCGCTTTGGGACTAATTACTAATTACAGCAGTTACTAATTGACGGTGGGAAGGTATGCGACCAATGATGGGCTGCCGGAGATGTAAGAGCCGAAACATCTGATTAGGCTTAATGAAATTGCTGAAATTTTCCCTGATATTCATGAGCTGCTGATACAAGCGGGGTAAATTCAATAGCTGCTTATTACCATTGTTAGTTTTTAAGAATTTATTTACATCTAGGTGTACCTAACTAAAATTATATGTTCATCAACAGTTCGTCGTAAATGACGCCCAATTTGCTTAGAAAGTTTTATATTATTTATAGCTTTTGCCCGCGGCTTCACCCGCGTGAAATTCAATTTGTCACATGGTCATAATTATAGCATTTAAGTTATTCTGGGTTATAAACAATAATACTGTAAAGTTTCATCGAAATCCGTTAAGTAGTTTTTGCGTGAAAGAGTAACAAACAAACAAAACATCCACAAACTTACGGGTAGCATTAGTAGGTTATTATTTTACTCATCATTATCATCATTTCAGCCATAGGACTTCCACTGCTGAACATAGGCCTCCCCCAATACTTTCCACGTACGCAGAACTGACGGTCGATGGGGCAGCAAGGTTCTGGAATGGAGGCCGCGTACCGGAAAACGCAGCGTGGGACTCCACCTACAAGGTGGACCGACGACATCGTATTTTACTAATAGGTTTTGCAACTTTTTTGTTTCTTAAATTCTCCATACAAAACGGCAATTTCGTAAATACCTTATTAACACATTGCATGTGCCAATTTTAAACGTTTTCCGTAGTATGAAAATCATTGTACTAACCAATGCCGCTATTTGTGGTCGAAGTGGTTATCACCCTGACCGCGTATCGGCCGATGAGAGCCATCGCGTGATTCCGGGATTATTAACTAAAAATACATAAGGAAATACATAAATACGTTTCTATGTTTGTATAAGTAGCAATTATAAAAAAATACGATTTGAGGCTTTTAATTTTTTTTCGGGGCTCAATGTAAACAGCTAGAATTCGCTGCTGTCTTTCTGAAACCTATAATCCGGGCCTCTTCAAAGCACGAGTGACTAGGCATTTACTAGGCAGGTATGATACGCTAGACTTCATCTCACTTAACATCAGGTGCTATTGCAAAAATTGTTTACAAAATCCATGAAACGAATTTTCATTAAGTATATTATAATTTGATATGAAGACTACCTTGTAAAATTGGCACAGAACTCACGCTTGCAAACGACGTCTTCCATACTTTGACAACTTGAACACGAAACTGAAGACACGCTCAGACCTAATGCCGGTAAATTGGCTCCAAGTCTTGGACCCAATACACCAATGGTAAGGCCAAGACCGATCTACACATTGGTGTATTCGATCCAAGACTATAACTTGGAGCCAATATACCATATGTGTCGTGCTGGCATAAGGATCAGGGCTCGGGCACGTTTTTTACGTCACAAGACCTTTAGAAATAAATAGTTTTATTTATGTAGGCGTAATATAAGTTGTTTTTACATCATTTTATATTACTTATTTACATCAAATTGACTGGCTCGTCTCAAGCCAGGCAGTGTAAGCTTAAACTTATTATTTCTAATAAAGGTTAATGAGGATTATACTTGAAATTAAAATAAAATATAATAAAACATCATAAACAAAACAAGGTCCTACAAATTAGTTTGGCTAAAAAGAGCTTAAAAGCTGGTAAGAAAATTGGTACCTATTAAATTCATAACTCCTTACAAAGCTTACTTAATTAGAAACAAACACTGAAATGCTCTTATTTTTTAATTTAAAACTAATATTCTTATTTTTGAGTTTAACAATACAACGTGCTCCTTCTGATTTTCGGAAATTTTAGAGTTATTCTATGAATAAAAACTAGGAAAAATGTTTTAAGAACATGTGTAGGTATTTTTACATGGTTATTTAATTAAGGTGAATTATTATTTCCTGGCGTGATCGAATCAGAAATGAGGAGATCCGTAGGAGAACCAAAGTGACTAAAAAGCGCTAAAATCAAGTGACAGTGGGCGGGGCACATAGCTCGAGAGCTGATGGCCGCTGGGGCAGGAAAGTTCTTGAGTGGCGACCACGAGCCGGAAGACGTAGCGTAGGCAGGCCTCCCACTAGGTGGACCGACGATCTGGTGAAGGTCGCGGGAGGTACCTGGATGCGAGCGGCGCAGGACCGGTCTTTGTGGACATCCTTGGGGAAGACCTTTGTCCAGCAGTGGACGTCTTTCGGCTGAAACGAACGAACGAACGAACGATTATTTCCTATGTAGAAAAAAAATTGTTGAATTAAAAAAATATGCCATTCGATTCTTTGAAGTGGTTTTATTAATAGGTACCCTAGAGTTCCAAGGGAATCAAAAAGACCACGTTGTATATTACTAACTTTACATATAGAGACAAAACTTTTCCCTGTGATATTCCTAGGAATATTTTTGCCAATACTGCCAAGTTATGTGTCGTTTTGTAAAGATTTCCTTCACAATTTGTTGTGTCAGTGCCACACCTGTGTCACGCTGTGGAAGCGAACGGGAATGTGCCCGCTGCACGTTGGATGAAAGGCATTCATGCCTTTGAACGTTCGACTTCTGACTTATTCACGTAACATTTTTAAAATTTTGGATGTTGTAACTTAAGTAAATACTTTAAACACCTGAAAAATCGTAGTCTGGTGCAATGGTGGTCTGGCACAGTGTATAAAAAACTGTCAAATCTGACAGACACTGAAAATGGATTTGATTTCAGTCCACACAATAGTTTAAGCCAATCAGTTTCGATTGATGTTCCGAATAAATGCTGTAAAACCTTAACTTCGTCACAAAATATCGAATCACATTCGGAACACGGGGGCCTCGTATAGCGTTCGTTAATTGTTTTGTTTTGGCATGAATTATTCAAAGCCGATTGTGAACCAGGTCAGGGAGTGGTTCAGCTTTGCTTGGTAAGGGATGCGTTTAATTTCATAAAAATGAAACATAGAGTCACGTTTCGTTACACTTTTCGGGAGTTTGTGCCTTTATAGATTCAAATGACACGAAAATACGAATTTATCAGCTCAGTGGCTGATACGGATGGATCCATCTCTGTGGCAAAATTTCTCTACAGTCGTTACTCGATATTACTATAAAATCTCGGTCAACCGCAATTTATGGCAGTACACTAAGTATAGATAGCACTTTTAGTTGCTTTTCTATATAACGTCCTAACGCACCTACATTATGTAAAGATGTTTTAGAACATCTCTCAAAATTCCTCTACATTTTCAACCACATATCGGGAATATCGCCGTAACCTAATTCTAGAACATTTTAGGATGACGCGATGCAAACTGTAAGTGGATTTTAGGGTGACTCGATTATTCTGCCTACCCGCGGCAGATGTGTAGTTTTGTAACTCGTATTTGAGTTGCGCCCAGCAAAAATCTAATTCCGATGCAGTCGGGTAGTAATCGAGGAAGGACGGAGAACGGTAACTAGTTCATCGGCAATTGACGGTCTAAGCTGTGACGAGATTTTGCGGCCTGAGGGGATCTAGCGACCGGCAATTTTAAAAATAACGGATAAGATCCAGGACACGGTGAAGCTTTTTTCTTTTTGCTTGCAATATTGACACGTTAGGTTACGTAAAATACAAGAGCTCTGCTGCTGAAATTATTTTGACGATACTAAATACAGTGACATCTTGTAGTTAGTGTTATATTGAAACATATAAAAAGTGACTGACTGGCTGACTGACATAGTGATCTATCAATGCACAGCCCAAACCACTTAACGGATTGAGCTGAAATTTGGCATGTAGATGTTATGACATAGGCATCCGCTAAGAAAGGATTTTATGAAAATCCACCCCTAAGGGGGTAAAACGAGATCCACGCGTACGAAGTCGCGGGCGGTCGCTAAAGTATAGTGACTCTTACCTACCAAAATATAATGGACAGACGAATTTTAGAAAGCCGAAATTTAGAATCACTGAAACAGTTTCTATCCATAACGACTTCAGTCCCTAAAATGTATTTACACTGAACTAAAGCGGGGTTTATGACATATCCAGCTTACTAATAGTATGCTAGTTCCCAGCATACATCGGTTTCCCAAAACCAGGCATTAGCCTGCCCTAAATCCAACTACTTACTCGCAAAATGCGATGTGATATTCCGAATACTAATTGCCCGGCTGTGTAACGCGAGTAGTTTGAATATTAAAGCAATCGGAACTAGGCTACGATCCGCGTTAATAGAGTTTGGCAATTTAGCTAAATAAGTATGATTTGATTCTTCCGATGCGGATAGTCAAATACATAACAAAGAAAGGGAAGTTAAATGTTATGGAAGGGAAGTTATATGCTATTTCGTTGTTTATTTGCATCTATAACGACAGACATGTTGTCTTTTCTGAGACGAAAAACCTATGAATTACCTATTTCTATCCCTTTCAGCTCTCTCCATAGTGGCACTACTTGAATGTATTGTACGAAATGGCTGTCACCGCAATCAACAGATTTAAATGATGCTCTTTTTAATATGCCTTGAAATACATATACTTACATTAAATTTTTGTTATCTACAGTTTTAGTCACAATTTTATCCCTTTGTAAGCCATAACTCTTGTTGACCCTATAGCAACTCTATTCCACTTCCAAAAATTCAGCTCCATTTAAAAAAAATGCAAACAATGTGTGTTTTGTTTCAGAGCACAAGCCAAGGCATGACGAGCCAACACGTGATGGTTCGCCGAGTGACTCGCAGGTAACAAGCTAGCGATGCTGGGCGTCCTGGCAAGCGCGAAAGGCCGGCCGACATATCTTATAAACCATACATTTCTCGTGTAAGCCATAACTTGGTTATTTCCTAGCAGTTCCCCTGATTCGGACGACTCTATGGATTCCCACGCCGAAGACGAGAGCGACGGACGCGACGACACATTCCTGGTGAATTCCAACAACGAGAACAAATTCTATGGTAAGACCTTTTGATTTGCGACCTTATTTTATTGCTCAAGCGAAAATGCTGGCTTTGCGAGTGTTAACCCTTAACTGGTATCGTAAATTGTATACACGTAACTGTTATCGTGGGGGCCGCGCGGCCCCCATACTATTTTTGCTTCTAGCAAGCATGTTTTACCTATATACTTGAATAAATGCTCATAAATGATAAATATCAGGCTCGTTCTATGTAATCATTTAGTTTTTATTTTATTAAATCTTCCTACTTATACAGTGTGTCCGGGCATGTAGTGATCAAACTTTAAGGGCGTAATCTATGGGCAATTTTATCGATGAAAATACTTCAAATTTAGGGCTTCACCCATTTCTCGCAAAATTACAAGGATTTAAGTTTTTAATTTTTAGTAATAAGCAAACATTTTATATCATGCGATAGCCAATAAAATTATCTATTAGTAGAAGTAAAAAACAAACAATATTATTGGCTATTGCATGATATAAAATTTTTGATTATTAGTGTTAAGCTAGCCACGCTATCACTTGTTTTTGAAGGAAGAGGTGAAAACTTAAAATTCAAAACATAAATCCTTGTAATTTTGCAAGAAATGGGTCAAGCCCCAAATTTGAAGTATTTTCATCGATAAAATTGTCCATAGATTACGCCCTTAAAGTTTCATCACTACATGCCCGGACACACTGTATAGTTCAAGACATTACATAATAGTAACAACTTTTTACGTAATATTTTTTTAACGTTACAAATATCTATGAAACCTATCGTTTAGAAAGTTATAACCAAAAATATTATTATTTTAATTAATCCATAATAATGTGAACATAATAATAAATAACGTTTAAATGTAATGTTTAATAAAAATAATAATTACTTTATATAAATAACATAAATATTATGTTGACAAACATTAGCAGGTGCTGGTGGATTTTCAAACCACTTGTATTTGTTTTTTCATAGTAGCAGGATTGACTAGGTCCTATAACATCTTCATTTTCACTCCCTGAAGAAAAAACTTCAGAATCAGAATCAATTTCCTCATTATCGACAGAATATTGGTTATTGGGTCTTTACAATGACCTATAATTTTATTATCACTGTATTCTTCTTCTGGCATGCTAATAATCACTAATTTGGAATCAAACACTTTGTTCTAGGTATCTTCTATTATTTTATCACTTAAAAGTCATCAATACTGCAAAAAATTGCCATGAAAAAAAAACTAACGTAACTGGTATTGTGGGGGCCGCGCGGACCCCAACACGTGCATTTCTTCGTCCTGGTGAATGATGCAGTGCTGAAACGCCTGCACCAGACGTGAGTAGCGCCGAAATGAGAATACCAAAAATTTTGGCTGCCCACGATGCGTAGTTTCTTAGAAATCAAAACAAAGATACCAGTTAAGGGTTAAAAATTGATTGTCCTCTAAAAAGGACTCGCACTAAAATGTAGAAAGCCTAATCAGTAATTTATTAAAAAATGACCATTCTGCTCGCTACCGTATTCCATACAGTGTTACAAAAACACTATAGTCAAGTAGGTACCTTTGCACTATGTTTTGAGTCTAAGTTCACCTTTGTAAACTAGACTCATCTCTTTTTCGGCCTCCATACGTTGGGTCAGGGTACTAATGACCTCAGAAAGAGCGGGGCGAACACCCCGCCTTTACCTACGTTAGTGCGACAAACGTTACATCGAATTTTGTTTCTTCGAAAACCTTTCTGCGAAGTTACTATACTGCGACGCCTTGTTATATCGATGCCTTGTTACTGCGATGTTACGTTACATCGAAAAACTTTACTGCGAACGATTTTGTAGTCGTATTTTATAATTTATTTATATTTATGTTTCTATTCTTATGTTATTTAATCAAAGATGTAACTGTTAAATAGATGTAATAAGTAAATAAAATGTAATGTATTTATAATCTTATTTCATCTATAATTTTGTACCGCCCACTTTATTCTATGTATGTATGTATGTAATTTCATTTTTTTATCTATCTGCTAAGTCAAATCAGTAAAATCGTTCGCAGTAAAGTTTTTCGATGTAACGTAACATCGCAGTAACAAGGCATCGATATAACAAGGCGTCGCAGTATAATAACTTCGCAGAAAGGTTTTCGAAGAAACAAAATTCGATGTAACGTTTGTCGCACTCACGTATGTAGGTAACCCCGCCTTCGAGGAGAGGGAGGCGGTTCGGCGCGAGGCTCGTGAAACTGTGGTCCAGCTGTGGGCAGACCACCTCGCCGTTGCCGAGTCGGGCCGCCGAACCTTGGATGCGTTCGCGCCGACCATAGAAAGGTGGCTCGAGTGCCCGCACGGGTACCTACCACTTTTTTCCCCGTAAAAAAGTGTACTAATGACACATTGTTCTTTCTCTCTAATGTTGAGCGTGAGTAAAAATTACGTGTCTCAGTAAATTATATGGATTAAATTAATACTTAATTATTAGAGTTAGACCATTTTCACATACCTTCAGCAAGGCGTGAAGCTGAAAGATAAACTCGTATAACTACGTAGTCAGTCAATGCAAATGAAGGTTTTTTTGTAGATAATTTAGGTCTATTATCGTAAGTTCTCTGTCAATAATATAGCATTTTTATGTAGGCTCTTAGTTTTAAAACGACTGCCGCTGTTTTTAAGAATTAGTAGGTAGTTGAAAATGAATTCGTTTATTAATTCAGAAAGATTGCTTATAAATAATACCTTTTCACAGTTCGCAATCGCAATCATTTAATAATTACAATCCCTTTGAACCTGATTGCTACGGGTGTTGAAATTGGATAAGGGAACCTTTCTTTTTAATCTGCTTTAAAATCGAATAATCAATTAAAACAATTCTGAGGAAAAATCACTGTTAGTGATTACAATACAATACTCTCATAAATACAATTATATAAATACAATTATAATATCGCAACGAGTCTGAGTAAAACAACTTTTGCTTTGGTTATTACTAAAATAAAGTTTCGCATACGACATACTCGTGCATACAGAGATAAACTAATTCGTGCCAAATCAGATGCTAGCGAACCCTTATGATGTTGCTTTTAAATCATGATTGCCGATGTCGGCTTCACATTCAAGGTGCCCATCTCCGTTTTATATGTATTTATCAGTACAAACCATAAAATAAACAATTACATAATATTGTGGGAGCTAGTGTGAAAAGTAAACATTCGGCCACACCAACCCGTGCAACCTGCGCGCGCGATGGCGATCAGATGACGTGTATGAATTTGAGCGATGAGTTCACATCTACGCGTCCTAAGGTGGAATTGTGTAAAGCAATCGTTATCATTTAACAGTTCATAACGTACGATTATTCTGTCAAACGCTTTGTTTAACAGACTTTATCGTACGTTATGAACTGTCAAAAGATTACGATTGCTTTGTAAAGTTTACACTATTCCACCTTTGACATTGGTCGCCGCTCGCTACGATCTATGCACCAACACCATCGCGTTGGTGTGGCCGAAGATTAAGTGTACAGAACTTTTGAAGATACCTACTTCTTTTTTCACCAGGCGCTGTGCCCGGAGGCACTTCTGGCAACACCACCCGCTGCGGCCGATTCTTCGGCGCCATCTACCGGCAGCTCTACGCGATGTCCTACCTCTGCCCTGGGTTCTTCCCCTGGGTTGACAACGGTCCTGCTACGAGTCAGTCAGGTCAGTTCAATTGACACATAAAATCCGTTGAATTTGCCTTTGAATTGGTAGGTACTCTTGAAGTAAATCGGCAATTTTTGTGGCAATGCCTACTGTTGTGGTCTGGTGGGTATAAGATCTTTCTTATTCTTATTCTTAAAATGTAAATTAAATAAGGGTTCCTTATCAGGACTACGGAACCCTAAAATAGGTTACTTTTAATTTGAGTTTTCTCAAGTTATTTCCTTCACAGCTCCATCATTAGACAACTTTACCCTACCTGTAATACCACCCGACTTTACATCTTATGAACCGGGAAGTGTATTGGATTTCTTTGTTAATTTGTGTATACGTGGAAGTAATTTAATTAAGTGTTATAGAGAGGATCAGTCTTGCTCGAGTTAATTATTATTAGAAGTCACCAGGATGGAGTTGATAAAATTATTTCCAAAAAAAAATGTATCCCTACTGTTAATTATAATAAAAAATAATTTCGAAAACTTGTATCGCGCATAGAATTTATTCCTCTTTTTTTCTGTTTGCGCTACAAGCTTTCGAAATTATTTGAACCTTGCATACAATTATTTTTTTCGTTTTAGTACAACTGCATTTCAGAATTAAAGCTTGTTTTTAAAAAAGTTTTTTTTATTATTATTTTATTTTATACTTCTTAGTTGTTTCTTAATCTCAGAGCCCCAAGTGCTCGGGAAAACAAATCCAACGAACCCAAACTCGATAAGTTTCCGCCGTGTCGCTTAGGAGTTCCTATGGCCACCTCCTGACTCCATCATCAGACCAGCTCAATGGTACCATAACATTGCATTGTCATCGTACTTACATAAGTATGCCAAATTTCAGCTTAATCGGTTGAGGAGAACTAGTCTTAAATTCAGTTGCAAGATTTGTCCCACTTACCTACTAACAAGTGAAGTCAATATAAAGCTTGTAATAATAATAAAAAGAGATATAGGGTAAAAGTCCCAGAAATTACATTGCATATAGTTTTTTTTTAAATCATTTACTGTTTTATCATGAACTAGCTGACCCGGCGAACTTTGTTCCGCCTTAATGGCAATAAATAAGCAGATTTATTCAAACATACAAACAGTGGACTTTATACTATTATGTAAATCCACGGGCTGCAAGCCTCTGGCGAAATCTATTTAAATAAATTTTCCAATATTTGATTGTTTCGTAAGTCACAAAAAAACCTTATGCCTGTAATGAAAGTAGGTTGGCAGAATTTTCGTATTGAATCCCTTCACTATTACTATCTCATCTATCGCTTACGTCATACGAAACGTACTAATATTCGCAGGAATGTTCGTGCTGAAGTCGTTCGCGACTATGTTCGTGATGATCATGCTGTTCGACGTGCTCGCCGCATACTGCAGCCCCGGATCCTCCACCTTCGTCACCGTGCTGATGGTCATCCTGCTGATCGGCATCATCATGCTCCTGCTGATGATTTCTAGGAAACCTCAAAACCGGTACGTAATTTTTTCTTTTCTTTTCAGGTGACTAATGCCCGTTTTCACCATCAATCTCCAAGTGACCCCTATGGTAACACATAACAGGCAATTGTTTTCAAAGGGGTCACTTAAAAAAACATCGCATAAAAGCCTAGGTTCTCGTCGTCGAATCGCTGTAATTGGATTTTATGTAATGACTAGCTTTCCGCCCGCGGCTTCGCCCGCGTGGAATTTTGTCTGTCACAGAAAAACTTTATCGCGCGCGTCCCTGTTTCAAAAACCGGGATAAAAACTTCCTATGTTCTTTCCCGGGACTCAAATTATCTCTATGCCAAATTTCATCAAAATCGGTTGCGAGGTTTAAGCGGGAAAGCGTAACAGACAGACAGACAGACAGAGTTACTTTCGCATTTATAATATTAGTTGGGATAACAGTTAAAGAATTAGATTGTATCGAGTTGATCTTCGTCCTAAATTCATAACTCTTTTTTCAAGATAAAATGTAATTTTTTTAACTGTCTTGTTATTGATGTAAATTGTAGATTATAACTTAGGTGTGTCTTCTGCTGTTTCACTCCGTGGAAAATTTTCTCGTATCAACAGGTTTCAAGACGCCATCGGGCCCAAACAGGTTGTCCTCACAACAGTCGTCGAGAAATCACAGTCGATTTTGCTTTTACATTACTTTTATGATTTTGGATTGTAATTGCAAGAAATGAGTTCACAACCCTAGTCCATTGAAGTAATATTACTACGTATAGAACAGACATCGCGAACAAAATATGTACAGTGCGGGGTGCGGGGCGGGAATTTGACGGACAGCTGTCAGTCAAATCCATGACTATCAAGTTTCATAATTTATGGCGATAAAATCTGCACCAGAAAATGTCGTACTTCATTGATAGGATTGCACGAATAGTGACGTTCCTGCGGTCGCCTCATCATAGACATTGTGAATCGATTGTGAAAATAAACAAATCGGCTAAATTGTGTTAAATTTTCATGGTGCTCAATAGCAAAAAGGTTCAGCTACACACACCGGCAGATTTAGAGGAACGGAAAAAAAAGCATCAATATCATCATTATTTTAGGAAAAAAATGCCTAATTATGACATTATTTTTTAATTTAATTCTAAATATAAAAAAAATAATTGCCAACAGTATATTTTTTTAATTATTTTGTTTAAATTACCCCATCAACAGTTTCGTTGAGTGTTTTGAATTGAATGAAGCTTTTGCTAATTTGGATTTCTTTTACCCCATCTCTAGTTTAAAACTGTCATCCAACAGCGCACGAAATATTATGAGTTATAGATAATGATACCATTACAGAGGCGACACTTCGTTTACGTTTAGTTTCTGCCTATTGAATTGGATACTGTAAGGAAACATCGTCATCATCATTTTAGCTACTGGACGTCCACTGCTGAACAAAGGCCTCCTCTAATGATTTCCACATCGCCCAGTTGATAGTGGCCTGCACCCAGCGTCTTCCTGCTATCTTCAGTCAGTCCATCTTGAGATTTTAGAAAAATTCCCACTCGTAACGGTAGGAACAAAGCTAGGCATGACCCACGCCTTCATTCCAGAACCAATAAAATAACTGAAAGTCAGAAACTAGTTATTTTATTGTCTCTATTGTTAACTAACTCAGTGGTTGAGTTACACGTATAATAGCTGTGAAGTAGAAGTTACGGGACTATTCCCACCTCTCCTTTTCACCGCTGCATCTCCTGTGTAGCTAGCACCTAGACTAGTTGATTTAAAGCCAAGGTATATCAGTTTTTAGGTAATGACTTAGTGCATCTAAAAATGTAAAACTTTCTAGTTTTTTGTAACATTGAAAAATCTAAAAAGAAGCATCATTTTTTTTACGTTCAAGTGTTTCTAAGAAATTTAAATGGAAGCTGAGGAAGGGGGGGTGCCGCCCCGGGTGCCAACCTATGCTACGCCGCCACTGCATAAATGTACAACTTAATGGTAAAAAGTCATTCCTTGATTTTTACTTGATATGTATCTGGGGTTATTTGAACAGTATTTTCGTCTATAGGATGGCATATTTCAAAAAACAAAACTGCACTCAAGCGTGTTGTCACAGCAACCGCTGAGCACATACTAATTGAATTTCGGTCCATGGACCTGTTTGCGTGCCAGAAACAGTCTCGTTGACATGTCTTCTCTAGTACGTAGTACATTATAACTCAAGCCCTAGTCAGATTTTATGAGCCACCTTAGACGTCTAACATACAACATGGCTCAATTGGACCAACTTTACTATTGGTGATCTCGTTATTTATTTGCAACTTACCTAAACCATTTTGCATTGAACGAGCAATCCGAATATAAATAGTCGCTATTAAAACATTATTTCTGTTCAATGGGGACATGGCCTACAAAACTTTTGAGACGGTTGTGGTAAGTTTCTTCATAATAATGAGGAAAATAAAATACGTCTAGGAAAAAGAAAACACGTGCGCACCCTGACCTCTGTAGGGCGGGAATTCGACGCACGTTTACCCTAATTCACTAATATTTTTCGGAAAGTTTACTGTTTTATAGAAATTGTTTATAATTTATTTTTACTTTTGTGAGTCGATTCAACGTTATAACTTGGGTTTTCGCGATTGAAAAATCTCCCAGATGGCAATACGTAGACGCGAGGTCCAAAATATGCTGCATGATTGGTTATTTTTGACATGACATTGACAGATATGTCAAAATCCACCAATCATGCAGCATTTGGACCTCCCGTCTACGTATTGCCATCTGGCGGGTTTTTCAATCGCGAAAACCCTCATCTATACTTATAATAAATCTGTAGAAAGGTCAATTCTGTACATGAAATATATTTTCAAAATAACTATCAGGGGGTGATTAGTGATCGATACTGATGCCAAAAATGCAATCAGTAAAATTTTTGTCTGTCTGTCTGTCTGTCTGTCTGTCTGTCTGTCTGTCTGTCTGTATGTTCCTTATAGAAACAAAAACTATTCGACGGATTTTAACGAAACTTGGTACAATTATTCTTCATACTCCTGGGCAGGTTATAGGATACTTAGGAATTCCCACGGGAACGGGCATTAGCGGGAAAATCCTTTTGTATGAAAAATCTAAACCGCTTAAGTTAGACGCTTGAAATTTGGCAAGCAGGTACCTTAGTAAACTTAAAGCTTAGTTATAACAGGATATTGCAAAATTCCTACGGGAACGGGAATTAGCGAGAAAAAACATTTGTATGAAAAAATCTAAACCGCGTAAGTAGATGAAGGGGGTAAAACGGGATCCACGCGTACGAAGTCGCGGGCGGCCGCTAGTTGCTACTAAACCTACACAGTTAAACCACAGAATACATAATAGTAGCAACAGAAATTGCACTCCTTTGTTTAGGATCAGATGCCGACATTTTAACGGTAATAATAATAATGCAAAGTATCCAACGCATATGGTGCATTCGAAATCGCACCTTACTACTACGCTCACAAGAGCGCAATTTTTTTGTGTTCAGAATTGATCTAACTCAAAACTCAAGCGTCAGGGTTGTATAAGCAAAGTAAAACAAATAAAAACTTAATTTTAAGAAGCATTTATTGTGTTTACGATTGGTACCTAAACTTTAATCTAGTGGTGTTTGTATAATAGTACCATCTCTAAAGTACCTATTAATAAACTTCAGTGTTGCCATAATTCAAATTTGGAAAAACAGTTTTAAAAGGTGTAGTGTCGGAAAATAGACACGGTGAAGTGAAGTTAATGTTTTTATTAGCTAAAATATTTTTTTTGCTACAGTTTTTTGTCATAAGTATTTTAAAATTATTTAAAAAGTGTAGTTTTTTTTTATTAATTAAATTACTACAGTTAATTATTATTCCTAAATATTACGATTTTCCATTAAAGAAGAATAACAGTGCTGTTGGAACAATAAATTGATTGCGATGATGATCGACCGAGCGTGTATAGAAATACGCATGTGCTCACAGGCGCGTGGCGGCCCAGACTGATTTGCAACTTGAAGTTGTCGCGCGCTGTAGGTAATTATCTCGGCTGGCATAGGCGAGTGACGGAGGCCTGGTTAAACCTGCACCTCACTTTAATGAGGCGTAAACGATAAACATTATTTCATAGACACAAGGTGCAACAAGGATTCCTAGCAGGATGAAATGTCATGTTTAGCAGTCATCTACTTAGTCCGAAACTAAGCAAAGCTATTTATCTACCATGGAAACCAGGTAACGCAACAGTGCAGTGGCTGAACGGTAGTCAATCTATAATTTAAGGTTAATTTGAATTCAAAGTCTTCATTGATTTTGCTAATAGGCAGTGTAGTTTATTACTTAATGTCTCATTTCATCAACAGCTCTTTACAGTCCACTGCTGGACTATGAGACTTAATGTCTATTGATTTCTAATTCAATGTAAGGAAATTGACGAATCGATAAGGGAAACATGACACTGCTGAAAATACTTACAAGGTAGGTGTCAAATACATACAGGGTGTCCCAAAATTAGCACGTCACACTGACTCCGGAGATAGCTGGGCCTAAGATCAGTCGAGCAAGCTTAATTGTCCATAGAAAATATTCATTAGTTTCGCAATATCAATTTTAAGGACTTTCATAAGCCGGTCTGCGGTATGTAGTGGTTGTGGTTGGTGGACGAGTTGCGTCCTAGGTCCTTTTAAATTCAAACCAACTTGGATTTTAATTTTAAATTGAAATTTATTCTCAAATTGCATGTTAACTGCAAGCTTTCAAGAAGAGAGCGTAGGTATCTTCACCTTAAAGGCCGGCAACGCACCTGTAACGCCCCTGAGACTGCGGGTGTCTATGGGCGACGGTAATCACTTACCATCAGTTGATCCATCTGCTCGTTTGCCTCCTGTCACATAAGAAAAAATCTTTTTACCCAATCTCAATTTATCTTACTCAACATAATATCTTATACTCAATTCTTGGCTGCTATATTCCAGAGTGGGGCTGATCTACGCGGCGCCCGGGCTGCCATTCGTGCCGGCCACGGCGATCCTGGTGAACATCTACCTGATACTCAACCTGTCCATGCTGACCCTGGCTCGCTTCACCGTCTGGATGGCTCTAGGTAATTAATGCCGTCCTCTGTTGGACAAAGAACATGGATATCCACAACGACCGCCTTCAGGTGCTGCCGAGTGCTTCACCAGATTGTCGGTCCAGCGAGTGGGGGACCTGCTTACACTATGTTTTGCGGGTTGTGGCCCCAACAGCCATCAAAATCAAAAACCAATCATCAAATCAAAATCAAAAGTAAAAAATCAAGCTAAGCAAAGTAATGAATATTCGAACAATTAACTCTTGGTGTTTCAATTTATACACTGCTGGAGAAAAGCCTCCAGGAGAGCCGTCCGCGGTGGTACGGACATGTCATTTGTCGTCAAGTAAAACCACTCAATGTACAGAAATGAGGTCTGAAACTGAAACTTAGTATCAAGTTTTCTCATTTTCATTCTTACTGGAAAGTTACGTTACCTACTTAAGTACGGTATAAAATTTTCTTGGTAACTACACTTTTTTAAAGTGACGTGTCTCAGAAATTAGGAATTCACGTACGGTTAGAGTTAAAGCAGTTAGTTCCTTTCGGAAACGCGATAAAAACTACACAAGAAAAGTTATTTCATGAAAATTTCATACATTTTCAAGAATAATCTTTTCGGAAACGCGACAAAATCTTCACAAGGAAAGTTAATTCATGATAATGTCATATATTTCCAGGAATGGTCATGTACTTCAAATACGGCATCAAAAACTCGACCCTAGAGACGAACCCTCCAGTTGTGACAGCCCCGACCCCCCCACCCCCTAACCCCCTGGACCGCGTGACCATCCCTCCCCCCTCCCCCAACCCGCGCCCCACCGGTGACCGAAACATCTTTGAAGGCGACGGGAACAACGGTTACTTCGGCGGCCACGACCAGTAAGTTTTGAGAACCTCTGTCGTTGCTTTTTTTCGTAGATGCATGCGTGCATGTAGCATGTGCATGGTATAGAACGTATAGCTTCTTGTGAGCGTCGACCATAAAGGTCATTGTCATCCGACCGTCTGACACCCAAGTCCCAGATTTTCAAACTATGCAATTCTAGAATATCAGACTAAAAATAAGGAAAACACCACATGGGGACTTTGGGCTTTGGACTTATGGCAGCCACTTTGAAGCGTACTATACCTACTTACAGATAAGCATGAATTTTAATCACGCCCAGCAAGAGCTGGTAGCCACTACAGATATTTTTTTACAAAACGCATGTGTTAAGGTGAATATACACACTACCCACGGCATCGTACGCCAATTTTTTGCGGTAAAATGTTTACGACTTGTGTGTTCACCTTTAATCATGCACAATCATTGATGGGTGACATCTGGCTGGTAGGTCCAGAAATCAGTCATCCTGTACTGTTTGACCACTTTTAATATTTTAATTATGCTTCAGCACCTGTAAATAAGTCTATCCAATCTAATCGACCGAAGAAAGAAGGCGCTCGGACTGGATTGACATCGATCAGGTTTAATTGCTTTCGTTTATTGGCGGTTCACCAGGTACATATGAATTAGTTTTTTCAACTTTAGGTAGATGAGCACTCAAGATATGAATATTCTTTTAGGTATTCGGACCCTTTACTCGCTTGGCATGACACCGACCTTCGGGCTGTGCCCACCACTAGCCGTGGCGTAGCTTCTGCCAGTACATACAGACAAGTGGAAACACGGTGCGTTCACTTATTATTATTAATCACACGTAGTATGCATGAGTAGGACAACACTGCACATAGCACATTTTTTTCAAGAGGCAATCGCTCATAGAATCATACATTTTGTAAATACACTAGAGCACACCTTTCACTTCAGTCTTAAATTATCTCACTCCGTTTTTCTTAACTTTTAATAAATAATTTTAATAGATTTAAATATATGGAGCGTAAATATCACAAGTACCTACCTATGATAAAGACCCTTTGACAAAAAAATTACACATGAAAGACGTGCCTCTAAAAATGCAATTCCAAAACTCTATGTTTAGCTCGACATTGAGAATAACTATTCTCATATTACGATTCTGGCTAGTATTATAAAAAATGACACTTAAAGTACGAATCGACTCAAGAACAGGAATAAAGCCTGTGATTGGTCTGATGTTTTAATTCTATTATTTTTTTATTACCAGTCTTGTTTTATTTGATAATCATTCATTTGTTTTTTCCAGAATATTTAGCTTCTAATGTTTTTTGATGAGTTAAATTTAAATTTCAATTAATAAAAATCTATGTCATTCATAATACTAGCCTAAATCTTAAATCCAAAGTCTTTTGCTCGAAATTGCGCTTTATCTGTTGTTATACAGGGTGATCAAAATATAGAGGCATTCCCTACTAAGAAGAAGAGGCAGAAGTTGCAACATGAACCTACTATAATGATTTTTATTTGAAATTTTACAAGATACAACAATTTTGTAAAGATGATGTCTAAATGTTAATTTATTAGAAAGAAAGAAAGAAACATTTTTATTTAGTCCAAAATTCTTACCTATTAGCGAATTCATTGATGCATCTATCTACTATTAAGTTTTGCGACGCACCGTATGCGTATTTGTCAGTCTGTTAATGTTCAGCCTAATCAACGCATGCAGCCTGCGTGCGCGATGGCGATGGCGAAGACGATCAGAGGTGGAATTGTGTAAAGCAATCGTAATCATTTGACAGTTCATAACGTATGATAAAGTCAGTTAAATAAAGCGTTTGACAGATTAATCGTACGTTATGAACAATTCATACACAATAATACAAAAAAGCTGGCGCTGTGTGAAATTGTCCAAAGATTTATTTATTTATTTATTTATATAATTCCACCTCAGATGTCATATATGAATTAATTGAAGCGATGAGTTCACATAACGCGTTCCTGTCATTAGTCGCGGCGCGGCGATCTATGCACGTATTTTTTTGGCCGATACTTTACTTGATTTGGTAATACAATATAAAAATGTGTTGGGGGACGTAAAATAACAAATTAAAAATACTTTTAAATAATTAACTTTAAAGTAGTCCAAACTCCAAATAATGCAACGTGTTTACGTGTGACGCCGTTACTACATAGTCCAGTCAATGAATGCGTTAACGACGGTGTAGAGAGAAATCCCTGGAACACAATTTCTGACCTCGGGACTTTATTAAGACTAGTTAGGAGGTGAACATAGTAAAAGTCCCCGCCCTTAGCCCTTCAGCCGGCGGGGAGAGGGGGGGGTTAAAGGTGCCACTTTTCGGTTTTTCGCTTAATCTTCGGAAACTATGCGTCCTAGTAACATGGCTACTATGAACCAAAAAAAGCTTATTTAATTTGCTACAGGTGAGACAGTCAAGTTTTTCTATATCTTGTATAGTTTTCGCGGCATCTGCTATAGAAGGTCTGTAATATTGGAAATTTTAATTTTGTCTTACATGTTCGCATCAGGAGAAAATCGACTAAATAAACAATATGCAAACATTATAGACATGCGGGAGCATGTTAAGCCTAGTTCCAGGGAGGGGACTGCATCGTGCGTATATTTAGACGAACTAATTGGAGCCACTTTTGACTCCTCATCACTCAAAAAGCACTATGCATTAACACTTCAAATTAGGCTCATGTGTTGAGACTTGCAAGATAAACATCAGCTTCAAATTTCATAAATATACCTGAAGCGGTTATTTAGGTATTGACGTTCAAAAATCGACATTTAGGGCACTAAAATCTATATATCACCTGTGAAATATTAAAATTTACTGGTTTTTTATTTATTCCTTTGTATTTACATAACTACCTATCTGGATGCCAAATTTGAACCTTAAAGGTCATCTGGAAGTGGTTGGAATTTGGTGTTATAGGTCAGCCATGTAGATTTTTAGACGTCAATACCTAAAGAACCGTTTGAGGTATATTTATGAAATTTGAAGCTGATGTTTATCTTGCAAGTTTTAACACATGAGCCAAATTTGAAGTGTTAATGCACAGTACTTTTTAAGTGATGAGGAGTCAAAAGTGGCTCCAATTGGTTCGTCTAAATATACTTACGGTGCAGTCCCCTCACTGGAACTAGGCTTAACATGCTGCCGCATGTCTAGAATATTAGCTCAATGTTGATTTAGTCGATTTTCTCCTGATGGAAACATGTAAGACAAAAATAAAATTTCCAATATTACAGACCTTCTAGAGCAGATGCCGCGAAAACTATACAAGATATAGAAAAACTTGACTATCTCACCTGTAACAAATTGAATAAGCTTTTTTTGGTTCATTGTAGTCATGCCACTAGGACGCATAGTTTCCGAGGATTAAGCGAAAAACCGAAAATTGGTACCTTTAAACCCCCCTCTCCCCGCCGGCTCAAGGGCTAAGGACGGGGACTTTTGCTATGTTCACCTCCTAATTAGTCTAAATAAAGTCCCGAAGTCAAAAATTGTGTTCCACGGATTTCCATCTATAATGCTTTATTTACTGGACTAACAGTGAAATATCAACGAATGATTGCGAAATTGTAAAGAACTTTCAAAATCGTGTCATCGTGGTAATAAAATTCAAATCAAATCAAAAGCCTTTAAGGTGACGGACACCTTATTTTTTAAGATGGCCAAGGAATGCCTCTACTCAATCACCCTGTATGCCATTGCCAACGAGTAAAGCTTTGTCTCCTTCGCAGGCTCTGCCCCGTTGAGCCGTCAAGGGACTCTACTTGCGGAATTCGCTTTTGGCACTATGCCCCGATAGTGAAGTGAGCCAGATTTACGCTTCATATTATTTTTGACATTATCGTCGTCCGGCGTGTGTGTACAATGACCCGGTTATGTTTCAGTTACGACGTTAGGACGAATAGCACTTCGTCGCACACCGCGCCCCTTGCTGCGGCCCACATTGCGCCTCATGTGGCGCCCCCTCGCCCGGCGCATCGCCCGAGTTGGGCATTCCCGGAGAACCCGTGGGACGACTAAATATTTATCAACTGTATCTCACTTTCAACGCCTCGGTACCTTTTTTAAATTTAAATTATTTGTGTTACATTGATTGATTGTGTTGGCTGAACTGTTTTTTGTTTTTAAAGATTTATCGACACACAGATAAGTGTCGCTTAGGTGCTTGTCGATGAATTCGCGCATTAATTTTATGTGACCTATATGTTTTATTCTAATATACTAGAATTTATTTTAAGTTCGTGCTGAATGTTAGCGCTCTATGTTGTGTTATTGTGCAACAGGTTTTGAAAGACAAACGACAGGCTATCGACCCGGCTGCTCTGGCGATCGGTTTTGTGTTCAGTGTTAAGAGTATACCTACTTGAGTTGTTTCAGTTTTTCCTTTTTATACATTTGGCCTTGATTCGATGTTAGGAAAACCACCAAACCAGGATTTTCTTTTGAGTTAAGTAAATTATTTTGCTTTAAATTTGACAGAAGACTTGCTATGTGATATGTTTTTAAAACAAGCCCACCCCTACCTAAACTTACCAAACCCAATCACTTATTCTTACCTTCCCAGCTACATATCCTAAACCCCAAGTAAGCATTTGTAAATATGCCATATTCATAGTGTAGGTTCCCTGGCACATCAATTTCATCTCACGTATGTGTTACCCCATTTTCCTCCCCAAAAACAGAATATGCTTAATAAATTGTTTGTAAATAACGATCAATATAATAAGTAGTTCCCTTGGCTCACTATTTAATCTCACCTATTGCACGCACTTCTCCCATCCCCAAAAACAAAATTATATGTCCAATGAGTTGTTTAAAAATGTAAATAATTATTTATTAGGTACCTGTAGTTCCCTTGCCACAACCCATACTATAATCTCACTTGATGTACCCTACCCCCAACCCCCAGAAACTAAATATTATGTTAAATAAGTTGTTTAAAATTGTAAATAGGTAGCTATTTTTAAATAATATGTGGCTGCCCTGGCACATCGATATGATATCCCACCACACCTCTATCCCCAAAAATAAAATATCATGTTTTCTTAGTTACTTAAAATTGTAAATGATTGTTATTCACTTATGTAGCTCCCTTGGCACGGTCCTTTGAATGTCACCTACTCCTCTCAAACCCAAATCCCTAAAACATAAAACTAAATTATTTTAAGCCCCAAAAGAACCCAATCCAAATTACACATTCACCCGCTAAATAAGTTTAATAAGTTGATAACCCAATTTATTTAATATCACATACAATCTTCATCCCCAAAATAAAACACCAAACAGTAGTTATATAATTTGTATAGGTAAAGTATTTATACATATTAAGCACATTACGACTGATGAAGTTAAGTTAAAAAAGAGGTTTTTTTTTCTTTTCCTTTTTTATTAAAAATCTTTTTAATTTTTTAATTATTTTACGAAATATAACACGTATATGTATATCATTCAGGATACAACAGGTCAAAATATCAACGTAGTTTATGTAAGACCAAATGATTCATTCCTGAATTTACAACACCGTTAGTAGAAAGTCTACTATAAAAATAACACCAGCTGAAACCCAAACAAAAGCACTGCTACAAAAACATCCAGTAGCAGTTGGAGTCGGGAGAAAGACATCTGACTCCTGACAAAGGCCCTACACTGCAAGTTTTTGCAACGAAAGAAACGCGATTCAGCAATGTATAATCGCAAATCCTTTTTACGACACACCTTCCTATCGCTGCAAAAACTCGCAGTGTGATGGGGGCCTTAGAATAGTCATATTAATGGTTCGAAAGTTACCTCGAATGCATGGTGGCTATGGTTGCATGGGTCCGTCATTCCGGTTTGCAACTAAACCAAGCTTAATGGAAAACCCGTGTAATTCAATCGATAAGTAGACACTCTATTTTTAACCTATTTTTTGTATAATTCACTGGTCAACAAAAAATCAAAATTAAAATGGTGCCGAGATTCTGTTGATAGTTTATTATTAGGTGTGTATTAGTAATAATAAAAACATTTTTCTTTTTTTTTTCCTACGTGTAGTTTTTGATCTACCCTCAGTTTTAAATTTTAGCTTTAATCGGTACTTTGGTTGCACAGTTTGTAATGTTATCGGTATATTTTTATAACGAAATTTATTTTAATATCATGTCTGCATTGCCAAGAAGTTGCCTCAACGATCCAAATGTAATTTGTTACATTTGTGATGTGCACACAGTTAAGAATTTCAAAAATTTAGACAAAATTTTAATAAAAAGTGCTTATTTTTCTTACTTTAAGTCGGAAATTGTGGTTGTATTCAAGCCGTGGATACCCGAAATTGTTTGTATAATCTGCTGTGAACACTGAGGCAATGTTTTAATGGTCAAAGAAGCCATAACATGAAGTTCAGAGTGGAAAAAGTGAGGAAAAAACAAAAAAAATCCTGGTTTGAGCATAAAAAAAGGTTAGAGCAGTAAATTTTTTATGGCCCACAAATAAGAATATTAATAAAAGATACTGATTTCTTAAGTTTGATGGACGTTTGGAACGATTTACGTGGACTTATTTCGTTGAAGTTACTAAAAGTTTTTTCGGAAATCACAGGACTAGTAACTACTATGAAATTGTGAGACATGCCCTAAAAACTCAGGATGTAATAATTTTCATCAAAGGGCACTACCTCCACAGTCATCTTGACCAATTCCCAGAGAATCTTGGGTCACTATAGCATGCTATAGCTAAGAACAGGGAGAGCGATGCTATCAAGACCTAAAAACCATTGGAAGAGAGGTACCAAGGCAGATGGGATAGCTATATGATGGCTGATTACTGCTGGAGGATGTAACGTGATAGTTCCATTACACCTCATTCACAAAAGTCGTGGAAAAGAAAGTTTTTAAGCACTTCAAAATATTAAAAACGCTGATTTTGGTGAAATTTTGTATTTTTCTATACACGTCAAAATCTAGAAAACCACACGTAGGAAATCAACAAATTTGCTACTAAAGCAACCAGTATAAGGTCCTTAATCAAAAAATATATACAGTTCCTTGGCACCAAAACCACTGTTGACCAGTGTTATGCGTCTGTGCACAAATTCAAGCTCAAAATTTTACCCACTTCAACATATCTGACGAATTTCTAACTACACGAACCATGTTTTAAATGTTACAAATCCTACTGTTAAATCCATTGAAGTAATATTACTACGTAGTACATTATAACTCAATGGTTAAATCACCTATATTTGTTACCAGAATATTATTTTTTATTTATATACTCAATCGTTTACTTTAAAAGAGTCTAATAGGATTATAGATTTAAACCACTATTTTTGTATTATTTATATTAACTATTTATTGTTAATTAATTAAGTAATATTCTATTATCATTGTACACACTTAAAATAATTTATCGATTGTATCGTTGGCAAAAAATGAAAATTTAGTTATTTTATCTAATGTAAAACTAAGGAAGTTAGCAAAATCACTTTTTATGCCGTTTATACCTATCTACTACTATTGTTTTACTTATAAGGGTGATGCTTATCGTATCTTTACTCTCGGATAAACACATCGCGTACGATACTTTAGGCATCGTTTGTGCAGATATATTTTATAAAAATATACGTAAGTACAGTCACCAGCACAGCAGATTGTCACAAAATGTCACTGAACTGATTTCAAACTCTACAACTTGTCTTTATAAAGTTTGAAATCCATTGAGATATTAATCATTTTGTGATGCAATGCTCTGCTAGTGGCTGTACAGTAAAATTGTTAACATATCATAGCCGATTTTATGGCGATATCAACCAATATCGCCATAAAATCGGCACGTTTAGGACACGCCCACTACCTATCTTATTAGGGGATTAACCGTCATCAGACCTGAAACTTGAGCTTAAAATATCCAGCTATTTGTGCACGGGTCCTCACTGTATAAGAACTTACAGTAATAATTAATAATCCTACTCAAAATATAAGAATAGTCTGGACCACGTGAAGCAACCAACGCAACCTGTCAAATACCTACACTTGAAAAAATGGGTGGTCAAGGTCATACTTCATCTTCGATTGCTTATTTTTTAAGGCCGTCCTTTGTTGTATTCGTTTATTCATGCAGGCTTGTGTAACTTATTTATTTCTCATATTCACGAGATAGGTTCATTTGTGAAAAAATCTGGCTTAACGTCTCTGACTTTTAACAGAATCAAAATGAATCTATTTTGAGGATATTAATTAAACAAACAACAAAAATCACTGATTTACAGGTCTTCCTATTCCCGTTCATTTGATACTTTGTACTTGCCGGAGATGTTTCCTACAGCATTACGCCTGCAGGTATCTGCAACCCTCTTACAGGTCACGATAATAAGCTGTCAAGGGACTCCAGCAGTCGCAAAAGTATTTTGAAAGAGCTCCGTATGACAATACATTTCTTCATTTGAGATGATTCTGGAGTCTAAGGAGCAAATGTTAACACAATATAAGTGTAAGTTGACATTTGCTTTCTCAACTCCAACACACTCAAGCGAAGAACTGTATTGAAACGAGTGCAAATCATAATATTAAGTTTGTACGCATTTTGTGTACCATTTCTTTTATTCTAGATCTCGTACTATACACTCGGCACCTTTTATTATATTTATATTATAAGTAGAACCTATTCCATAAGATCTATCTATACAATATATCTAACCTAATTTTTAACCTATAATTAAGTGTAGTTTGGAAAATATGTTATACATGTACCTATTTATATATGTTTGCCAATTAAAAGTGAAGTTACACTTTTTCAAATTTTCCTGTAAGATATTCTCACAATGTGATATTTTGAAATAACTAAATCTATTCTAAAACGTAATATAAATTGTTTAGCGCTGCGCTCTTTTATAAACCATAATGACGGATCACTCAGATTTTTATATATTTTAGAAAGGCATTATTAAGTTAACGCCTGATGATACATTTGTAATGATAGAGTATTTCGTCGCACTCTATCGTACCCTCACGATAGGCTATTCCTGTTCTGGGGGACAACACGGACTTTATTGTTTGGAGCTAATAAGTCTGTAGATAGAATAATTTAGATATCGCAATATAACTTATTTTGTTTTCATAAAAATCTAGGATTGATTGACTGAATTGTTTGATCTCGAAAATGATAAGACTTTTGTTAAACGTTTACATATCTGCATTCATTATTTAATATTAGTTAAAACGCAAGCATTTCGAACTGACGATTGAGTGGCATAGAAGCAATCGTGTGTCTACATTGCAAGAGGATTTATGCGACCGTTGAGCGCACAATTGCCTCTTTGCCACCGGTCGTCTGCTGAAACTACTTCTATGCGCTGTAGTGATCAACGCTGTATTCTAATGTAATGTAAGTACATTTTGTCGTGATGGTCTCGTGACAGAATGCTTTGGGTAATAAAATAAATTAATGGATAGGCCTTATTCTTAAAATGTTGTTGATGTTTGATAAATAAATAATAATTGTTGGCTTTTCCGAGAGCGACGACTGCCTGACTAGGGAAGCGATATTCTAATATTGTTAATAGCTTGGTTTGGTGACAACATTTTAAGTGGACATCTTTATTGAACCTTGAAGGCGTCCGAGATGACGCCTGCATCGCACCGAGTTGACTGAACGCCTACAATGGAATTGGACGCACTTGCTTGAAGAGACAAAAACATGATCCTGACAGGCTACGACACCAGTTACTAAGACTAAAATATGACTTAACGTTATTTAATATAACGTATTGTAAACAGCTTCTACGCAATTGACAATGCACTTAGCGAGTCTTAAAGGTGTTGTAGCGATATTGCTTTAGAATTTTTGTGTGTGTGATAACTCGCATGAGACACAACTCAAAACTGTCTAAAGTTCTGCATTTGTTATACAGGGTGAAATGTAAATACGGGTATATTTAAACTCGAGTTCCGCCAAACAACTAGGTGTCAGGATACGCAGTTATTGCGCACCAAATAATTAGAGAAAACACAACATTTCTTGTGATATCATTCATGAAAGAACAAGATGAAAATATAAATACCCGTATTGAAGTTTCGCGCTGTATATCAGCGTATACGTTTAAGCTAATTGTCAGAAATAGATGTTCGATGTACTCGTGTAATCACTAGAATATGTTTCCCGTCCACAAAAAGCGGAATGGAGAAGAATGAAAGAATGTGTCTGGACTATTTTGATTGAGCTGATTCTCTGGCCTAGCCCCCACTCCGCTTCGCTGGGCGGGCTTGGTGTCCGTAAAACTGATTATTGTAAGAAAATTAAGGTAATATTAAAAATAACCCTGAACATAACCACAAGCATATTGACGCCAAATCAACTATCAAGATACTAAACGGCAGTTCCAATATCATTAATATTACCTTAAACACATAGAATTAATCACTGAATGTTGTGAACGACTTTATGCTATATAACCATATAAATATAATCTTGATCGCAATTTCGCAATAGCAGCAGCAATTGTTTTCACCACTGTTTTTGATTGTCCACGGAAAACCGCTTGTAGTCGCAATTGTCGCTATTTGATTTCTAATATGAAAAAAAATGAATAAAAATTAAGGTTTTTAGTGTTCGGACGATTGGAAATATTTGGAATTAGTTATGTATGTAAGTTAATCTTATATGGGGCTGAACTGCTCGTAGATTGTTCACACCCCGTATAGACTATGTGCTATACTTCTTGTTACCATGAAGTTGCGAGCGGCGGCGCAGGCGCACGGGCACGGGACATACGGCTAGGGGCTAGTATAGCTAATGTTGCTGTCAGTGTAATATGTAATACATTTCACTGACTATTGAGAGGTGTATAGAACTGTAATGTAAACAACCATGGGCTAGGTTGCTAAATTTAACCTATTGACTCCCAAAATGTGATTCACAATCTCGTGGTTGTTAGCCTACATTTAGTTTGATAATTTTCTAGTTCGTTTGTGGCCACAGTAAGCCAATGCATTTTATATTCGTGCCAATTAATGTAACAATGGTTTGTGAACCGCCCTTTTTGCTTTAAACAAATATTAAATCTTTGTTTTTTGAGATGTGTAAATTCTAAACTTTTAATAATTCCTCATTAATGAAGGATTTGAGTGAGTGCTTTGTAGATATCGGTATGTTGTGGGGTCGTCCCGAGTGAATGAGGGATCTACTCTGAGAATTTCGGACCAAATTTGGATTTTGTTATTCAAACTATCTGCTGCCGCCACTCGGAATTCTTTTTTGTGATATGTATGACTCTGACGTCTAACCAACTATAATAGAATGTTTATTAAATGAAAAGTTCGTTTCATTTCCACCCCTAAATAAAACAATCTTAGATGGAACCAAATGTTTATTCAAGACTTTATAATGTCGTGTGTGCGTTTTTATATTTTTTCTTTCAACAACATTGAACACATTTACTTTACGAAATCTCCTGTATACATATAACATTACTGGATGTTTATATACAAAAATGACTGTGATGCAAAGATTTAGATGTCATCTAAGCTTATAATCGCTAGGTTATTGATTTATAAATACAAAATGTATAACAATTAAATCGTTACGCTACTCATAAATTAATAACACAATTTATAATACTTGCGGAACGCGTGAGCAACTGGAGGGCTACTCCGAAACACTGTTTATGTAGTTCCGGGTCTATCTGTCACCGTCGCTCATGCTGGCATCTCGCTTTGCGTGAGAGGGATGGCAATATTCGAAACTTCGGATAACGTTTTTCGGAGTAACCCCCCTGATCGCCTGGGCGCGACGTTCGAGCGTTGGTACGGCCAGCACTTGTCGTAGCGTAGTGGCTTCCCGACATTTGCCGGCGAGTGAAGGGTTAAAAATAGACATTGCCCACGAATCCCCACTCATAGAAGCACTAGTAGGTTAACGAGTTAGGCAAGCAAACGCCTCATTATTATCTAGGCGAGCCACTATCTCCCCAATACCATTCCTTCAAAGCAATATTAGTCATGTGTATGGACATACTAATTTTACCCGTAACAAACAATGTCACATACACTTATTTTACACAAAGTATACCAGAGGTCGGTATGTTCCATTAGAGTAGAGCAAAAGTGGAAACAATTTTGGCAACAATAATTCAACATTATTATGATGTTGAATAATAATATTATTTTTAAATATTTTCTAAAATGCATTATAAGTCAGTACTATCATAAACCGTGCTAGCTATACATACTCGTCACGACCAATCGGTCTTCTCGCGCCCACCATCATAGTTGTGAACTTGTGATTTTTCAACGTTTACAAATAGTAGACAATTATGCATTTAGTGTGATCATAATTGATTGTTGAAATTAGGCCGTATTATATTGACAATACGTTTAAGAATTTTATTATTACCAAACACATTCGCCTTAGGTGTGTCTGCACACGATTGACGACTATTCACATTACGTTCTTGACTCGAAAATAGAAAAAGATTTGACTTTTTAAAACTCGCACAGCCAAGTGTACAGACACCGTATAGACAATAAACTTAGATATGATACGTGCTAGTACTAAATCACTTGCATTTAAATTTAAATATTCATATAAAAGTAATGTAAGGTACATAGATAAATGACTACTCGAATTCTAACTCTATTTAAATGGACACAGAAATACATTAAAATACATAAATTGTGCTGGCAAGAACGCCAGATCTTATTATTATGTTGATAGCATACATATTAAGATATTAAATATTATTATTATACTCCCCTATTTTCGTCCCCGTATGTATACATACTGCGATTAATCATTGTATATAGAAGAAAATTTACGATATCCACTATCATATTATTAGTTAATTATAATAAAATTGGTAAGTAATGAACATTTAATTTATTAAATATTAAATTTGATCACTAGGCCCACGTTTGGCACGAATCACTTGATACAATCAGCGCTAACAATACATATAATTTGCAACTGTCTCTAATTGGCCAATTCCATACATTTTAAATGCGTTGAACGCTAATTGAGTGTATATTTAACCGCAACGGAATCGGGCCTCAAAATACTTGAAAAACATCGCATGCACACATTATCATACATAAAAGTTATCAGAAATTGGAAGAACTATTTCACACAAATACTTTATGAATATGAAACCTATTCCAATTTAGCTAATCGCAAGTACGAAGAAACGGAACTCGTAGATGATTATCAACCCAATCATCTAAACAATAAGTATAGTTTTCGACTGAAAAAGCAATCGACGTATTATTTTATTCAAGAGATGGGTCGTCGATTGTAAGTAAATGAGCTGTCGATAACTAAATAAAACGATTACCACAGGTATGATCAAAAATTAAGGTCTGCCGACCGAAGTACAGCGCACATTAATCTTAGTGTAAAACGACATACACCAAGTAATCAATTGGTTATGTACAAAGCAGTTATAACTTTCAGACGTTATATTTACCCGTATTCACAAGAATTGCGTCTGCAAAAAAAGCAAACTGGCATATGAACGGAATTTGTAGTAATCATTTTTAACAAAAAGTATGATGGGTCCTTAATAAATGGTTAATATAAACTATAAAAATAGTGCTATAAATGCTTCTTTCCCAAAAAGTGTTGATTTTCAATGTTTTTTGTGAACACGGGTAATATGTATGAAGTAATCGTGTCTGCAATCACGCATCTATACGCCAATGACCCGTCAGACGTAAGTATTTTTCAATAATTAAATAAATAATTACGATAATATAATGTGATGATTTTAGTATATCATAAATTAAAGCTAGTATTTATTTATTTGGCGGTTCTTGATAAAATGCGCTTGTCAGACACGACTAGCAGCTAATTTACAGTTATCAACTAAGTACATCAGTCGGCACCTACGCTTTTCGACGGGGGAATAACACGACCAAAAAATATACAACAAAAATACAACTGATTTGCAACTATACACACAATATAATGGAATACACGTATGTCGTATAATGATGCCTGTTGTGGAATAACGTTCTTGTTCTACAACAGGCGTGATTGTACGACAAATATATCAAAAGTGGAATTGAAAACTGTTATAAAAACTATTTATAGTAAGACATTAAGCGAGCGTTCACGATTTAAGAGTAAAGTCGATCTCGAATCACAACCGTCTCCTGAAAACCTCCTATCGCTCACGCGTGGCGCCAGCGGCTACACTACACTATGCTAAGGTCGAATTCAGATCAATATTTTGACGTTTAAACCATAAAAAAGCACAGGGGAGATTGTACGTGTGGCGGAAAGTCTTGTCTATGATGAACTTCACGCTTGAGAGGTGTCTCTGATTTCTGATGTTAAGTATTCGGATACATAACAAAATTATAAAAACAGGTAAAATATTATTCATAAAACATTATTTTTATAGATGGATTGTATTTTTATAAAATTAAATCATTATAAAATTGGTTGCTTAACATAAGTGACGTATAAAATGACATGCTAGGTTTCAAGCAGCATCTCGATTTGGATGGTCTGCGACATTGATTTCATAAGACGAAAAACGATTTAACAGCTCTGTTAATATTAGCAAAAGTTTAGTTAATGACATATCAGGATTTCACAATCATAAGGTGAATATTTTATGTAGTCCACATGCAATAACATCTCTTCTCTTCTCTGTGTTTGTCTATGGAACAAATGTCAATTCACTGACCCGAAATACAAATTCAAAAAATTACAAACTACTTGCGAACATGCAGAGGAATCACAATGACGCCAGTGTTGCCGCTACCTTAAAACTAGTCACACTATCCTGATGATCTTGTAAATTAGATATCTTAGGTAAATTGATAGAAATAGAACACGATTAGGTACTGTAGTATGAGCAACAATATATGCAGACATGATAATAACTATTCTAAGATATTTCCATACTATTACCCTAAATATGTTGCTTAAATATTTTGCTGAGATAAATATTCGTCATATTTGGAGCCATTTATATAACTTCTAAAAAAGAATGGTTAAGAACCAATAGTATATTATGTTGTTACTGATTAAAAAATAGTACTATAGAAAGTATCCTGCCTGCTAATACTATTCTACGAGCTAGATGGTGATTATAACAAAAAGGGCCGTGGAGTTGGTACTACATATTAATTTCTTGCCAAAGCTTGTTCAAAATTAAGCCATATTTAAAACCAAAATAGATAATAAACCTAGTGAGATTTCACTGGGTATTTGAATGAAATGTAGCGACTAGCGCATAATAAAAACTAAAATAATTTCAGGGCCCATTAAAGTTTTATTTCATTCGATGTTGTGTTTGATTTGATTTGAATAAGCTTCTTTCTCTATCTAAGATATATTCTGATTCATTATTCAGATGAACTTTGTTCATGTTCATTCATTATTCAGATGAACTTTGTTCATCTGAATAATGAATGAACTAGTAATCTGTAAGCGATTACACTTGAGTGTCCTAAGATATCAACCATTTGACAATTTCAAAGTCTGAGTAGAGATCCAACTCCGCGGCGTTTATAAATTTACAAAACCATACTTGTTAGCGTGGCAACACTGCGCTCACTCTTCGGACACAGTGTCATTAGTGTCATTGGTGTCATTAGTGTCAGACTGAGCGTCCGCGCCGGCGGTGGCCTCCGAGGGGTCATCGTCCTCGGTGGTGTCGGTGGCTTGGGACTCGTCCTTCTCCTCAATGGACGCGTGTTCGTTGCGAAGGCTGGCGCCGCCGCACTCGCCCGTCGGCCGCAGTACAAGGTACATGAGCAAATCCGACAGGGATATGATGCCGATCACTTTGTCGTCTTCGTCTACAACGACTAGACGATGCACCTGTAAATTTTAATGATTACGTTATAATAAATAATAATAAATAAATAATAAATATCCTTGGACATTTTTACACTGCGCCGCTAGTCCCAAACTAAGCAAAGCTTGTACTATGGGTAAGTACTAGACAACGGATATAAACATACTTAAATACTTTTTTTTTAAATACATACATATTATACATAGAAACACCCAGACCCGTCACAGAAATTAAAATTCATCATTTCAATTTCTGCCCTACCGGGAGTCGAACCCGGGACCTCTCGGCATAGTAGGCCGTTCTGAACCACTACACCAAACGGCCGACCAAAGTTTAGAATTTCAAGGTCACCCAAAGGGCGATGGAGCGGGCTATGCTCGGAGTTTCCCTGCGTGATCGAATCAGAAATGAGGAGATCCGCAGGAGAACCAAAGTAACCGACATAGCTCGCAGAATTCCTAAAATCAAGTGGCAGTGGGCGGGTCACATAGCTCGTAGAGACGATGGCCGTTGGGGCAGGAAAGTTTTCGAGTGGCGACCACGGGCTGGAAGACGTAGCGTGGGCAGGCCTCCTACTAGGTGGACCGACGATCTGGTAAAGGTCGCGGGAAGAGCCTGGATGCGGGCAGCGCAGGACCGTTCAATGTGGAAAACCTTGGGGGAGGCCTTTGTCTAGCAGTGGACGTCATTTGGCTGAAACGAACGAACGAACGTTTAGAATTTGTCTGTGTGAGCCTATAGGCGGTTTTTAGAATCGCGCAGACCGCTCGCTGATCGTCGGCGCTGACAGATCAATATGAATGTATTTGAAGGGAACGTTCCTGAGTGACGCTGATCGCTCGGCGCCGACGCTTCATACATTTCGGCTGTCAGCGCTGACGGTCAGCGTGCGTCAGCGTGACTCTAAAACCAGTCATAGAGCGCTTTCTTATTTAGGCGACTTAGCAGCGCGACAAACGCGCAACTTTCATACTATGCGGATTACCTGCCTTCACATTATAAAAACGCCGCTGCCGCGCTGCTGTCGCGCTTCTTACGTCCTAATATGAAAGCGGCCATAAACGAGTGAAGGGGATATATGCGAAAAGATCGTCGTTCTGCCTCCTTCCTAAAATTGCTGGGTCCACATGTATAAATAACTGTTTAATTTGAAACACTTAATGTGAATGTGCTATAAACAATTGAGTATTGGGGTATACTGGCCGACTCGTCATCCGAGGAACGCGGGTTCAAACCCCGCTACCGCTCGACTATTGTGGTGAGCCCACTCGTGACACAAGCATGTTTAGTACGAGGGACTAACGGGACTAACGGGACTTACACCACTTATAACTCAAGAACGGCTGAACCGATTTAGCTGAAAATTGTCAGGGAGGTAGTTTAGAGCCAGGAGAAGGACATAGGATACTTTTTATCCCGTTCGAAATTAAAAAAAAGTCTGCTTATTTACTGCCATTAAGGCGGAACAAAGTTCGCCGGGTCAGCTAGTTCTTTATAAAAAAGGTATCTTCAATCTTTGTTTGCTTTCAATGGAAGTCAAGCTGTAGATCCTAGCTATACAGGAGTTGCAGTGGTGGGAAGGTGTGGTGGATTAAGTCCCAACAATGTCTGGAAAACATTGGGGAGATATGCTCAGTAGGAGACGTCCTTTGGCTGAAATGACAAAGTACCTAAAGTTTTACGCCCGTATTCACAAACATTACTATGAGGTCTCACAGTGCGCGTGGACTCACGGGGTGACACACGAACCAATCACAGAGCTCTATTCGCTGTGCGTTCGATTTGTTGCTTCACTTAAGAAAGCGTCGTTTGTTAATACAGGCGTTAATTTTTTTTTATCCACAACGAGGAAGCTCTTGGCCTGTATCTCACCTGATGGTAAGTGACAATCAGGCCGAAGTTGGAAGCGAGCTTCATCCGGAATCCTCAACCACGGAGGAACTGGTTATCTTACCTCTAACTGCCGGAACACAACAATGCTGTTAACACTGTTGTTATGGCGACAGACTTAGGTAAGATGGTGGTAGCTAGCCAGGCGGACAACAAGCCCTACCACCAACCAAACCGAACAGAAAAAACTGCCCCCACTGGGAATCGAACCCGGGACCTCTGCGTCTGAAGCAGGTGGTCTTACCACTAGACCACAGAGGCGGTTGAAAATAAAATGACTGAGGCTAAGAACTCACGGCGCGATTACAACCGCGCCCGCTGCGGGCGAAAACCGCGTCGTGAGTTGTGCATTAGTTTTTACATCAGTACTGCATTCTACAGAAGCTGCGGGCCCGCAACCGCTACGGGCGCGGGTGAAAATCGCGCCATGAGTTCTTAGCCTTACCACAAAATAATAATAAGTACTACGTACAGAAGATTTTCTTCGGGAATGTATTTAAAAAATGTATGCTCAATGTCATTAACAATATGGTGTAATTTAGCTTGTCTCAAGAGTCAAGCACCATTTTCTTGATAAACGTCAGTGATCGGCGCTGAAGCCATAGGGCTGACTTCGGTAAAATGATGTGTGACGTGAGGTGCCAAACTGCAGAAAATGGCGGAGGAAATACATGATTAAGCATGAATTATCATGAATAATATTAACCACTTATTTACCTCTCAGTGTCTTCAGGCAACTTAAAAAAGTACATTCTGTGTTTTTATTATTATTTAGGCAGTTAAATACTGCACAGTATTTAGTACACCATTTTCTTTATTTTTTTCCATCATACACAAGAATACGCGTGCGTGAGTCAATGCTCGCTCGTATGTGAGGTCTTGTCGAATAGTAATCCTGTAGGGTGCCATCGTGCTTGTTTTGTTTTCGATGTAAACTCGCGGAGATGAACAGGCCTGGCCTTACCTCTGCACGCACGATCCGTTCCATAACGTCAAACAGTGTCTCGTCGAGCGTGCACTTCTGGACGCCCTCGAACCAGTCGTTGCGGTGCTCGTTGGCGGTCTTCAGCGACACGTCAAGGTTGTTGTACGTCTTCTCTGCCGCCAGGTTCTGGAAACAAATAAAAATAAATAAATATCCCTGGACACATTTTACACTACGCTTCTAGTCCCAAACTAAGCAAAGCTTGTATTATGGGTACTAGACAACGGATATAAACATACTTAAATACTTTTTTTTTTGTAAATACATACTTATTATACATAGTAACACCCAGCCCCATCACAGAAATTAAACTTCATCATTTCAATTTCTGCCTGGCCGGGAATCGAACCCGGGACCTCTCGGAATAGTAGTCCGTTCCGAACCACTACACCAAACCGACTATGTATAAATGCCACGTGGTAAGTAACTAGTATTGATATTTTGGGCAAATATTAACAAACGTATTATATTTCAGACTTCACACATTACAGCAGGGCGAGAGAGAGAAAAATGTTCGGCCAACATGAAACGTTTAAACTAAACAATAAAGCCAACATAAAGAAATATAATGGTTGCTTTCTCATTTACCAACATAAAGGTTATAGAAAATATCTTGCTAAGCCGACATTTTATTTTATTTATTGGGACATCGATTGACCAAACTCGCTTAGAATTTTTTTTATTTCCATATTCTGATCAAAAAGGTTCAGGCATTGATTGAGAAACTAGAGTTCTAAAGACTATTCCTTCATGGTCATCAGATCAGTCAATAGCACAAGATCTATTGAGAAGATTTATTCTTAATCCTCATGTCAAAAGAGAGATGGATAGAGTAACATTGGGGCCGTCCATAAATTACGTCATCGATTTTTTCAGATTTTAGACCCCCCCCCCTACAATCATCCTATCGTCATTTCTTAATGACCCCCCCCCCGAAGAGAGGAAGAAAGAAAGAAAGAAGAAAGAAAATACATTTATTTGGCACACTAGAACAACAAATTACAGAATGTTAATACAATAAAAAAAATTAATTTAAAAATTATGCCAAATAGGCTTCCACTCAGCATAATGCCGCAGTGCGTAGCACCACGACGCTGGTTTTCAGTGGTCGCCTGATTGTAGTGGTGGAGAGGCGCAGGTAAACATTAAAAGAACAATACGCAACTGAGCAACGGTGACACATACACATTTTGGCATAAGTTTAAGTAAGGCAGAAACAATAAACATGACAATGATAATAAGAATAACAAGGCACAAGATCAGATACCAACAGTAGATACGTGCAAACAGTCCCCAAAATTGTTACGTGCAGAACTACATCAGTTTTTCATCGAGGAGAGAGAGAGAGAGAGAGAGAAAATCAAAATAAAAATAGAAGCTAGAGAGGAGAGGGAGATGTGAAGAAAAGAAAGTAGAAATAAAGAACGAGAAAGAATTAGAGAGAGATTAAAGACACATGATGACGTCGAACTTGGCGTAGAAATATTTGAGCTGCCGGCGCGGATACGCCTCAATTGACGAACTTGCGTAGCGCCAGGATGATGGAAGTCTCCTCGGCGGCTGTCTCTATGGCACGCAGAGAGAATGAGAGAGAGGGGGAGAGAAAGAGAGGAGAGAGATAGAGAGAGAGGAGAGAGAGAGACTCACGATGACGTCGAACTTGGCGTAGATGTCCTTGAGCCGGCCCTCGGGGTCGACGAGCGGCAGCGCGGACACGCGGCGGTTGACGAACTTGCGCAGCGCCTCTATGATGGACGTCTCCTCGGCGTCTGTCTCTATGGCACGCAGAGAGAAAGAGAGAGAGGGAGAGAGAGAGAGAGACTCACGATGACGTCGAACTTGGCGTAGATGTCCTTGAGCCGGCCCTCGGGGTCGACGAGCGGCAGCGCGGACACGCGGCGGTTGACGAACTTGCGCAGCGCCTTGATGATGGACGTCTCCTCGGTGGCTGTCTCTATGTTAGAGACAGAGAGAGAGGGAGAGAGAGAGAGAGAGACTCACGATGATGTCGAACTTGGTGTAGATGTCCTTGAGCCGCCAGTGCGGATACGCGGCAGTTGACGAACTTGCGCAGCGCCTCTATGATGGAAGTCTCCTCGGGGCTGTCTCTATGGCACTCAGAGAGAAAGAGAGAGAGGGAGAGAGAGAGAGACTCACGATGACGTCGAACTTGGCGTAGATGTCCTTGAGCCGGCCCTCGGGGTCGACGAGCGGCAGCGCGGACACGCGGCGGTTGACGAACTTGCGTAGCGCCTCGATGATAGACGTCTCCTCGGTGGCCGTCTCGATATCGTTCAGCGTGCCTATACGCAGCTCGCGAAGCTTGCACTGCAGGTACGCCGGCTTTGGCAGTTCATTTATCTGAGAGAGAAATAGAAGGTTATAAAAATTAGGATCGTCTTCAACAATGTCTTCAATGGTAGTCTTCCTTCAAAATGGATGCTTGATTTTTAAAATCGTTTGAAATCATTGCAATCCCGTCGTTTTTTTTTTTATTTTCATCCCGGACGAGCCCCCAATTTGTAGGAATAGAAATGCAGTTCTAATTACCACGTATTTATTATAGAAAAGATAGAAAATAATAAAAATAGTAAATGAAAACAATCGTCGTTCGTCTACACGTCGTTGTACGTCACACTCACACACTCTTCCTTCTCTTTCACACATCCTTACGTTCCGTTTCGCACTCATACCCTACATTTATTTGCCGTATATTGCCACTAGCGTAGAATAGGGTCACTCCCAATCTTCCTGTAGTAAAATCCACTCGAGAGGCGACTAAGGGTTAAAAAACGAATATCCGAAATAACAATAGATAGGGTTGGTGATCAGGATGCGGATCGCATCGTGCAACCGAGTGCGGCCCGATGCAAGTGTCTTGCATGGACGCAGCCTTAGAGACAACACTCACATATAAGAAGAGGAAGCGCAGTATCCTCTTGTGCGTGAGGATGTACAGCACGTTCCCGGTCTCCGGGTCTATGACGGGCAGGCGGTGGATGCGGTTGGTGATCAGGATGCGGATCGCATCGTACAGCGACGAGTCCGGCCCGATAGACACTAGCGGCATTACTGAACCTTTCAGCACCTCTGGAAGGTAAAGGTTAAAAATAATAAAGAAACCTCTCTAAAAATATTTTTACTCGCAGTCTTGTAGATTATTTTGTACAATTGAAAGCGGCTCAGTACAGCGTATCAAGCAATGAGGGTTTTCGCGAATGAAAAATCCGCCAGATGGCAATACGTAGATATGCAAGGTCCAAATGCTGCATGATTGACAGATATGTCAAAATCCACCAATCACGCAGCAGTCAGACCCCACATCCACGTCCCGCCATCTAGCGGATCTTTCATTCGCGAAAACCCTCATTGAAGTAATTAAAGAAGTAGGTTAAAAGTCAAATTAAAATATGTTTGCCTCCAGGCCCTAACGTCTCTAACAGGATTAAAGGCAAATAACCGGGACAAACTTGTCACGTGCCTTCTGCAGATGATGATGCAAATCATCATATCGCAATATATCAAGCGATATTCACGCCACGGCAATATAAATCAATATTGCCGGCAATTTTGCTAGTTTTCAAGCAGTATACTTACGTCGCCATGTCTCAAGGCGGTGCTCCTCCAACTCCTCCATGGCTACATTGGGACTGGTGTAGTACATCTGCAGGATCTTGATGAAGTCCGTTATGGTCAGCATGCCGACGTAGTTCTGCCGCTGCGAGTCCCATAGGGGCGCGGCGCGGACGCCTGTCGACAAAAACAGTGACGTCATGGCGGGGAATCAACTACACGTGTTTAAGTCAGTAAACTTCACACAAACCGTGACTTTCCGCAGACTAGTTTTAGTTGACCGATAGTTTGGTCGCCTTCCAATTCATATGAGAAATCAGCCGATACCAAATCGATGTAATGCAAGACTGAACTATCGGCCGATAAAGTCTGTAGTCTGCGAAGACTCAAAATAAATGAGTGAAACCTACACAATAGTTCATTGAAATACTTTTTAAGACTGTCAAAATATAGATAAGACGTCACTAGTTTGGGAACTCAATTGAGTATAGGTACATTTGAAAACTAAGTCGATTTACGTGGTTGAATTACTTTAAAGAAAGTGTATCGGACATGGTTAGTGGTAGGTAATATGATTCAATTTAAAATAGTTTACATGCTTTCCATTAAATAAATCGATCTATTAAATTAATAGAGATGTCTACTGGAAACATAATAATGAAGAATTTTTGTACTTCAACCTCGAAATATTATTTTGGTGCACGTAGTAATTTTCCGAATTCCGAATTTGGCTTTATCGCAATGTAGGTACTTACATACGACACGCACAATTGTTACGTTTTAAAATTAAATGGCTAGTACAGGAAAATGAAAGGATTTTAGTGCTCAAAAGATTATCGTAAAATGTTTTAGTCCATTATTTCCGGCTGTTATCAAGTTCGTAAACATAGTAATAGAACAGTCGAATATGAAAATATTTATATTTGAGTAAAATGTTTGCAAATACGATGGTCCCTTCCCTAAACAAGCTTATTGAATCCCATTGCGGTAAAAAGCGGAGGATATAACCACACATTTACTTTATTATAATGTTAGTGGCAACATTGGCATCGAAAGGAACATCGTTCAGATCGTTTTCTTCACTCGATTACTCGCGTGCGTAATCGATGATTACAGGCCCAATTTTTCCCGACATGAAGACCGTACGTGTCTTCACGAAGGCGTGTGAAAGGAGTCTTATAAACGTTGAGTGAGGTCCGAATTACGCGAGGAATTCTATTTACAAAGGCCTTCCCTATTTTATTGATTGTTATATTCGAACACGCTACGTAGATAATGTAGAAATGCAGAAATTGTATATTTGTATTTCTCCGAGCATTATCAATACGAATTAATTTACAATCTCCACTGTACCAAGTGGCTCCTACAAGTTCCACGTCTATTGTTTAGTAGTTGGAAAAGTATTAAAGATTATTTGTACATTGTATGTTGCACAATGACTTCGTAGAGTCGCGGTGTAGTATTGCAGGGCGGCACAAATCATCTAAGTATAGCATTATGCGTGCAAACGATTCACTCTATGGTCCATCTACTCGTATCATGGTTTCACCAGTGTAGTGAGCGTACTTTTAATATTATAGATTGACAGGTGATCTCTTAAGCCAACATGAAGAACTAGGAGTGAACCAAAGAATACCTAATCAGTTTAATTTATCGACCTGAGCTAACAATCTATACAGTTGGGTAACGAAGTCAGTTTGACAGCAACAATGCTGAGATGTACAATGGAGGCCCGAGCATGTTTCAACGCTAAAACAACATTATCGCAACATCACAATAAAGGACGTCCTGTTCCCAACGAGTCACACTGAAACGAGTAACACTGTTACTCGTTGGGAAAAAATTCCCATCCTGTCACACTATTACTGGTTCAAACATTAAGTACCTTTAATATAAGAATATAAGAGATTTATTTATAAAGAATTAATGTACAAAATACGTTAAAAATTAAAATTTTACAAACATTTAAGTAATCTAAAGCTTACTGTAAGAAATTTCAGGTTGACCCTCAGATCATAGGTAGACCGAAGAGTAACGGTGTGACTTGATGGGATTTTTTTCCCAACGAGTAACAGTGTTACTCGTTTAGGTATGACTCGTTGGGAACAAGCGAACGACGCGCTTCGTACCACCGTATGGATCGTTACACTTAGGCAATATTACCTCAAGAAACAATACGAACCACTTCCACTCAGTGGAGATTGCACTATTGAATTGTAGAAGTAGAAATTCACGGTTCATTTGCCAATAATAATAACTACAATACAACCGGGAAATCAAAACAGTCGCAAGAGTTTCATGCTGTATAAAAGGATAGTTTTATAGGCATTCGATCGAGTCGAACAAAGTTTGACATTTGTTGCGCAATCAAATCACTACATTTCTTCCACTGCGAGTTATATTAGATAAATAGAAAGTATTTATTTGTCTCAAAACAGGTTAAATTTACAGTTTATCACAGGATATAATATTATAGTGGTACATTAGGATCGTAATTGAAATTTTTATGCTTACTCAATTGGATCTGAACTGGTTAACAGGTGACCTTTATCTTTATCAATCCTATATCAGACACGTGGATGATTTTACTTATCAGGTTTATGTCCCTAATTTAGGCAATCGTTATTCATAAAACCATTAATTTTGAACCACGTCATTAATAACAATTGGAGGTGACGTTTGAAATGACAAATTAAAGTCATTACTTTCACGGAAGCTCGACCAAATGCCTGCTAAAAACTGTAGATTTTAAGTGACAAATTCCGCAATTTGCTTAATACCTTTTAATAATAGCTCGATTGTGTGGTATTACTTAGGGAATGGCATTGTCTGGAACGATATACACCTTGGTTTCCGTGGCAAAGCGGCCGTATTGTTTCTTAAGGTTCCCCTCGTTCGACGGTTCCATTCGCTGTTTAACATAAACCACAATGAGTGTTAATTGGACAATTTCATTTCGGAATTCGCTTGGCAAGTGCGCAGTATCTTTATCATCGAGTTTGAAATAAAAAAAAATAACAATGGATGTAGTCATCGATTTCGCATTGCTATCACATCGCTTAGCATAATACAAACAACATGAATGTTCTAGCACGCACAAGCATAAGTGACTAGCACGGAACGTAACACATAACCCATGTGCATAATATAATAATACAAAATATGCAGGTCTGCCGGGGGCCGCATGCAGGTGCCTATATCGTGCCAACACAATAGGATACAATACGAGAGCTATAAAACTAAGTGCCAGCTACAGTCTCTACTAACTCGCTCATTTTATAAACATGGAATCATAGCAGTCTAAGCCGATGCATTAAAACTGTATTGTTTGTTAAATGCAGCGGTCGGAATGATAGGCGTGTGGTGAACACCAGAGAGGAAACTCGTTTGTAACAATGCCATTCGCAGAGCGGGTAAACTACAACTAATTTGTTAATTAATTAAAGGCAACATTTGTATGGTAACTGTGTAGTTTCGGGAAGCATTTAAAGGCACTACCTGCTAGCAAACGTGCATTGTAAGTCGACAGCACATCAGACTGTAACATTGTTGTTGCAAAATAGCACCAATTACGAGGACATAAGCTGCCTGCATTGTTTCGTTTGGTGTGCCGTCGCCGTACATTCATGATAGGTTGACTTAATAATGTTACAAACCGTTGTAGACGAGCGCGAAGAACGCTTTCTTGACGAGCAGCTGAGTGTCGAAAACCACCAACTTGGCTGAAGTTGGTATCAAGTCGTAGCACTTGTGGAACTTGAAGAACTTCACGAAGATCTGCGACTCATCCTCCTCTGGAAAAGACATTTTATTGGTTTAGTAATAAGGTCGGTCTGGCTTCGGTGAACACACGTCAGGTCGTGGCAGCCGGCTAATTGTTAACTGAAGGTTGGTGACTGGCGTCGCCGCAAAAACGAATTAAATTTTCTTTTCCTTTTTCTGTCGAATGTCAAGGGTTATTCGCAGATATCAGTTAGGTAATCTGGATGAATATTGTGATTCACAATGGTTAACTGAAATTACTGTAATACAAAGTAATCTGAGAGCAAAAAGATAGAATAGATACGATTGCAACATTGGCAGTAGCCTAGCTCGCAGAATAGCTTAAAACGTGGTATATGTATTATCCAAGGCGATATTAAAATTTGCAGAAGACTTTTCCTCTTTTTTTAACCTCAGTTCGCTCCAGTGGCTGTGGTAAGTTGAATTTTTAATATTTTACATAAGTATTATACCTATATTTTCAACCCTTACGCCGCTAAATTTAGATTTGACTAGACGTTCGAATAATGGACCCAATTTTGTTTTTTTTTATGCATAACAAGGCAGGTATTTGACCACAATCGCACCTGATGTTAAGTGGGATGCAGTCTAGGATCAGTCTAGGATAGTCAATTGTCCTAAAAGGACTTCATCGTTTATCATACTCGTAGACCATAAGACGGAGTTTCAATTAGTGTTGAAAGCTTATTGATTGCTCCTGCAATAATGTTAATTTACAAATTCATAAGTCCAAATGATTTACATTCAATGTCTATTCGACCAAAACCGTAGTCAAAAATTATTCAAATGCAAAATATCAGTGACCTTGAAAACAAATATAAACTTATGTACGGATTTGGATGGCCCGCTCGTTTTTTATATCAAGGCGAACCAGAATTTGAAGGAAATATTCACACTTTAGGCGAGCGAAGTTTGGTTACTTTTTTAATTTCCGGCTCCATACAGTTTAACGATTTCATTATACGCCACATTGTTATTGCTCGGCGATAACATTAGAACTTGATATTGCAGAAATTGTGTTACAGATTCTTGCGCTTACAATATTTGCAGTTTAAAAACTTTTTCCATGATAGGCTTTGTGTCCAAAAGTTGGTCTAAGAGACGTATAACATTTTACATTTAAATCTGCTTGAATCTCAAATTGATATTTTAAAATGTCTTTTCCATGACTCCTAGTTTTGTACACTTTTATTGAAATTGTCCATACAAAACTTGCTCACAAAACACCTTCATCGTCTAGGTAGTGTTTAGAGTCTAGAGAGTAACACTTTTTTGGTAGATTCAGGATGCGTTCTCAGGTAGATGATGACACACAGAGTGGACTTTGTATTTTTACCGTTTGGTTACCATACGACATTATGGTCTCAAATCAACGTAATTGCGTCCGAAAATAAAGATGATTCGGTGCCGGACATGTGAGCGCGTCGGTCCAATTGAAGTCTCTGGCGGTTGATAACCGACGACAATCTTGTGGTGGTGACATGTTGTTATAACCCAGGTCAGAAGACGTTCGTTGGCTCCTTAATGTTTTAAAATCAAGACTTTAATCATCGTATTTGCTTTATTAGTGGTTGCATGCCTAAGCTTCTGGCATAGTTAGCATGCACTTAATAGAATACTTGTGTCACGCCTGAAAACCGATATCGCCGTATGCTCGCATACCGAAGCCGTAAGGCAATACGATACACTCCTGATTAATATGATACGTCTGTATGCCCTAAAGCAGGAAACTCATTACACATTAGCACGCTCGTGACCCACACAAAGGAAGGAGGAATTCGTTAATTAGTAATAACACATCCTTCTATAGAAGCCTTAGTGTCAGGGAGCTTGTTAACGTACGAAATCAAACTGCATTTTGTCTCTACCAAATCAAACCTCATATATAATACTTATAACACTTAAGACGTTGACCCACTACTTTAGTAACGCACACAGAAAATTATAACGTTACCGATGTTACCGTAGTTAAATAACAACATTATGCGGACAAAACGGGCGTAACGAAACCGGTATTCTTCCGTTCACAAAAAACCGAACTTTAAAACTCATTGAGCCAAGTCCTGCTACGTTGTTGAGGAATTTATACACGCGTTTAATTGCCAGCCGTAAATACTTGTGGTGTTGCTACTGTAGAAATAGAAAACATGTTCTTGTCTCGTCTTTGGATTACATACACACTTTGGTCAATGATAAATTATCTCTCAAGCCTGATGGATGACACACATGAAGTTAGTTACTACCTAAATTTTAATGTAATTAAAAGCTTTTATTTTTTATGCTGGTATCACTTTCCTATGACTGGTTGTAACTTGTAGATTCTATAGCTTCGCCTTGCAGACAAAGCTAACACGCTACGCTAACTTTTCAAAGGTATTTCCACAAGTACAAAGTACTACAAAGCAGTAAGTATGATAACTTTTTCGGCTCTATATTTTTTTTATTTCCTCTAACATTTATTCGTTTATTTTAATTAAAACCAAGCATCAGCTTCCACTAACATTGTCTGAACTTACCTTACTAGATCCTGGCTTTGGAAAATTAGTACCTACTTAATATACAAGTGATAATTATACAGTGTGAGTCACGTTAAAGTGTACATATGAAAATAAATGAAACTAGACCTATTTTTATCGACAAAAAAGAGGTCAAAAATTTTTTGAGATTTTTTTTTAATTTTTTATAGAATTTTTTTTCTTCTAATTACTTATTGTAAAGAAAACCTAATAACTATTAAACTAAGCGGTATATCCTGATAAAATAAAAACAGTAATAATGCTAAATAACAGGCAATACTAAATAAATACATAAAATACATAAAAAAGGCCAACAAATAATAAAAAAATAAACTTTTTGAAAAAAATCTGCTTTTAAATTCGTGTTTTTTTGGTTATTTGATAAATTTCTCCAAAAAATGCCCCTATAACCGGTGGTTTTTATTACTTTGTATTTTTCTCTATCGTATTACCTTCGTAAAACCAAAAATCGCATGTCTCTATCCCTATCACAACGTTTGCAATGATCGTTTGAACTAAGCCTCTCCGGGCGCGCCATTCAACGCTTCGTTAACAACGAAACTGAAAATGGCTCTAGATTTGTTATTTTGATAAAGACAAGTTAGATTTCAAATAAAAACAAAAGATTTCAAAGTAAAATAAGCATTTTAGTTAAAATTAAAATTGTCTCTAACTGTAGCGGAGAAAAATGTTGTGGCAGGCCTTTGTTCAAACGATCATAGCAAATGTTGTGATAGGGATAGAGACATGCGATTTTTGGTTTTACAAAGATAATACGACAGAGAATAATACAAAGTAATAAAAACCACCTATTATAGGGGCATTTTTTGGAGAAATTTATGAAATAACCAAAAAAACACGAATTTTAAAGCAGATTTTTTTCAAAAAGTTTAATTTTTTATTATTTGTTGGCCTTTTTTGTGTATTTTATGTATTTTTTTTAGTATTGCCTGTTATTTAGCATTGTTACTGTTTTTATTTTATCAGGATATACCACTTATTTTGAAAGTTATTACGTTTTCTTTACAATAAGTAATTGGAAGAAAAAAAATTCTATAAAAAAATAAAAAAAAATCTCAAAAATTTTTTGACCTCTTTTTTGTCGATAAAAATGGGTCTAGTTTCATCTATTTTCATATGTACACTTTAACGTGACTCACACTGTATATCCAGGCAAAACGTCAAAATCGTATCTACCAAATATGCATGTGTACTATGTCATACCGTACAAAAATATTTGTTGAGGTCGTACGTAAGAATTTAACAGACGCAATTTATTTATAGCCATAACAAAAAGATTTACGATCATCATACAACAGTAAAACATAAAACCTCAATGATAAGTGTCAAGGCAAATATAAAGAAAAACGCCGGACAACACACAACAACTTCTTGCGATATACGAAGTAAAAAGTCTTACATAGTAAGTAGGTAGTCCCGGATCAGCAGGGTTAGTCCCTTCCCTATCCCTAACGCCGCGGTTTCGAGACCATTTGTCACTGTCACTCATATTGGCATCTCGCTTTGGGCGAGAGTGATGGAAGCATTCGAAATTTCGGCTAAAGTAGATGGAAGTAGCTCACAGTTTGTTTTTGGGCGGTGCACCTTGATGATTATTTAATCTATTGTTTTATTTATTCTGTACTTTAAGATACAAGTACGAGTACTGCATGAACTTGCGTGCCTGTTAGTGGCTTTTAGCGACCAAAACATATCCATCGGTTCCGTCTTTGTTCACACTTAAGATTAGTAAATATTAGCTTAGTATTTAGTGCCTTAAAATCATACGAGTACTCGTGTAGTTAGTTAAAACACCCCTAACCTGAGGCTTAACTACAACACAGTATCTAGCTCTGAAGGTTTTTGAAAGAAAAATACTAGCCGGGATTTTCATAAAAAAATCTTTTAGCCACCTTTATCGGCACATACTGTTGAAAATAACCGGTAAGCTTCGAATTTCATTTTTAAAGTGTCGCGTCAATTTTCAATTTCCAAAGAGTGGTGTTCAAAGGGTGCCATACCGATCTGTGATGAAATCAGGGGCTGCCACTGAATCAATTAACAGCTGACTTGTGTGATCAATTTTTAATCGCCAACTCGATTTTTAAACACCAACGATTTTTAACACGTTGGGTGCTTCGGAAGCGTATGAAATATAGTTGTCCAACACTGAACCGTCCCAGCTACGACAATGACAGGAGGGCGCCACTATCATAATTGGGTTAATAGTTCCAATTTTTGCCACGTTGGACAACACATTGAAGTGTCCCACCCATATAATTATGACATGTACGTACAGGGGGGCGCTATCAACAATAATGAGTTATTTAGTTCCGATTTTTGCCACTTGATGTTTCAGAATCGCTTGACTATTCATAAGTGTAACTGTATACCTTTACGTGACATTTTTTTTTTTTTCACAATAACTAGGCGCTCTCTGACGGTGACATCTAACTGTAGTGTGCACGCCGTCTTAGAAAATACGTACGTCTGTGCTCAAGATTCTGAAGTGCCAGATTATTCAAATCACAATAATACGATGCTTAGCCACGTTTTTATATCTTTTCCTGGCGCCATCTGGTCCCAAACTAGGCAAAGTTGTAAGGAAACTATCTAACCTCAATATATTTTTTGTGGCTACACGGTCGAATACAAACATGTATGGAATCGGATCGAATCCGTGAACTTTGGTCTTTAATCTAAAAATCGCTGTATAAAAGACTGATATAAAAGATCTTAGTTTAATAATAAATGTTATTATTTTACACTCCTCTATATCGTGAAGATAAAGGAACTTCTTATATACTTATACGAGGGCTGCACTAAAAGTATCGGGAATGTAATATTTCCACTGTTCCAGTCATATTAAAATCTATTTAATTGCAAACTCCAGGGTTTTAAAANATAAATAATATTTCAAATGAAGAAGCAACCACTAGCACTGGTCACAGTAACGTGGATTATCTTTGTTACAAATACGTTCCATAGACTGCATATTAACACGGAAAGAGAATCACATATTCAAAAATAATGTAATAATGGATAAGATTTCACCTTGTCAAGTAAGTTTTTTTATAATTATTTTCATTATATTTTATTAAAGACATTGGCTTGATATATTTGAACAAAGTGTATATTTTTTTCTATACAAATACTTCTTACTGATAGATAAAAATTGTCATCACATCTCAATATCTTAAAGAATGAATTTTGAAAGATACCATAATTAATATCTTTGTTTCAGCTGCGGGGATCTGACCAAATATGTCATCCCTGATGGCAGTGAGCTGATCGAGCTGCTACACATGCTGTGGAGCCCCAACAAACACATGATGGGACGAGGATTAATTTGCCCTTATATTGGCCGAATAACAGTAGGTTGCTGTGCTCATGTTATGACAATTTTGTGGTTTTTGAGCTGGGCAAGGTATCAGGAACATGTATTTCCACCTGCCTAGTTCCTAGACAATATTTTATTGACCCATGAGTCAGATTAAAAAAATAATAATAAAAAAAATGGTGTTTTATTTTGCTTCTAACCTTTCTAGTCATAAGCAAAAAAAAAGTTTTTTAAGGACTTGGATGCAAAATGATAATTATATTCTGTTTCTTACTGGTATAGACTATTTAATAAATAACAAATTACATGCTGTAATGTCTGTCCACCTCAGGCCAAAGGTCCCATACTAAGTGGGCATAACCCTTTGTCAAGTGCATGAATACATGTATCAGTGTGTGTCTTATTGTTATGAGTAAGTACGGTTCCTTGGGATCGGTATGAGTGCACCACATACAGGGACCATGGTTTTAACTCTTAAGAGTNCGCGGAGAATACTTTAAAAAGCAATAAATACATTTTTAAATGGAAATGTTGTTTCACTTCCTTGATTCCCGAAATTTTCAGTGCCGCCCTCGTATACCTACTGTAGGTTTTCGAAACAAATAGAAAGTATTTGTGTCACGCTTCAACAAGTCTCGTCAACAGTCATTAACACGAATTGTTATTACACATATTTTCTTTATTTACATTATTACCGATACATAAGCGTATACAAACATTGAACGATAAATTAAAGTGACCGCGACCGTATAAAAGTAACTTAATTAACCTCCGTGTAGATGCACCATTGCGCAAGCGATGAAGGGGTTAATAACGCAATTATTCGTATATCGACATACAAGAGTGACTCAACCAAGGTTTGATCAACTAAGTTTTGAATGAATAATGTTATCGCCACCGTATCGGTTGATGGTCAAGGTTCGACGTCGAGTGAAGGCGTTAAAGAAAATTTACGAGCGTGTAGAGTTATGTTTATTCCTATTTTGGCTTACAGAATGAGCAGGTGCAGATAAATAATGACGTACTAGTTCGACTATTGAATGATAACATAAAAACGTTGTGCATAAAGCGGAGGGTTCTATAGGTCACAGTTGAATGCCTCCATGATCTCTAAACATTCTTAGCAATAAATAAATTGTATCTTTCAATATCCTTTTATGTGATTTGTGTTAAATGTTAATAAGCATATACAGAATACTTAATTTAACATAATATCCCGTAAAAGTAATTAATATCTACACTAAAAATCTAGAAAAGATACGAGAAAATGATCTTAAAATAGAAGCTTCAAAGTTAAAAGCGCAACTTTATTTGCCAAGTCACTTGTTCACAGACTAGAGGGACTTGAAAGCTTCGTGGTCCACAATAAAAGTGTTACTTCGATCTAACTACTCAATAGATACGAAGGCCGGCTGATAATTCCGCGGCCTAAGGTACTTAATGAAATAAAATAAATGGTTTCTATTTTTTATTTTGTAATATAATCTCCCTCAAAAGAAATACATTTCTTAAATCTCGCATACAATGCCTTTTACCCACCCAAAAATTTTTTTTTCAAAATGACGACCAACCGCAGCTTTAATTTCGTTGTCATCTGCATATCTCCGGCCCCGTAAGTCCTTTTTCAAATCGAAAAACAGGAAAATATCGCTAGGTAATAGGTCTTGGCTATATGGTGGGTGGTCAATCTCTGAGAACCCGGTGTCTTTCAGGGCTTGGCCTCGCAACACGTGCGGCGTGAACGGGCGCGTTGTCTTGCGGAAANCCGCCCCTCGTACCTACTCGTTTCTGGATTAAAAGAGCTCTGTTTTAACTGTTAGTTCATTTATTAGATAGAACTTTGACGGTAATATAATATATTCTGGTAAAAACTGAGGTTACTGAGGGGTTATACCCCTTTTTCATTTCCAAAGGAGATTGAGAAAGGTCTGTGTTTTATTAACAACCTCTCGCTAACCGTAAAACAATGGAAAACTATTTACTGGTAACTCAAGTAAAGGAGACTTGATTAATTTTGACTTTTTTCTAAAAGGACCAGTGTGTCATCTGCAGATAAGTGATTTACCAATTGAAACAAAAAAAATCAGCAACAATACCTACCGTTTTAAACATGTATAACAGTAACAGTTTGGCATTGTCCGTGTTTCAATTGCTTATTTGTGTTAGGTGCGCACGCGCCGCCGTAAGACAACCGCTGACGTCACGACGAACCTCGACAAGAACAAGCGGTGGGCATAGATTTATCGGGCACAAGATGAGGCGGTGACTAATATGATGTTTGCCATTGGCACTCGACAAACACCGGAAAACTCGCCTGTGCATTTATTTAGTACACAAGGAAACTAGAAACCAAACCGTTGCGTTGCAAAATAATTCACTGACATAACAGTTTGTTTACGAGTATATTATAAATCAGATAGGTGTTATTTTGTGTCAGAATCGATTTGAGTTGTAGACCACTAGATAATAAAGACAGAGGACCGTGTAATTATGAATCGTTTTAAGCAACGTTATTGAGTCATATCTTATTTTTAATCAGCAATCCAGTGTAATATAATGGTTCTGGGACAAGCACATAATAATTATCGGTTCTATTAAATGATTACATCATGGTACATTTACATTCGTCGTAGAGACTGTTCGATCGGAGTTACCAGTACTGGCGTTGTTGATCAATTCTTTCTTTCTTTCTTTCTTTTCAGCCAAATGACGTCCACTGCTGGACAAAGGCCTCCCCCAAGGTTTTCCACAATGAACGGTCCTGCGCTGCCCGCATCCAGGCTCTTCCCGCGACCTTTACCAGATCGTCGGTCCACCTAGTAGGAGGCCTGCCCACGCTACGTCTTCCAGCCCGTGGTCGCCACTCGAGAACTTTCCTGCCCCAACGGCCATCGTCTCTACGAGCTATGTGCCCCGCCCACTGCCACTTGATTTTAGCAATTCTGCGAGCTATGTCGGTTACTTTGGTTCTCCTGCGGATCTCCTCATTTCTGATTCGATCACGCAGGGAAACTCCGAGCATAGCCCGCTCCATCGCCCTTTGGGTGACCTTGAGCCTTCTTATGAGGCCCATAGTAAGCGACCACGTCTCAGATCCGTATACCATCACTGGCAACACGCATTGGTCAAATCAAAAGTTGATCAATTATTTCAAATCAATAATATTAATGCCTATTGTGGTTTGGATGAAACTGATGAGAGTATATCTACTGTGAGGTCTGAACACGCACGTAGATGCTAGCAAACTTAAAAATAGATGCTCTACTCACTTGAGTTTATCAAGACGAGCATCCTTATTACTAGCCGGTACCAATGGCTTGCCAGCTCGATGATATAGATAGATGAGTATACTTTGATGTACAACCATACAATCTCAGCAAATACAGGGTACACAACAAATTGGAACAATCAATTTAGTTGGTTAAAACCAATCGCCAGTAATGGCGAGAAAGCGATCTCTTCTACGAGGAGACAGCTGAATGACAGCGGTAAGATGGTCTGGGCCAGCAACCGCTTTGATCATTTTAACATGCTACTTTTCACCTGTCTTTTCCTACTGTAGTCAAATGTTTTCTTATAAGATAACACAGCAAGCTTTGCATAGTACTACGCTTGGCAAACAGCGAAGCTCGAGGCGCGTGTGTCACACTGAACAAGGTGTAAGGTGTCAAAAACTAAGAATTACACTAATTCATTTAAGTTGCTATTGCTATCTTGTCGACGCGTAACTTGGAGGCTCATTAGGCGGAAAATATTCACGCATCGTGGGAACAAGCCTCAGGGTGTACTTGCAAATGATGGTTTCCTGGGTTTCTAAGCATGTCACGCTACAGAGTGCTGTATGTGAGTCAACGAAATTTTCTTTTCGAGGACTAAACATTTTTGTTACTACATCCGCCCATGTTACGCTTATGATAGATCATTTAGTGCTAACTGCAAGATGATTGTCTACGCAGTGACGTTCACGTCAATTCACTACCATTTCATTTGCAGTTGAAAATAAACACAACTACATCCGACTGCACCTGAAGCACTGACAGCAGCATTCGCGTCGCAACACAAATCCACGACACATGGTGTAAACGCCAACAGCGTCAAGCGCAGGTACACAAAAAACAAAAACAAACTGTGACGTATGCACGGCCACAGCGTGGGTGACATAAACAAACACCTTGATGGAGCCAGTCGTCCAGGAAGGCTTTCCAGGCTCGGCCCACGGCTTCGAACTCCTTGATGAGATCGATGGAGTAGACGGATTCCTCGTCGTCGGGTGCGGCCAGCGCTGGGTTGTCGGAGTAGTAGTGTAGGCGCAGCATGCACGGGCCCTGGGCGGCGCATGGCCCCGTGGCACTCGGTGCGGCCCGCCGCGCCTCCCACGGCTCACTGCTAATAATACGCGGCGCAGTGGCCGCCGCCCGCGCCGGCGCAGTCCGCGGCGACGCGCGTCGAACTTGACACCGCTCGCTTGGGCCGCGCCAGCGCTGACGTTGCGCCGCCGGCCCCGAGCCGGCCCACGCTCGACGCTGATGGGGAGTCAAGCCCGAAATGGACCAAATGCTCTCGTTTATTTCGCACTTTCTTTTTTTATTATTTATTATTATTGGTTTTTGGGCCTTCATTTGTGCCAGCTCGGCCAGGTTTGATCTATTGTGGCAGCCCTTGTCTTTAGAGTTCACTGCTTAGTCCCGTTGAGTCTTTCTTTTTTATCCAAGATGCTACCGGGAATACTTGTGCCACATTTTCTTGCATAAATGAATAAGTATTTTTCTCTGTTTACATGGATAGTGCCACAACCACGGTGCATAGTCACTTTGAGATTGTAACCTGCTGTAAAAAGTGCAAAGAAAGTGGAAAGCGCTCTTTGTCTAAATATTTTGGTGTGAATTACAGATATTTGTCTTTAGCTATTTAACCATAATTCCATAGTTTTGCAGGAATAAGTATTGTTTTAAACGAAATAAGCCTTAATTGAATAAAGAACCGTGTTACACTCTCTTGCCAAAATCTCCCAATTCTCCCCAAGTATCTATGTTTAGAAAACTAAAAGCGTGCTTGCCAGTCAGTGTGCGGGCATCGTCAGAACGTTGATCTTTATTTTAAAGTGTATTAATATTTAAATCTGACCAGAAACCGTTTATAAATTGTAAACGTCACATGTTATTTTTAAAAATTATCTAACTCCAGTTTCTAAGTTTGTCGACAAGAAATAGTTGAAAAAGCGGAATTCCGCCTACACCATCAAAGCCAATTTCAGAAGTAACAAATTTTACACACACGTGCAGTGTTCCATGCTGATGATATCACTTGATTATGTGCACAATAAGCAGTATGTACGGTTTATATTTAATTAAATAGCCCATATTATGCTGAGGAATCATTTTCCTTTTATTATTCAATAGATTGACCAAATTGGTACCTTTTCGTTTCCGACTACTTCTCCAACTATTCTTATTCTAGAAATCCAAATACGAGGGCGGCACTGAAAATTTCGGGAATCAAGGAAGTGAAACAACATTACTATTTAAAAATGTATTTATTGCTTTTTAAAGTATTCTCCGCGAACTTTGACACATTTTTCCATACACGAAACCAATCATTGAAGCAACCATTGCATTCGGAAGTTTGGGTCTCCAAAATGGCCGTTTTGTAGGCTTCCACAGCTTCTTCAGGTGATGAAAATCTCTGACCACGCAATTTATTCTTAATTTTAGGGAAAGTATAGAAATCATTAGGGCTTAGGTCGGGGCTGTACGGCGGATGGACTAATAATTCTATGTTTTCTTGCTCTAAAAACTCTTTTGTTCAGTGCGCGGTGTGAGAACTCGCATTGTCGTGATGGAGGATGATGCGGCGGTTGCAGTTCTCTTTACGGAGTTCAGAAACGACCTGTGGCAAACAAATGCTAGCATACTAATCTGCATTAACCGTTCTTTGTCCCCCAAGAGGAATAGTCGCAACATGGCCGGTTTTGGAGACAAACGTGGCCACCATTTTTTTTGCAACACTCCGTGAACGAACAATTTTTGTTGGCTTTAATTCATTTTCGAACACCCAAACTCGTGACTGGTTTTTTGTTTCGGGTTCGTACGCGTATATCCATGATTCGTCACCTGATACGATGTTGTATACAGCATTTGAGGATCCTGCATGTAATCTCCCGAGAGTTCTGACGCACCAAGTAACGCGAGCCGCTTTTTGCTCTTCACAGAGCGAATGCGGTATCCATCGGGAAAACAACTTTTTTACACCTAATTGTTCATGCAAGATTATTTGTATTTGACTCATGCCAATGTCTAAAGTTGCCTGAATTTCGCGGTATATCACATGTCGATCTTCTTCAATCAGCTTACGCACAGCATCAACGTTTTCTTAGGTGACTGCAGTTTTTGGACGACCTTGACGGGGATCATCACTGAGCTTGACACGTCCACGTTGAAATTCAATAAACCAGCGATAAATTGTGGTTTTGGATGGGGCTTCATTACCAAATGCAGAAATCATCCGGTCAACACACTGTTTTTGTGTTAAACCACTTCAAAAGTCATAATAAATCATCGCTCTTGAATTTTCTCGAGTCAATTCCATTTTCTCAACGACTAAACAAGTTTGACAAGACCTTGTGATACGACCGAGAATCTTTTTTTAAATAAATAAATGGTATACGATGTTTAAAACCCTGGAGTTTGCAATTAAATAGATTTTAATATGACTGGAACAGTGGAAATATTCCATTCCCGATACTTTTAGTGCAGCCCTCGTAATATGCTTATCAGACAGACAGTAAGCTGGATCGAAGATTTCCTTTAGAATTCTTTTATAACACAATTTTCTGTACTTTTTACCTGTTCCTTTCAATACCTAACAAATGAATGTTATCGATATACTTGTTGTCCGAGTTTCTGGGCTGATCAAAATTCTAACTGTATTTCTGTAATACTGTGAGGGTTCTCTACCTTACGCATCGTTTTTCAATAGGATCTCATTCAGTATTATGCTATAGAAGTATTGGAATAAATCATACTATTTTTAGGTTATTTCACTTTTTATGATGAAAAGCATGAATGTTTTTTAACAGCACCTGAACTATTCTTGGTCCATAATTTTTATGTGGTCATTTTAATTTAATACATTACTCGTAGGGAGACCGAGGAGAGTTGTAACAGAGGAGAGTTGAGACATTGACGATTTTTTGGAACTTATTAACTATCAGCGAGCTCGCAACAGCACGTATTTGTTAGCTCGAGACTTGAACTACAAAGCGCACACTGTTACGGGCTCGCTAGTAGTTAATAAGTTCCAAAAAATCGTCCATGCCTCAACTCTCCTCTGTTACAACTATCCTCGGTCTCCCCTGTACTAGGTTACCAGGCCACACATAAAACTATTTTAGCTTTATTTTAATCACCATCACGCAATACACCCATGTTATGACATATCAAAGACATACACAAGCAAAACTGTGGGAAAAACTTAATTAATTAAAATTATTATTTATAAATTGACCTATGACAACTGACTATCAGTAAGACCGCTTAGTACAATAATAAATGTGTGTAGTTTCCAGTTTGGTAACGACAATGCGGGCTTGAATCACCTATTGTTATAAATAAGGTGATTTCGTTCTCTGGCACGTACCTAATCGTCGGTCCCGTTGAGAATATCCGACACCTATATGCGGCGCAAAATGTCTGTCCAACCCCTTTAGACCAAATTCCGAAATCCTTTCGCTACGATGACGTAGCTATTTCGAACCGTGAAGCGATCGCGGAATTGAATCCTCGAATGTTAATTTGTCGACTAGGGCGCAGGAATGTCACACGGAAACAGCAATGTCAAACGATACAAGATGATCGGAAAAATATAACCAAAGTTTACTAACGAATGCAAGAATTGTTAAAGTGTAAGTACCTACTTGGTTTTACCTGTAAAAAATATTATCCGTTAATGCAATAGTTGACGTAGTACCATAAATTTTAGCTCCGCACAAAACGAAAAACAAAAGAATCATATTACCCAGTAAAAGTAGCATTAAAATTAAATGATTAAGATTTAATCGAGGTTTGAACAATGAAGGTCATTTTCTAATACGTGCTTTAGAGTTCAGAAACTTTAGATACGCAATTTAATTTATCATCTATCTATAGATTACAGATATAAACGCAGACTAAAGTACTTCGCACAAATCATTTGAAAGTAGCCATTTGTTCGCTAAAAATAAATGTTTTCCGATGGGAACGGATAACTTCATCAATTCATCATTGCGTCACAGAATCCTAGTCTGGATTTTAGGTTCAGCGAAGACGGGCAACTTGATTGATGTGTGTTGAACCTAAAAGGATTCGCATTCGTCGCATACGAGTTTTTTCAGAGTGAATTGTCAAATGATCCTCCTTGGAGTACATTTATGTTTAATTTTGGAAATTAAGTATAGACAATAAACATCATTTAGTACCTATTCTTGTCTTTCTAAACTTAGATACACTTTCAGGAAACACTTTTTCAATGTCAAATAAATGATTTATCGTCATCGTCATTTAATCTCCCCTGCATGAAAGAACCCCTATTCCAATTTACTAGAGACAAATATATACTTAGAGGATTTGACCTAAACTCCCCTCGCTGGCCATACGGGTTAGGGAGGCTTGATGTATGCATATTACTCTCTTAGTCACCTCTTTGAAAGAGTCCGAATAATAGCTAGTAATTTAGTGATTGCACAATACGATTAAATATTGCGAACGCGATAGTCGAGTCACTACATTTATCATCGGCAAATAAAATTGCTCGATTTTGTAGATTTATGCGATTGAAAGCGGCTTAAAATCCTTTAAGCTTTCTTAAAATGTTTAATTCGTTATCCACGCTAAGATAAATTAACATTTGTACGAGGGCGGCACTGAAAATTTCGGGAATCAAGGAAGTGAAACAACATTACTATTTAAAAATGTATTTATTGCTTTTTAAAGTATTCTCCGCGAAATTTGACACATTTTTCCATACACAAAACCAATCATTGAAGCAACCATTGCATTCGGAAGTTTGGGTCTCCAAAATGGCCGTTTTGTAGGCTTCCACAGCTTCTTCAGGTGATGAAAATCTCTGACCACGCAATTTATTCTTTATTTTAGGGAAAGTATAGAAATCATTAGGGCTTAGGTCGGGGCTGTACGGCGGATGGACTAATAATTCTATGTTTTCTTGCTCTAAAAACTCTTTTGTTCAGTGCGCGGTGTGAGAACTCGCATTGTCGTGATGGAGGATGATGCGGCGGTTGCAGTTCTCTTTACGGAGTTCAGAAACGACCTGTGGCAAACAAATGCTAGCATACTAATCTGCATTAACCGTTCTTTGTCCCCCAAGAGGAATAGTCGCAACATGGCCGGTTTTGGAGACAAACGTGGCCACCATTTTTTTTGCAACACTCCGTGAACGAACAATTTTTGTTGGCTTTAATTCATTTTCGAACACCCAAACTCGTGACTGGTTTTTTGTTTCGGGTTCGTACGCGTATATCCATGATTCGTCACCTGATACGATGTTGTATACAGCATTTGAGGATCCTGCATGTAATCTCCCGAGAGTTCTGACGCACCAAGTAACGCGAGCCGCTTTTTGCTCTTCACAGAGCGAATGCGGTATCCATCGGGAAAACAACTTTTTTACACCTAATTGTTCATGCAAGATTATTTGTATTTGACTCATGCCAATGTCTAAAGTTGCCTGAATTTCGCGGTATATCACATGTCGATCTTCTTCAATCAGCTTACGCACAGCATCAACGTTTTCTTAGGTGACTGCAGTTTTTGGACGACCTTGACGGGGATCATCACTGAGCTTGACACGTCCACGTTGAAATTCAGGAAACCAGCGATAAATTGTGGTTTTGGATGGGGCTTCATTACCAAATGCAGAAATCATCCGGTCAACACACTGTTTTTGTGTTAAACCACTTCAAAAGTCATAATAAATCATCGCTCTTGAATTTTCTCGACTCAATTCCATTTTCTCAACGACTAAACAAGTTTGACAAGACCTTGTGATACGACCGAGAATCTTTTTTTAAATAAATAAATGGTATACGATTTTTAAAACCCTGGAGTTTGCAATTAAATAGATTTTAATATGACTGGAACAGTGGAAATATTCCATTCCCGATACTTTTAGTGCAGCCCTCGTATTAAACTCTTTATAAAAGCAGACCTTCAGACATCGTCAATGGTGTGAAGGGATTCTAAAATCACCAACATTAAGGCTGGGATGCACCATAATACTGAAACTATATCAAACGTCAAGTCTGTCAAACTCCATACAAAATACACCGGAGAGTGATATTTACGGTTAAAGTAAGGAAATTGCCGTAGCAAAATAGCAAATATTGCGTTTCAAGTATTCTAATTTGAATTGTGCGATTCCGTACCAGATTTGGAATTCAAATGCTTCAAATGCGTCTCCTGGTATACGGCACGTTTAATATGGGAGCGGCGTAGTCGCATGAATACATACCTATATTCCAGCTTCACATACGAATCAGCTTGTCTGCTTTTTTACTTTATTAAAATCCGCGTTAAAGTTAAATCTTCACTGCATACATATTTCGAAGGACTATATCGTTTTATTGCACACTCTGTATGTATACTAAATATGAACAAACCATATTAAATATCAAACGAACCACTTCCTTGTTTATTTACCTGCACACGCGATTATAAATTCAATTTACTCGTAAATTTATCATACAAACTAACAAGTTCTGCAAGCACTTATAGTAAGTATCTAATATTAGCTCCATAGGATCAAAACAAAATCTAATCTATAGATTAGGACTTAAAATTAACATGTCAATATCATATAACTAATTTTAAATAACTGTACTGTAACTTTAAATAACTGTACTGTAACTATTGCTATAAGCCTGGTAAAAAGTCAGAAGAATATTCCACTCCAAAGTTACAATAAAATAAACCGAATACTTTTTTTTCGTATTTCATGGATGCAGATATTCGTAAAATTTAATCTGGATGTTTTCAGGATTGGAAACGACCGGGATCCCGGGATTTAATCCTCCATTCGAAAACCAACGACCAACCGCTACCGAAGATCTCAACAACAGATATTTTACTAGTACTTATGCATTCGTAAACGAAATAACTTTTAACTCACGGTTAGATAAAACCTTGAAGAGGTTTTATATACTATTTATTTGTATACCTAAGTTAAGCATAAGCTTAAAAGATTCAATGGGATATTGTATAAAAGTAGGTATAACTTGTTTACGTGTCTTTCAGCACTCTTTGCAATTCTAATGTGGGCATAAAAAGTCGGTTAGGGCTGCAAGGACATTTGTTGCTCAATCTATAACTACTTATTTCGATAAATCTACAAAACAGTTGAAAACATTTTCAAACATTTAACATGTATTTTTATGACGTGGTGGTAGTAGCAATCATATTTCAGTACGTTTTACCTCAGCAACATATTATGTACAATTTTAACCGCCACGATTTTTCTCAAACTGTGCTGACTGTCTATTAGATTTAGAAAATATATTTCTTATATGAAAATGTTGGATAATATTCAGTACTTATGTGTCAATATTTTTATCGACATTAAAATCACCTTCCATCCCTACACTCAGGTTGAATAAATTGAGTTATTGTGATCTAATAAAGCACAGTTTCCTTGTACTCGCTATACCTACCAATAAATTCAATGAGAAAATTATACGAGTGGAATATCAGATGCACCGGCTTACACATAACACGACCATAAATTAATACGTGCAGTTTAATTTTAATCTACTGCTTTATCCAATAAGGAAAAGTGTACCTGATAGCAAGATTAACAAATATTAGTCATGAATATAGTAAAACGACTGCAAATGCTATATTGACATTGTTGGTTTCAAATCAGTGAAATGCCAAAATACATTTTAACTCCGAAATTGTCATTATTAACTAAATAAAATACATAATATCATTACTAGAAGTACAATAAAAAGTTATTAAAAAGTAAGTCTTATATTTATCATAATCGTTTTACGGTACTATGACTGTAATGTCGATAAATCGACATTGAAATCACCTTGCATCACTACTCACTGCACCGCTTTGGTACGAGTATAATGCAATGTCCTGTGATTGTGTTCTAATAAACCGCACAAAGGTTCCTCGGGTTTGACAAATTAGTTCAATAAGAAAATGAGTGCTGTGTGTGCGATGCACTGGCTCGCACGTACGACTGCTCTCTCGGAGATGTTCGATATTGATACACAAACGTTCGTTCAAAGATTTTTTTCAAGTTATGTATAATTTAGTTTAAGTAGCAACTCTAAATTTTAATAACTATTGATCACAAATGCACTAAGACAATATGTAGGTCTTACTTCACACAATCAGTTAATCGCATCAAAACTTTGCAACGTAGTACCTACGTCAAAATCCTATTAAACTGATCTAAAAAAACGTTTGTTTAAATTCAATATAAACACTGTTTCAGAAATCGACTACATAAGACTATTTCTACAATCCTAAGTACGACGGTTAGTTTTAATGGCATACCGTCAAAATGCAGGAGTCATTTTTCGCTGTTTTCTTCTCTAAAATCGCAGAATATCTCTGAAGCACTTGTTAGCTTTAGATTTTTAGTCGAAATATTCTAAGGAACTTCAATAAAACTCTAAACTTATCTGATAATATACATGACCATAAAATATGCTCCAACCAAACCTAACTTCAGTCAAACTTCAAGATGCATATAACACAGAGCAACACCCAAGATTCAAACCAGGATAACGAGCGAGTGTAACCGACAGGCACACCCTCATAACTACTTCAGGTTATATTAAGGTTCCACTAAGACTCCCCGCAGACTAAAGACTTTTAGTCGGCCGATTGTTTGGTCGGCTTCCAATTTAGACAGGCTTTTACAGCCAGGGCGCAGACCACCGACTTTTAGTTGGCCGATCGAGTTTGGCCCGATTTTTATTTGCATGAAGAATCGGCCGATACCAAATCGGTGTAATGTGCGCACTTTCATACATTTCCAATCGATTAACAGCCCGATCCAACTATCAGCCAACTAAGTCGGTGGTCTGCGCCTAGGCTAAGAAAGAGGAACCGGCCGATACCAAATCGGCATAATGTACGCAGTTACGCACATAACACTTTTAGACGTGTTCGTTCATACAATTAACAACCCGACCAAAATATAGGCCGACCATAATTCTGTATTCTGCGGGGTGTCTAAGTGGGTTTAATTTCCCCGTGCTAGGTACATCCAACTTTCTGGCGTGGTTGTTAGAACGACCAAGTTGCAGATCTCCGCCGAACATAACTTGTAATTGCTGTATAATGGTAGCTTAGGCCTTAAGCTGGAGCTAAATCGCAGTTAGACATAACATTTCTAATTCCTCGCCAATAATAATTGAAAAGCGAGATATTTGACGTTAACGTAATTATTTAACTTTTATTGAAATAAAAGTTAAGCTATCATGTTTTTAATGGCGATCGGTAGATGAAATAGGTATGCATCTAAAAACAGAAAATAAATTCTTTGGACGGATAAATATTTCAAACCATTGAAATATTCCGTCGCTATGCTATTACGGCTTATAGGCTTTAAACGTCGAATAACGTTTGTGGTATTCCATGAATATGCCTAATAAAAACAGTACCTAAGAATAGAGAGTTGTTATTTCTTTATAAAAGTGCAGCTAGTAAACAATTCCGGCGCGGGCATTTAATGACAGCAGTTAGACCGTCCCAACGCACTCCGACTGAGCGAAGAGGAAAAACGTTCTGTACTAATGGACTGCCTTCCTATGACAAGCTGTCCTAAATACTGGAAATATTTGACTGGCATTGTATCAAAAACCGTTTCATTTGATCACAAAAATCTAATTAAATTACAAAGCATTTAGACAGTATAATATAATTTTCTGTCAGCATTTGTTTCCGCATTCATAAAGTAAGAAGTTTAGACTGCTGCAAAATCCTTCCGTTTTCCCGGAGTACTTAATAGTTTAAATTAAATATTTTATGTACGGCAGTCTACGTCAGCACGAGTTCATTGTGTGACTTTGGTTCCAACACGGAATTCACTTTAATATTATCTTGTTTTCTATAGAATTTTCGTTTCGAGTTCAACCTGCATACCTGAGATGCAACTAATATAATTAAAAACTTAAGTACTCTAACAAACTGTGCTGGTGTTTCGTTAAAGGATTAAAGCAGACGACATCTTGTAAGCCAAGCCGAAGGATCATCTTCAAATCCGATACAAATTAAAGATCTTTTTTACTCATTTAATCCAGCATCAGGATTGTTTAATATCTTTCCAATAAAACTCAATCCGTCTATTTTTCCAATTAAGAATTTAGATTGGACAAAGCCACTAATTTTGAATGCATAATTAAAATGGGTTCAGGTTCGGACTTGTTAGATTTAAAATGCTGGGTTAGACGAAAATTCTTCATTAAAAGATCTATCTATAAATCGTTTTAATTTGACTGAAGTAATCTACCTTTTTCCATTAAGAGAAAAAGAAATATACCTTTTCTAGAGATAGTGAATCTCCCAAAATTAGGCCCATTGGTGTTCCGTCCACAGCTTCAACACGTCCTTAATTAAGAGCGAAACACTGTATTGTGCGAAAAACAACCGAGCGACGTTGAGATCACGTTTTAATCTATTACACTATTATACCTACAAAAGAAAAGCTTTCTTACCGTTTTCTATAGAAAATGCCTTTCTGTACCTTATAAAGCGCATGTTTGTTTCGTCACAGAACACGTAAATCGTGATGTTTGATCATAATAAGTGTTTATATCCGTCACACAAAGGAGCGCCCGGGCGACTGGCGACTGGGCCATGACTTATCTTACGGCCGGCGGTAAAAATGGGCATTATCACAATCATGGAACCCATAAACTTTATGCGATCAAAATGATCAGTTTATACTATAGCCAAGATAAACATTCAGAATTTTGTAAACAAAAATGTTTACTGACACGCCATAGGTGCATGTTTACAATTTACTTTGAAAATTACGACTTGTGAGCTCACAGATCAATACGGTAGTAGCTAGTATTATATTATCTGTGGTAGTAGGTAGCTAAACAAGCATTATATCGAACCACTATCAATGAATATTTTTATGTTAGTAAGTACTTCTTTTTTCAAGTAAATGACGACGCGCAATTCAAAAAAAGTCTTTTTTACTTTTTCTGTTCAAAATGAGTAAAATGGTAATAGAAAATTTGTCAAACGAATGGATTTCAATAATAAATTGTGCGTGCGAAATACGAAATACAGATTTCTATTTCATAATCAGACCAAACGAAGTGAATACTTATCGGCGTACACTTGACTAAACTTAGGATCAAGTGGAGTCGATTATAAGTTGGTAATAGAGTAGATTCAATTATCGATTATGGAACACTTCATTTGTTAGAAAATCTACCAAACTATTCCACACTTCAACTAGTTCAAGAAATAAACGTTTTCTCACTTACCCAAATCGGAGAGGCTGACTTTTTCCAGGAACGGGTCCGCAACCGGTAACTGCAACAAACAAATGACATTAGGATATCGACAAAAAATAACCATTTCTTATAGCCAGTGTCAAAATATTCATTAATTTAAAAACATCTCATCACAAAGAAAAGATGAACCTTACAATGATGATATAAGATGCACGTAAACATTTAAGCCTAAAAAATTTAAACATTAAAACCCTTTTCAGTGGCAAATATTACAATATTTGATTGACCCTTATTCATACAGGTAGGTACAATTCAATCGGCTTATGCCCGAATGCAATTTATCAATTTACTAGCTTTCCGCCCGCGGCTTCGCCCGCGTGGAATTTTGTCTGTCACAGAAAAACAATATTGCGCGCGTATTTACTCTTTACGTTTAGACCTGGACTACGACAAACATTTTAAAACCAAAATCAGCTCAATCGGCCCAGTCGTTCTCGAGTTATAATCAGAGTAACGAACATCAATTCATTTTTATTTATATAGATAGATAGATGATAGCTAGCGGCCGCCCGCGACTTCGTACGCGTGGATCCCGTTTTACCCCCTTCATCTATCTTCAGCGGTTAACTCCCGTTCCCGTAGGAATTTTGCAATATCCTGTTGTAACTAAGCTTTAAGTTTATTAGGGTACCTGCATGCCAAATTTCAAGCGTCAATCTTACACAGTTTAGATTTTTTCATACATATGTTTTTTCCCGCTAACTCCCGTTGCCGTGGGAATTTTACGATATCCTGTTGTACCTAAGCTTTAAATTTACTAAGGTAGGTACCTGCACACCAAATTTCAAGCATCTAACTTAAGCGGTTTAGATTGTTCATACAAAAGGATTTTTCCGCTAATTCCCGTTCCCGTGGGAATTTCGGGAATTCCTTTCTTAGTGCACCTCTACGGTACCTAAACTACGTCCATTCCAAATTTCAAGTGCCTACGTATAGCCTTTTAGGCTGTGCGTTGATCTGTCAGTCAGTCAGTCAGTTTCTCCTTTTATACATATATCTCCTTTTATATATTTAGATTTAGATAGATACCAACAACATCTGTCTGATTTCCGTTTTCACTTAAAATAATTTTCGGCGTACGAGCAAAAATAAACCAGAGTATCTGTTAATTAATAAAACATGATGTATTACAAAAAATATTACGTTTTTTGTGAAATAACTTTCTCTCTTTAAACTTTTTTAAGGTTAATATTTCCATTTCAAGTTTTTTCGGAGTGAGGGACAGCAATTTTGAAAGATTACGGTCAGCGATTTATTTTCACAGATTTAGGCTTATACGCCCCTGTAATATAGAACTAATCGTTCCCTTACACATGGTAATTTGCTTAGCCATTCTGGCACCACACAGATAAGGTTAGCACATTGAATATTATAGATACTGGTAATTACAAACTACTTAATTGGGTTTAAGTTAATTATTCTGCCAAGATGATTAACGCCCAATTCGTGTTACACGCCGTTTCTGGCAAAGTTGTCTACGCGAAAATCGAACCAAAATAACTCGTTCGTTTCACGGCAGACTGCGCGCGCGTCGTCGAGTCCTTCTTTTGATCCCTTAATGCTAATTTTAGATCCATTGATGATATAAGTTTGCTCAATTAAGGCGATCGAGTTAGCAACAGCAAGGTATATTTTAAAATATTTTTATCATCAATAAATTTATGAATGTGCTGTTATCAAAAATCCGACAGTGCCTATTTATACACGAGTGTAGTACAAAGAACAAAGATGACCTTAGATCGGCAATAAAATTGATAGGTTTGTTTAGGCGCACGCGAATTTATATTAATGATTTTTCCTGTTTCTACCCAAATAACGGTAAAATCAAAACCTGTAACTCAATACATTCGCTAAGTAATTATACAACGTAACAAGATTCTTTGTGGACATATTTGTAAGGAATTATCTTGTAACTACTCGTAGTTAGTCTCAATAAAAGATTCCTCTGGTAAGAAAATACACATTTCCAGAGTGTCACACACAGGCCACTTTTGTTCTGAACGGTAAACAATAATGCGCTATACATTTTTGTTATAAAGAAAAACCACTCGCGTGGATAAATGATAAGAAGCAGTTTTTTGATCAGTGGTTAAAATAACCAATTGCTCAAATTTTGTTACCAATGTAATGGTCAAATATTAACAAAATGTAAAACTAATGGTTAATTAAATATTTTACTAAAAGTTAAGCTAACAATCGTTCAAAAAACGCATTTCTTGTCATTTAACCACTTGTAATATTAAATTTGGGATAACACAGTTTTTTTTTTTTTAATTTGGGCATTTTTAATTCCAGGGAGAGCGCGGCGCTATCGGTTTACGCGTTGCTCTCTCCTACGTGATTTAGAATTTTAATTGTTCAGTTGGTTATTTTTAACTACGGATCAAGAAACTGAACCTTAGTGATAAAACACTGCATTTAAAATTTCAGTACTTACTGTAAATGACATAGCAGAATAATTGAGTGAGCAACGACCGACCGAAGGTTTGGTAGTTAATAAAAGGTCAACAAAAAGTTAATTTAGCTGTTTTGTTTCTAAAAAATAAATTACGTAGGTAAGCAATCTGTCTTTATTTTACTTCGAAACAACACGTGCTTGGATAATTTTACACGATAGTACTAAATTTTAACTGTAATAAGTTTCTTTCACGCAGGTATAATAATATTTATGATTTACTTTTCCCTAATGACGATTCAACGTGAAATATTAATGAGTTTAACCGGACAGATTAGCCCGTTTCAATTCATTTATATCTATCACAGGTACTTTATTTACAAATCGCTGGCGTGGACTGTTTACCTTAGCTTTGGTTTCTGCTCACCGTTTGTGGTAAAGAAATAATTCGTTTATTTACGAAGAATCCTGGCCGGGATCTGTGTAAATAAATAAAAGGCATTGCACGGGAATAAATTAAATACAAAACTTCTACGTGTATATCGTAAATAAATAATCCTTGCATGGGTTTTGAAATCCTCTACCTTTGAGATCGTACACGTTCTCCTAAGCTTGGTCTAAGCTCGTTCACAAAGCGAATAAATGATAGTAAACAGGGCATTTTACTTTGATGTAACAAATAGAACGTATCTACGTCAAATATTGGTCGGCACGCTTTCCGGACAGGTGAGGTTGCTATTGATACAGGATGATTGTATCCCGTGCGAAACCATACTAACTAACTATCAAGCCAACAATATATTAATGGGAAAAATGTGCAGCCTGCAATATTAAACCAGTCAAAAGCTTGGATTCTAAGGATCCAGTCCTGAGATGAAAAGATTTAATCACTGAAGGAAAAGGCTTAACGAAGTAAGTTCCTTGTAGTCTTCATCCGTTCAGTTTATCAGCGGTCCTGCCAAATGATATACTAACTTTTGAGATGGATACAGACAACAATTGGGTCGCCACTTTCGTCGACATTTAGTATCGCTATTAAGAATTCCGCGGCAGCGGTCGCCTTAACAAGCCGTGTGGTGACGGCAGAGTAGAATACATTTGTCACCAACCCCTACTCTTCCCGCGGGTGTCGTAAGAGGCGACTTAGGGACTACACATCAAACAGAGAATGGGCAGCAGCGCTCTCTGAAAAACATCAATCTTTTAAACTGCGATCTCCAACCCGCCTGCCAAGCGTGGAGATTATGGCAAAACCCTCCACTATAGTGGAGGAGGCTCATAGTCCAGCAGTGGACTGTAAAGGGCTGTTGATGATGGAGCTGAATATGTAGCGTTTGTGTCGGAATAACATTTATTCCGGAGTGATAAGTGGCATTCTGCCACTCGCATACGGTTTGCTTTACATATTGGATTTTTTACCTTGCGACGCTGTGCGCTCGAACTGTGTTCCTGCCAGAAGAGTTGAAGCAACACACTCACCCCCCTGGAGTCCCAGAACAGCATGGCAGCATGGTGGGGATCGAGGAACGCGTCCAACGCCCGATGCCTGATGGTGGGCACGTGGCCCAGGGACGTGCGCCGCTTCTCCGACTCCTGCGACGCTGTGCGCTCGAGCTGTGCTCCTGCCAGAAGAGTTGAAGCAACACACTCACCCCCCTGGAGTCGCGGAACAGCATGGCAGCATGGTGGGGATCGAGGAACGCGTCCGACGCCCGATGCCTGATGGTGGGCACGTGGCCCAGTGACGTGCGCCGCTTCTCCGCCTCCTGCGACGCTGTGCGCTCGAGCTGTGCTCCTGCCAGAAGAGTTGAAGCAACACACTCACCCCCCTGGAGTCCCGGAACAGCATGGCAGCATGGTGGGGATCGAGGAACGCGTCCGACGCCCGATGCCTGATGGTGGGCACGTGGCCCAGGGACGTGCGCCGCTTCTCCGACTCCTGCGACGCTGTGCGCTCGAGCTGTGCTCCTGCCAGAAGAGTTGAAGCAACACACTCACCCCCCTGGAGTCCCGGAACAGCATGGCAGCATGGTGGGGATCGAGGAACGCGTCCGACGCCCGATGCCTGATGGTGGGCACGTGGCCCAGGGACGTGCGCCGCTTCTCCGCCTCCTGCGACGCTGTGCGCTCGAGCTGTGCTCCTGCCAGAAGAGTTGAAGCAACACACTCACCCCCCTGGAGTCACGGAACAGCATGGCAGCATGGTGGGGATCGAGGAACGCGTCCGACGCCCGATGCCTGATGGTGGGCACGTGGCCCAGTGACGAGCGCCGCTTCTCCGCCTCCTGCGACGCTGTGCGCTCGAGCTGTGCTCCTGCCAGAAGAGTTGAAGCAACACACTCACCCCCCTGGAGTCCCGGAACAGCATGGCAGCATGGTGGGGATCGAGGAACGCGTCCGACGCCCGATGCCTGATGGTGGGCACGTGGCCCAGGGACGTGCGCCGCTTCTCCGACTCCTGCGACGCTGTGCGCTCGAGCTGTGCTCCTGCCAGAAGAGTTGAAGCAACACACTCACCCCCCTGGAGTCCCGGAACAGCATGGCAGCATGGTGGGGATCGAGGAACGCGTCCGACGCCCGATGCCTGATGGTGGGCACGTGGCCCAGTGACGAGCGCCGCTTCTCCGCCTCCTGCGACGCCGTGCGTTTGAGCTGTGCTCCTGTGCAAATAAAAATATGGTTTAATAAAGGAGCGAATATTAATAATAAGAGTAGGGAGAATTCAACCCCTGGACATAGAGTCAAGATTTAGAGCCGTATTACAGAAAGAAGGAAGGAAAACTCAATTCAATATTTGACACAGATTAAAGTATTTATCAAAATTCCAACATTCATATTGCAATGCAGTTGTCACAAAATATTCCATGTGCGGTCCTTCTAAAACATCGTTTTTTAAAAAGCCTTAAAGGATTCGATCGGTCGCATTTCGATATTCAGACTAAACCAAACACAGGACAGAATTTTTGACTGCGATCGAATCGAGTTTGAGCATTTTTATAAGAGACCTTAAAGTTTTTACTAGGCAAGTAGCCTTATCAACCAGAGCATTTTTTCATAATTTTCTTTTTAATTAGAATGTTTTTGCAGTGAACAATGGCCTTATAACACAATATTCTCGAGTTCAATAGAACGCAAATGAACTGTTTTACTTTCGTTAATGTATGCCAGAACTGAACTTTGACTAGGTATCGTGCGAGCGTGTGTGAATGAAGTTCGTAGCTACACAACTAAATTACCACTTGAACAGTCCACTGCAGCACATCCAGCTACACATTGGGGCATTTTATGCAACTGGAACAGGTGCTATTAAAAAAAAATGACTGCTTCATGTACCCTAATGAGTAACCACGCTCTATGTTTTATTATTTTGTTACGTTTGTGAGCGATCGATGTGTCCAATAATGGCAGTTTCGTAAATAAATACCAATTCAAATAACTTAGTTTTACTTTTAAAACCAATAGAGGCGTAACGTTAAGTGAGCAAAGAATCTTGATAATATTATCGATACAATCGATCGAAAATAAATTGCATAACGACATCTTATCGACATGCACCAAATCAGTCACACGATTGAGGTATCGGTTTTAATCTAGATTTTATGTAGATAATATCTAAAAAAAAACTTTCAAAGCTTCCTATTACATACAATCGATTCATCAGCCAATCGGACTTATTTTTCATTGGTCATTACTGTCATTACTTACTCTTATGTAATAAAATAAAAAAATAGTCTAATTCTGACACAGTATTTTTACTGTGACGGGTAATTAGATTCTTACTCATCGTTGTGTGGTCTAAATAAATTCGACAGGTGAACATTACCTTTACATGACGTCACCAATTGTTAAGCCGATCGAACCAAACTTACTATTCAATGTCATGCTCAAGCTGGTGGATCCAATTAAAACACTGGTTAAGTTAATTACTACACGCAGTCACACTAGCATTGAAGGTATGACTGCCATCATTAGACTTCTTTCGCTAGTTCAAAAAAATTCAAAAAAATTGCACATGTAAGTGCGACTAGCACAAATCTTAATTATTTTGTTTAGGTTTTTAATTTAAAATGCTTCTTTTGAAACTTTGAAAATAATCTTTTTAAAAAGTTTTTCAAATGTAGGCAAAAAATTATCTGGTTTTTTATTTACTTTGCAGGGTCTTCTTGCAAGAAAATAAGGCAAATTAAATAAGAACATGCTTAAAGAAACTCTACAAGTTAACTGGCAGATAATTAAGGTATTAAGTTCGGTTTGTGCAAAGTTTAAAATATTTAAATATTGGAATACAGCAACTGTTACAAACACAGTGAGAGCTTTAGGAAAAATTAGGTCCATCTGGGTCCATCAGACAATTTTGCGTCCACAAAAGGTGCCTGACCGTGTTCGTTTTTGGTATCGTAAAACATTTACAGCAGTCTACTGTTACTGATTACTGTTATACCAAATCTAATTCTAGAATTCTGGATTAGTTAGTACGAATAGAACCATTTTCAGTGAGTCCTTTGCAAGTGTTTTATTGTTAGAGAATTTAGTACTTGGTTTAGGGACTAATAGGCTGTTTACAGTATTCGTTAAGACGATTTTTCTCAATTAGGTAAACCCACGTTCTATCCCATTCATTTCAACAAAACAAACAAACAAACAAAATCCAACCGATGCATTTTCTTTGAGTTACCGAATCAGACCACACCGAACTAATACATTCTGGCTGGAGTAATTGAGTTGGCCTGTTCAAGTGCCTAATTGACACCTGACAGATGATCTCGTGTTCATCATAATTGGACCAATTTAATAGGCGTAAACTATTGTGATTTGTGTGGTAACTACATGACAGCCTTATTTTAATTAAATAAATTCAATTAATTTTGTTGCGGGTCCAATGACAGTTTAACTTTCCCCAGGGACAAACTTGACCTTCATTGGTAGGGTTTTTATGCCGGTCAAGCTGTAGATCCTGGCTGCACAGGAGTTGCAGTGGTGGGAACGAGAGGTAGGAATAGTCCCGTACATGACAACCTAAATGCATGTAAGTATTGGGTACTAAAACGGACGAAAATTCAAGAAAATACAATATTATAGATGACCCACGCTGAACTGTCCCGCCAAACTCAATGACAGGGGGGCGCTACCATCGTTAAACTATATGGTTTCCAACATGGCAAAAATCTGAACCAGCGATCCGGTATTGACGGTGGCGCCCCACTGTCAATGTCATCGACAGGACAGTCCAGTATTTTGGAACTATACTGCTCGAAGTTTCGTCGGTGTCAGTCAGTTTTTTTTTTTGGGGCAAAGAATATTTTCGAATATAGATGACCCACGCTGAACTGTCCCACCAAACTCAATGACAGGGGGGCGCTACCATCGTTCAACTATATGGTTTCCAACATGGCTAAAATCTGAACTAGCGATCCGGTATTGACGGTGGCGCCCCACTGTCAATGTCATCGACAGGACAGTCCAGTATTTTGGAACTATACTTACATTTTGACGTAAATCAAATTGTTGAAAACACTAAACCTTTTGTTAGAGAGTCAACATTATAAATTCACTGTTGAATATGTTATGGATTTATGCAATCACGCGTGCAATATTAATAAGTTAGTAGATAACAGGTGATACATTTCTGGCCATCTGTTCGGTGGTAATGGTGTAAGAGAGCAATTTATCTTAATCTTATTAAATGGGCTATATGAAAGAGATTAGATAAAAAGCGTATGATTTATTGCGCCACGACTAACAAAATATAAAGTTCACAAACCAATCAATTAGTTGTAATAAGGAAAAGTTTCTTAATTAAAAGTAAGTAATTAGTTTATGAACTTGGATTGGCGCACTTTCAAGTAGAGTGGCACATAAAAATGATTGAAAAATTTAATGCTTCTAGTATTAGTAGCCGTGAACACTGCAACGCAACTGTTCGCGTAATTAATAGAACAGTTCGTGACTGTGGGGAATGTAAAGATATGTTTGCCCCAAATTCGCGGGTCATTGAAATTTTTTCCCGCTCATAACGAGCCCCAGCTTCGTGGTACCTACCGCTGTTTAAAAACCTCAAAAGCTTGTAAGTACACCAAAAACAACACACACAGTCTATTAAAGCTGCATTTAAATCTCATGTAGATGCAACGCGCCTCAAGATCGGCCACAAATACATGTCGTGCTCTGGTTCCTAAATAAACTTCGTACAGATATACCCACGCCAACAATACAGCTGCTTAAATGACATAATCAATTAATTGAACTTACTACATATTGCAATTTTAGAGGTCTTGGACTTCAGACTTAATACAGATTATTAAGTGTATTGTTAAATAAAACGAGAATAAACACGTAAACGATAAGTGTTGACTGAGCTATTGACGGTCGTGATCAAACAAACACAAAGCTCAATGGAGGAAATGAGATGGCGGATGCTATTTGCTTTCGTGCGCCATCAGTTCACCAAGAACGAACTCACGAGAATTTTAATATGTATTGGCAACATTATTAACAACACATAACCGTGTACATGTTTGTGTTATTGCCAACTTTTTCCAGGAAAAGGACGATAAAAATTAGACTTTATTCTTATCGCATAGTTACTTAGTCGATTCATAAGATGAGTTTATTTAAACCACTTTTGTAAATTTAATACAGATCTAAATATAATAATTAGTAAAATTTACCTTCTCGTAAAATTTCATCGAAAATTTGATAAGTTGTACCGACATCTTCAAGTATCGGTCTTTTGTAGATTCTATGGAGATGCTCTGCATCCAAAGACTTGGATCTAGAACGAAATTCATCCGAGTCAGTTTTGTGAGAATCTTCACTGCTGGTAGACGGAACAGCACAGGATCCGCGTCGGCTTTCACCACCAGAATCATGTCGCCAATGATTAACTTTTTTACTAAAAGTACGGATCAGTTCTTGAATTGAGTGGTGCTTATGTTTATGGCCACTACTACTTGACCCCGAACCTCGTCTCTCATGGGAATGGTGGTGGGAATCTTTGGTACCGCTAACACTCTCAGTTAGTTTTTGTGCAAAACTTTTGTTATCAAATTTACTCTTGTGACTCAGTTTTGTGTTACTTATCTCTCCGTATCGCTCGCATTTACTATACTCATTCTCTTGAATGTCATCCATGGCATCATTGTATAGTGGAGATACGAAATGTCTGTGGTCATGGCGTGGGGCCTGATATGTATTGACGCCGATCTGGTATCGCTCACCCTCGCTTCGCCGCCTGCTGTCGTGGTAGTGTGTGTGATATGGTTGGTGCGATGACGTTGAGCCCCTGTCCATGACGTCACGAAAGTAGCTCGCAAAATTTGGGTAGCGGTCACGGGGACTAGATGCAAATTCGTAAGGACTTCCCGAAGTTCCTCGCAAACTTCTTTGGGCGTAAGAGCCACGTTGGTTGATCGGAATAGATCTAGATTGCGCATCGTGAGAGGTACCATGACGGGAATCAATCGAACTGTTTGTAGAGTGCCAGCTCTCTGTGCTATCATCTTTCTCTAGCGGCGGGGTAGATTCACGCGAATGGTGCTTGTGCAGGAAATGTGATAGACCGTGCATTTTGACCTTACAAGGTGCAGTCAGTCTTCATAATAAATAAATAGTCCACATATGTGTTGTTGACTACATTTTTAGTCTACTAGTTTATCTGTACAGATCAAAGAAACATAAGGATGATAGTATCTCGGTCTGACCTTCAAATAATATCGCTCGACGGCGTCTGGTTTATTAGAAGCATTCCGGCTGTTGACCCACAATGACAACTGATAAATTACGCGCGGTCTAGCTGTTTCAAGGACACGGCCATTTTTGTGTAATGTGGTTGTTATGTGAGCAGTGATTACAAGTATAAAGAAACCTGTATTCTGTTCGTGGTAAGAGGATGTGTTTAGTTATATAGGTCAGTATAGCTAAACGATTGTGTAACGAGAGCCGATGCAGGGGAGCCGGTTTTGTGAGATTCAAGGTCGCGCTTCCCTAAATTTAGGGGAGTGCGTTCCCCAACCGGAAAGACGCGGAGGGTCATGGCGAAACACAAGTTTGTCGGCCAGGACGCATGCGTGTGCCGGGTCACCTTGCTCTCGTCTCCCTTGGCCACGAATCGCAACCAATGTTTAATAACAGCGACGTTATGCACGCGGTATTTTTATCGGTACATTAGCACTAATTCATTTGTTACTGATTGGACAAAGGCTATTAAAATTATATTAACCTGTTTATCGAGTACAATGACATTAAAATACTTGGTAGGGTAAACCAGAGAGTGATTGCCCACTGGTAGTGATTGCCCGCTTTAAGAATAATATTGTCAGGTGCTGACTTTGAATCACTCTAGTTAGATTTGAATTTACTAAGTAGATGGCTCCGAGATCAATGAACAGTAGATTTAAAATTTACAATAGGANNNNTAGAGTGTTGCCACCATGCAGTAGCAGTGTTTAAGTTGCTCATTGCTAGATTTGTTTTGCAATTTACAGGCATAAATATTGAAATGACTTTTAATGTTTCATTTTCAGTATGCCAAAGACTCCAAAAGTTCAATATAGCATAGAACATTTGCAAAAAGCGATCAAAGCTGTACAAGATGTACCTATCCAACAATTTATCTACAAGATAAATTGCTGAAAAATATGGTTTGGCTTGAAAAAATTGATAAAAATTCAAACGCAAATACAAAAACTGAAAATCCTACATTAAATCTATTAGTGAAAATGTTAATTGTAAGGAAATAGATACAACTTTAGGGAAGAATAACCAACAGCTAATTGAACATTCTGAGCAACCACTTGAACTGATATCAAAGAAGATAAAAAAATAAATACATGTAAAATTCAAATTTTTGCGTCATCTATGTTTTGAAGTAGATGATTCTGTCTCTACCAATTCTGACTCATCAACATCAGCTCAAGAAATATTTGATAATATAGTTAATAAGGCCAAACGCAATTTATTTTGAAATTTTTGAAGACTGTACAACTAGAATTTAAGTTTAATGTTTTGTTATGTTTATTTAAAGACTACTTTGTCATTTTAAAATTGATTATTTTGTTTCAAGATACTGGGCAATTACTGTGCTGTGATGTGGGCAATTGGTGTAAGTAATGGGCAATGACTGTACTTTTTGGAGGATTTTAAATTTATTTCAATATTTTCTAAGTTACGTAAGTTTTAACTAAAAACTGTTAATATTCTGTTTAACAGTTTATGGAGTTATAAGAAAAAAGTCATAAATGGTCGATAATTAAAATACTTTCTTTAATTTTTCATCTCAATGTTTTTGAAATTCTTAAGTGGGCAATAGCTATACGGTTTACCCTATTTCGTAATACAAGAATTAAAACTGTTTATCGACTTATTAATTACTAGCTGTCCCAGCGAACTTCGTGCCGCCGCGGCGCCGTTATGTAGGTTCTGTACCTACGTTCTATTTCCATGTTTTTAGAACCTCCTATAGCCCGGCCCGTATAAAAGCTTCTTCATTGTATTTATTTCGGAAGAAGGATGTTTTTATATTTTCCTGTAAGCAGATCAGCAAAATAAGTTTGTTTGTCTAGTCTAAAAGTATTTAGTAATAGTTAACAGTGGAACGTTCTTTTGTTTGTAATATTGTCATAAAAACATTGCGTACTTTAAATCTTCCTAAGTATAATTTATAAAAAATAACTCTTGACCCTCATGAAAAAAGTTAGAAAAGGTTAAACACGAAATACATTTAAGTGTTATATAACATTGAATATATTATTATATAGAATAGAGTGTATATTCGGGTATTAGTAATTCAAAAACCCAAATTACAGTAAATCACTCATGTAACCCACACAATAAATCTCTTTCATAAAACATACTTTACTGGCAACATGATTTATGTGTCAAATTAGGCATGAAGACGTTGTAAATCGTTTAGTTGGACCATTTTGTATCTACTGAAGGCTTGATCCTCGATTCTGAAATAACATTTTGAGACACCTACGTTCGGTCGAAGTGGATTCACTTTGCTTGACACCTAAATGGATTGCGGTTTTCAACTATAAATAGTGAATATTCCAGAATCGGGGCCAGTTAAATAAAAACTACCTGGTCGAGACTTTTGACGTCGACACCGTCAGTCACCGATTTGGAACTCGCGAATGAAGTGAAGAACCAAAATAAATGTGCCAGTATTTGAAATATGTCCATTAACCGAGCCCGGACGAAACTTTTAAAGCAACGAAATTGCAGCTAAAAACATTTATGTGATGCGTGAGCATCTGTTGCATTCGTGTGTGCTATCCTGCGCCAAAACGCATGTTTAATATACATATTTGCCCACATTAAGTCACGATCACGAAACTGCTTCAAAACATGACATGTGTCTTCAGCTCTAAGTCAGGTTACCTCATCAGTATTTATATATTTTGTCAATTCTACAAAAGACTATGCTTTTTCGCCAAAACCAAAATGGAAGAAACAGTAAATGAATTTCGTATTTCCCCCGAGCACGCGGGTCATTGTATTAGTGTTGACAACATATAAGTTGCCTCCGGGTGTGTCATTCATTTATTTTAATACGCCGTACATACATATCGTTAAGGAAAACAATTCCTCCAAAAACATCGGATTGCCGCTATCGGACACGGGAGCAAAAAACTTGAATATAAATCGTACCGTATGGAATAATTTCATAATCGAATTAACGTTAATGACTGATGAAATTAATCTTAAGTGTTTACTATAAAGAGCTAATTTGAAGGTTAATTAGGTTATAACATCGTTTTTATGCCTTTGTGTTATTACAGGTACACGAGAATAAGTCAGATGAAAGACTGTTTTTACAATAAAAGAACAAGGCGTGTTAACATATTCTTTGTAAAGGTGAGTATTGTAAGTATTTCGGTAGGAGTTATTCAACCTTTTACACAAATGGTGACAAAAATCCTTTGTGGTTGAAACACCCTGATTTTCCGATAAGACGCTTCTTATTTTTCGGGGAATACTAAGCCGTCAGTCTTATCAAGCTATTACAGACAACAAAGGCCCCACAAAGTTTTAGGCTCAGTTGCACCACATAACTTTAACCGTAACTGTGTGATGTTTTTTGTATGGAGTTTGACAGATTTTTGACGTTTGTCAAAGTTAAAGTAAGACGGTACCCAGTCTAACACTAGCTTTGATACCGCCCGAACGTTAAAACGAAAACTGATGGAAAATAAAATAAACGAACTTCTGTGAAATCACAATAACAAAAATAATGGAAGAGATTACATTGAAATGGTATTGTTTCTGTATAAATAACGCGTTTTACAATAACGAATCGGCTGACATAAAGACAACATAGGAATTTGTTTTATTCATAGGTGTTAAAATACGAGTAGAATCCATTTTAATGGTGATAACCCTCATATCAGCCAGGTAAAGCAGTGGCAATGTAGGGTTCACATTATTTTAACCTTATTTGGGTCTATTAAGGTTACGGAAAATTTAAATTGTTTAAACTTTAAAGGCTAACAGCTATTTTCGTGCGACCAAAACTTGATCCAATGAGATGGGATGGGTTACACTCGCCTGTTTTCATGAATACTTACTAAGTTTACGTTAACGATTCAGTTTCTTTAATGCCAAATATTACATTACAATTCGACGTTGTTAAAACCTACTGCGATGTTAAATAGAAGGTTTAAGGCACCGATGGGTTTTTATTGCTTTTTTTAGTATTTATATTTGCTACGAGGGCGGCACTGAAAATTTCGGGAATCAAGGAAGTGAAACAACATTACTATTTAAAAATGTATTTATTGCTTTTTAAAGTATTCTCCGCGAAATTTGACACATTTTTCCATACACGAAACCAATCATTGAAGCAACCATTGCATTCGGAAGTTTGGGTCTCCAAAATGGCCGTTTTGTAGGCTTCCACAGCTTCTTCAGGTGATGAAAATCTCTGACCACGCAATTTATTCTTTATTTAAGGGAAAGTATAGAAATCATTAGGGCTTAGGTCGAGGCTGTACGGCGGATGGACTAATAATTCTATGTTTTCTTGCTCTAAAAACTCCTTTGTTCAGTGCGCGGTGTGAGAACTCGCATTGTCGTGATGGAGGATGATGCGGCGGTTGCAGTTCTCTTTACGGAGTTCAGAAACGACCTGTGGCAAACAAATGCTAGCATACTAATCTGCATTAACCGTTCTTTGTCCCCCAAGAGGAATAGTCGCAACATGGCCGGTTTTGGAGACAAACGTGGCCACCATTTTTTTTGCAACACTCCGTGAACGAACAATTTTTGTTGGCTTTAATTCATTTTCGAACACCCAAACTCGTGACTGGTTTTTTGTTTCGGGTTCGTACGCGTATATCCATGATTCGTCACCTGATACGATGTTGTATACAGCATTTGAGGATCCTGCATGTAATCTCCCGAGAGTTCTGACGCACCAAGTAACGCGAGCTGCTTTTTGCTCTTCACAGAGCGAATGCGGTATCCATCGGGAAAACAACTTTTTTACACCTAATTGTTCATGCAAGATTATTTGTATTTGACTCATGCCAATGTCTAAAGTTGCCTGAATTTCGCGGTATATCACATGTCGATCTTCTTCAATCAGCTTACGCACAGCATCAACGTTTTCTTAGGTGACTGCAGTTTTTGGACGACCTTGACGGGGATCATCACTGAGCTTGACACGTCCACGTTGAAATTCAGGAAACCAGCGATAAATTGTGGTTTTGGATGGGGCTTCATTACCAAATGCAGAAATCATCCGGTCAACACACTGTTTTTGTGTTAAACCACTTCAAAAGTCATAATAAATCATCGCTCTTGAATTTTCTCGAGTCAATTCCATTTTCTCAACGACTAAACAAGTTTGACAAGACCTTGTGATACGACCGAGAATCTTTTTTTAAATAAATAAATGGTATACGATTTTTAAAACCCTGGAGTTTGCAATTAAATAGATTTTAATATGACTGGTACAGTGGAAATATTCCATTCCCGATACTTTTAGTGCAGCCCTCGTACCTTTTGGTCTATGGAGTATTTGTCAGTGGATTTTTGCATTAAATAACTACATTTCTAAGAGGTTTTTCATTTTCCTGCTATCGCATGGCAGCACGCCCTAGGCCAGGCCTGCTTTCCGCGACAAAAGGTTAAAATAATATTCTTCATGAAAATATGTTAAAACAACTTTCCCACGTTCGTGTAGTTTGATCTACATAACAATTTCGATGAATCAATAATTATGTAACGATATCGGTTTTGTTACACCTGCACACACAATCCAATGCAAGTACATACCTACCTAAGTAATTCGAACTTAATAGCAAGTCGTGTGTTGTATACTACTTCCGTTCTAAAAAAAATTAAGCTAATGCAAGCAAAATAAATGTTATAATAGCTCATTACAAAGAAATCTACATTGTAGGTGCATTATTTGAACAAAACTGATGTTTTTTTAATAATACAACAATTTAAACTCAGTCATTAATAAATAACTTTCTTGTAATTTATCTTTTAAATTGCTAACTTATTTTAACTGGTTCTGGGACTGTTAATCAGTATGAACAATGAACATGTATGAAAATGCGCACATTGGATCAGCCTGCTAAAAGTCTAAGATATTAAACACTGCTTAGCTTTAAATAACAGCAAAAGAAGCATTATATTTACATGTAAATATTATATACTTTTATGTTTAAAATTACTTTCTTATGACAGAAATACTTAAGCTTATAATTCTCATAAGTGACCGATATCAGCATAACCACCTTATCGTTTAAATCCGCGTCCTTTTCAATCACTCTGAATGAAACTCCTGACAAGAAATCTAAAACCGATAAAACGCTCACTAGTACACGAGTTCCAAGTTTTACTTGTTTTTCAACATTGTGTAAATCGGGCATGATTAACCTTGAACATAAATTACCATGAATTAGGCGACATAATATGAATTAATGGGTTAAGGGCCAGGAAGATTAAACGGTAAGTGTCTGTAATTCTTCATTATTACAATCTTAATTACTCAACAGAACTTTTTGGTAGCTCGATACAAATTGCAAGATGTCTTCTTAAAGATTTCCTTTGATCAGAATAAAATTTCAATATCGCCTGTTTAAAGATTACAAAACGGAGCATTTGGCTTTTTAATAGAACTGTACGTGTGCCGTCGCACAAAAACGTACTACTCTGTCACGTTAAACTAGAAACAACCGACAAAGAATGTCCCCAGTCCCGACTCCTGTCGCGCCAAGCGCCCGGTGTTGGACAAAGCAAAGGACTTGAAAAACAAACAACTCCTGTCAAATTGTTTACACACCGCCTAGCTTTACCTTTGCCCGCTTGTTCCCAAAGAGTCACACCCAATCGTGTAACACTGTTACTCGTTGGGAAAAAATCCATCAAGTCATAAATTAGGACAACTGTTTACCTACGTATTTTCTCAACGGTTCACACGTTAGGCACCCTTAATGACAGAATAAAAAAATCAAAAATTTTAAGGCTTTTTGACAGACAATACTACTAGTTACAGTATGACCGGTTATGAAGATAGGTAACAAAATGTCCTAGCGAGTAACAGAGTGAGTGACTGGATGGTATTTTTCCCGAGTCACAGTGTTACTCGTCTGGGTGTGACTGGTTGGGAACAAGAGGCTTTACATGCACACTGTCACACAAAAACGTTTGCAGCGATCAGAGGAAATTCATAAATAAACTTTGATAAGAAAACGCAAATGTTATGCTCCAATTCTAAGGCCTTGCTTGATTGATATGCGGAAAAAATGATCCATTATCACGTTATGTGTGTGACAAATAGTTTCACTCAAGTGCTACTTTATAAATTGCATAGTGTTATGTAAATAAAATGGAGTAAGTTTTGAGCACATTTACATTTATCAAACGTCTTTGTTTTCAAAATTGCACCTTTGCGAAGCGATATTGCTTGACATCAAAAAGTATTCAAATATGCAACATCAGTAATGTTACGTAATAAATTGAGTACAAATATTGTCTCATATTACTTATGAAACTAGATTTTTAAAGAAAATTCGAGTTATTTTATCATTTCTAAATACATACATATATCCAACTAGGCAGTTCTTTGGAATCTACCATGACTGACTCTGGTTTAATAAATTAAATTATTTTATCAAACTCGTATATCATTTCTAAACATATACAAGTAGTTCTAAATTGGAATATAAGTGGGTATGAAATGCAATACTTTTTGAATAAGAAAAAATATTAAATTCTGGTGCTCAAGAAATATATTGAATAATATTGATGTTGAAGATGGTTTGCTTGCTTAAAAGTTTAACAGTTACCTAGTAAAAAGTCATAAAAAATAGGGAAATGTACAAAAATGTTTAAATACTTTAATGATTATAATTATTGGATTGAAAAAATTACGTCGGCGGACTGAAAACGGTGAAAAAAGTGAAACAAACGTTCTTTGATGTCAAAGAAGAACGGTCATCTGTGACCCAGGCCCGACAGAAACGAGACATACCTCAGTTTTTTTGTCATGTCTTAATTAGTTAAATTATATATTTTTTATATTCGAAATCTATGTATAACACCAAAATATTACCCTTTGTTTTTGTTCAGGCGTTATACAAAAACTAATACAAAATGCCTATTTATCACCAAAATTGGTAAATGTATGTACCTAAATGTCTATTACAGCTGCTATGGAATGTATCTAGGTGACCTGGAGAAGATACAGCCGGATTATACAGGGTGGAAACGAGAAGTTACAAAATCCAAAAATTCAATGTTACCAGCTTCCATAATCTGTAACCTATTATTGGTACCATTTGAAAGAGCTCGTGAAGCACTTTCAGAATCAGTAACTAGTTTTTCGATATCTTGTATAGTTTAGAAATAATCGAGTGAGATCACTTATCATTCCATATGTATAACCACCCTGTATAATCCGGCTGTATCTCCAGGTCACCTAAATACATTCCATAGCAGCTGTAATAGACATTTAGGTACATACAAATACCAATTTTGGTGATAAATAGGCATTTTGTATTAGTTTTTGTATAACGCCTGAACAAAAACAAAGGGTAATATTTTGGTGTTATACATAGATTTCGAATATAAAAAATATATAATGTAACTAATTAAGACATGACAAAAAAACTGAGCTATGTCTCGTTTCTGTCGGGTCTGGGTTTTTTTTGTATGGGGCGTGACCGTTCTTCTTTTTTAGAATTTTCGATGCGATGTAAATTAATTCTTCTCGATTGGATACTAGGATGAATAGTCATTACCCCGTAATCGATATTACTTGGCTCGCTTAAATAATCACGAAAGACTCATTGTTAATAGTAGATTTATGATGAATCTCTTCCGTTTTCAGGTTTTCGAATGAACAGAATCTTTAATTAAAACCATTATTAGCTTCAGACCTTGTTTCGACCAATAATATCTTCAATTTCAGTAGTTCGTTTAAGTTACGGTTAATGAGTTAAAATTAGACTTGATTTATAACAGTTTATTATTACTTAAAAAATATTTTTAAATAAGTAAACTTGTAAAAGAAGGACGTTTAATTTTTAATATGAAAAACACTCATTTTGATGTGATTTATAACCCTTTTAAACATTTAAACTAATAAACAATCATATTATGACAGTCTCGGAGCGTGTAACGTGGGAATTAGTCAAAAATTGAACAATTGAAAAGGTGTGTGGAATTAGTAAAAAAAAAAACAATTGAAAAGGTATCAATGTTATTAATAGCATGGCCATCATGATGCATGATTTTATCTATTCGGACCGGTTTAATGTCGGAATAAGTGCCACTGTCATTCGACACAACTGGCCAGTTATAATTTTACTTTGACAGGCATAGAAATACAATAATAAACGTAAACAAATGTGATTTACTTAAAAGTTACATAATTTCCGCAATTTATCTCGTCGGCTTAACATACCTAACTTGAATCAACTTATTTAAGAAGTATAAAGATTAAACTTTTAGGAATGAGTGAATATTGGATTTCAATTTCCTTCGAGCTAGCACGCCAGTTTTTGAACGTTTCGATCGCGACGCGCCGCTTTTGCTTTGGCGCTCAGAATCATGAATGAGATGACATTTATTAGTAAAGTTTAGATTAATTTGTAGATATTTTCAGACAAATGGGTCCGCCGGAAGCTTCGCAATGTAATGTTTATTTACAATGATAAATTATATGTGTTCTAAAATTGGCAGAGACGATTTTAGCAATGTGTGTGTGACTATAGTAACATTTTTGTTTACTATGTGTGGCGCATTGCGCCAGAGGAGCGTATTGCCATACGTGCACCATGTGCTGTTATTATGGCATCATAAACACAGACACCGGTCGACCGAGATACTCGTACATTCTTGTGAGATTTGAACCAATCACCTCCGTTCACAGTGTTTTTAACTTAGGTTAGTATCACTGATGTGCATCGTAAACACGCGTTCACTTCATCGTGTTGTCGTGCAGTTCGACACGTCACTCACTCGCGGCGGCCGTGGGAGTACTAAGTTAGCGGAGTTACGGAGTAAGCAAAGAGCGGGAACGAGAGGGCAGGAACTCCGAGCGGCCGCGTGGTCCGCACGCGACTCTCGGCACGCTCGCGTACGAGCCACGAGCACGAGTTCCGACCGGCGACTAATCCTTCGCGCCATGCTTGCTCGAGCCATGCCGTCTACACTTCAACTCGCTTCAACTGTCAATACCGCGGGACCGCCACCATCGAGAAATTAATGAAAAACAAACTTTCGTTCCCTTTAAAAAAATATGTAAACATTTTTCAGTTAGTTAAGTAGGCACCTATACTGTGTATCGGTGTTTGTTATGTTAATATGTTTAAAGACAATTAGGTTGTCAATATTGCTCTAAGTCAATAAGTTTAGAAATAGGGAAATAAGGGTTGCTGCTTCACACAAGCGCATAGTACAGAACGTATCGAGCCTGTAACCTAATAAACAAAATAAACTAAAAAAACAACACTCACTCTTAATACCACCGATTGCGTTCCTAAAAACTGATTCCGCAAGGTTATTTATTCTTTGCATAAAGTTACCCATCCCATGATGTAGAACTGATGACTGTGACAAGACTGATGATTGGTTTGTACGACTACCCACCTTTGTTGTTTATAAAACTTAGCTTTTCCTAACTACCTGCCTCCATTTGAATAAATAACGAAAGAGGTGTACTACTCAAACAAATAATCTAATGGAACTTCTCTCAAGTAGGAAAATTTATACAGCACGCCAAAGTAAATTGGCCGGCAGGAAGTTCCTAGCAAATTGAATAAGGATCCAGCGGAATGAGTGTTTGTAATGAGACAACTTTTTAAGATAACATTAACTGAAATTACGAGTCATCAAGAAGGATAAATATTTAGTGTATTTGTATATCTAAAAATAGATACAGTCAACGTCAAATAGTTCATTAAACCAAAAGTAGCCAAAAAGTTCGCAACATGTCTTTTTGTGTTGTCAACTTTTTGGCCACTTTGGGTGTCACGATCTATGACTGTACCTACATTAGGACAGATAAATCATTTGAGGACAAATGATTTTCATGTCTCAATTAAGTTCCTAAAGGCTTCCATTTTACAAAAACTGATACCCTAGTTTCTTGTTAAGTCCAAAAGAATATTTTATCAGGAGACAAGATGGATCAGTGCGCGACATTCCGCTGAATGTCGTCACATTTGTGCGATATCACCTTCACCATACATTTTAGACAGGTCTTTATGATAAGACGTATCTATTAATATTAGTTAGTAGTTAGTAAGTCTTGGGCGATCGAATCCTTGGAATTGAAATGTTGCACAAGACATTGAAGCTACTAATGAACTGATGAATACATTACTGTCAAGGCAGTACACATTGATATACGCGAATTTCTAAGGTTTGACGATACTCTAGTTCCCGTTTCACTTCAGATTAAAGTTAAAAAAATTGGGACATATTTTTAACTAAGTATGTAATTAAGTATTTACAGTTGACGCATAGTAACCTCTTTTTTTTACAATCCAACGCGAACTTTTTTTTCCATTTATACAAGAAGTTCAGTGAGTTTTGTTACATCATAGGATCTATGTATTTTATGCCAGTAATTTTGCCATTTTATGCAAAAAAAAGATAAGTTTCTCGGACAAAGTTACAGACTGTTGTAGTCTTTGGAATTTATTCATGCGACAGTCTGTCGACTCAGTGATTTTTTAATATCAGAGAAGAATGATCGCGGTGTTAAAGGTTTGCTCTCGCCTACATGACTCTATCTTTTAGTTATAGTTGGGACTTGTAAGTTTAAATGGATTGCTGTTGTGTTTGGCTTATACTATGACAGTCTTGTTTGGTATTTTATTCAGTTAAAAATATATTTAAATAGTAATTGAGAATTATAGTCGTATTGTTTCGATAGACAAACCCAACGACCCTCGTCCTTCAAGCGGGTTTAGCCTCAGGATCCCTCAGCACCCCACTGGGTCTGTTAAACTCGGATTGGCCAGCGGGAACAGTGCAACATACGTACAAACATACATTATCAAGCCACACTCATTTTTTAAACCCCATCCCCGCATTTGATACGTGTTCTCTTTGTGATGAATTGCAGTATAGAAATTACTAGGGCTTTATTAGATGAAGAATAGAGTTTAGCAAGGCTACTTGATATTAACTTTAGACGAAAATAGAACTCGCCTTTTTACTGTTCTTGAATTGAATTGGGCCATTAGTGAAAGATAAGTGATACCTGATATACTCCTACATACTGAAGTTGTTTTGACGACGTGAGACGAAACAAAAATAAATTCCAGTACGTTTTCGCTATAATGTTATTCGTAATTATTGAGTTAATACTTACCTACGCTTTTTATAAGATACTAAGACTGAGTTGCACCACCAAACTTAAACCGTAACTATAACGATAACCGGTGTTTTTGTATAGAGTTTTATGACGTTTGTTAAAGTTAAATTAAGATGGTGCAACTCAGCCTAAGATGCTATTTTAACAATAATTATTTAGTTACTTGAGTGAGATGCACTTGAAACCTAATTTAAGACGAGCATCGCAACTTCGCAAGCAAAATGCCACTATTATCTATAGCGTAGATAGCAATTAATTTATGGCATAAGATAGCGCAAACACTATGCAGGGTAATGGTCAGGCAACAGACAGGGCAAACAAAGCATTAGCCTCTTTCCGTTCCACTCGAGCGAGGAAACTAATTAACAAAATGTGGAGTACTTTCAATCTATATTTTAAATGTTGCTCATTTTCTTGTTGTAGGTTATATACAGGGTGTCCCGTAAAGAGCGTGCCAAACTTAAGAAGACTATAGACTAATGGATGGCCATGTATAAAAAATGTCTTTTTTTAAAAGTATCATCATAGTTTTTCATGTTTTTTTAATCCTCAATTTTGAGTCTTTCTCTTGTTGCTGTGTGTGTACAAATAAGCAGATATTTCTCTTATTCATGTTGAAATTTTTTTGCACAGAGCAACAAGAGATAGGCTCAAAATTAGGGATTTTAAAAAACATGAAAAAAATCATATCTTTGAAATGGTGACTTTTTTACTAAAGCAATGTTTATTGTTATAGATGGTCATTCATCACCTCCTTAAGTTTGGCATGGGACTCCCTGTATTTGTAAATACTGTTTGAAGAATGAGATGAGAGATTCTTGATTGATACACAATTGCAAGAAGAAGTGCAAGTGATTAAAAAGTTGAATCGGCGAGTGGTTAGTTAAGATTTCTAAAGTAAAATATGTGTGAGAGGTTCCTTTCTGCGCCTACAATTTTAGTATTCACGTTGACGCCTGTATCAGATATTGACAATAACTTTTATGTGCTACTTCAGTTCACCAAAACGGTACGGAAATTATGACTGATTGTTATTTTAATCAACGTGCGACAATTTTAATAACGTACTTTGTATGAGACAGAACGAGACAGAGAATCGACTCTACATTCGTCAATAAGGAACGTCCGAATTCCGTCTCTTTCTAAAGCCATTAAACGTCAAGTGGTGTGGGGCAAGGAGGGAGCCCATATCATCAATAATCATACTGATAATAAAACCAAGGGCAAACCTAAATTCTCGTTCATGAATGAACCCACTCGTAGTTTTTACTCGGTGGGAGCAACGAAGGGGATTTAGCAATTCTTTAACTAAATAGCATATTATGATTTGCAATTACAATGCCTTGATTAATGAAAGTGTGACTTTCAGTTGCGAAGTTTAAAGTGTTCTTCTAAAATCACAAGCGCAAAGTTACTGCCAAACATTATAAATTAACATGAATGCTGTATTTTGTTTCAACTGTAACTAAATGATTCTAAATAAATGTTACTCATAACTTGAAATCCTAAAAAAACATGTTGAAAAACTTTTAAATAAAATTAAAATTATTATAAGTTCAATTTTAACACTAGCTAAGTACCAACGTACAATAACATCACATATTTTATAATGTAATGGATAGGCACGATTTCATAAAATTGTAAAGACGATACAAGAATGAGCAATCAGTCATGAATATTCAAAAACTGAACAAACTGAAACTTATAAAGTAAAACAAAAGAGAGAAAAAAATGACTCACCATACTGTTGTTGCTGAGCTATTCTCTGAAAAGAAAAAAAATAACAAAATTTAACAAAATAAAAAAAAACCAAAGAAATTAACATTAAATAAAATCAAATAAAATAATAACAGACATGTCAAATGAAATGAAATGCATGTAAAATAATGTAGCCACTAATAAATACTTTAGAGTTCAAATTCAACATACATGACGTAAGTTGCATCACCAAGCACGGTTTTCACTCTAGTTTCATTCATGAAAAGTTCATTGGTCACTTATCATTCATCACTATGTGTTCAGATTATATGATCGTTATGATCATGACACCAATTCACGAAAGGTAATTTATGGCATCATAATAGATACGCAGGGAAGATAAGACTAATATGTGCAGGCACATATGGTCATGTCGACAATAAACCACTAAAGGTTACCATTAAGTAAACCATAAAAAATCATATTTTTTCTCAGCAATAATTTGTATTTGAAGGCGAACCTGTAAGTGCCAAGCGCTCGAAGATAAGTTCGAGCAACAATGAACTACCTATTTGAAAAATTAATAGAAAATTGTATGTTCAAAATTCTGATCTCGCACCAATACGAGTAAATAAAAACGTAGAATAGATTCAAGATTTGATACCCAGATAGAACACAAATAGATAAATCACTTCGGAAGAGAAATTACTTAGTGTTTTCCCTATATTGATAATTTGCTTTTTCAACCATTAATAATGCATGCAAATTGTTAAATCTGTAGTATTCACAAGAGAACAACGCCCAACAGAGTAGAGCAGGGATGGCGAACCTTTATGTATCAACGTGCAATTTTCTAAAAAAAAAAAGTTTGGTTTAGTCATAGACGTGCCATTAAGTAACACCTAATGCTATCAATTAGGGGCATTCGTACAAGTGGCACCATTGGCGAGCGACAGGACCGAACTCTACATTGGCACTAGACGAGGGTAAATACTAGCCCTTATTCAAAACACATAAATTACTGTTTAATTTTATAGTGATTTATTTGATTTGTGGCGTGCCATAAATATTGTGGCGTGCCATTGGTTTGCCATCCCTGGAGTAGAGCGTACATCAAATCATATAATGCCTGGAGTAACGTTGCATGTTGCATGCCTATTGCTCACATTGGCAACGTCAGGCGCTGTTGCCTGTATTTGGGCGTCATTGTCTAATGCTGAGGGACACGTGTTTCTCCTCAAGTGACGTTGCTTCAATATTGTAGGTAGAGATTTTGCTGCTCAACAAGTTATTAATAAGAATTGTTGTTTCTTAGGCTCGGTTTCCAGCAATGTGGAGCAGAGCGGAGAAATATTTTGAATAACCAATCAGATTTCATTATTTCCACTTCTCCGCTCGGCGCCGCGCCGCCGCTGCTGTCAAATTCTATAGTAAAATTAACGGTTATGTGGATATGCTCGTATGCAATAAATCTTTGGAATACAGTATAAAATTATCAGATGCTCGTTTGTTATAAGCCCACCATTATAAAGCAATTAGATTGCCGAAAATACCAAACGGGACCTTGCTAATATCAATACCGTCGAACCGAGACTGGGTGGGGAGGCAAATTGTTAGGGCATAGCAAAATGCTACTTTTAGTGCTGGCGATTGGCGGTTTAGCTTTTTCGGAAGCTACAAGTAGGTACTAGATAAGTTATGATGACTAATGAAACCGAACTTTACTCACACATAAAACGTCTTTTCCAGTGATCAGGTAGCTTTTTGGCAGCTGCAAGCCACGATTTTTGAAATTACTAGTTGCCAAAACACTGTCACATTTCATCACCGATGCTATCACAAAATATTATTATCTAATCCGATGGTAAAGTAGCACGTCTGCTATGGCCTTAAATGACGCCATTATGTCGTTAAACGAATTAAAAATTAATTACGTTCAGAAACAATCGTTCGGATCCACATTAATACCACACATTAAATCGTACCGCACACATTTCAAGGATATCCTTTTGTGCTCTGAATGAAGAAACGCAAACATTTGTTTAGCATTGTATCAAACTAGTGTAGCTATTTGTCCAGCTTGACTTTACGAACAATACACCTTGTCCACGGTAATAATATCTATAATTATTACCGTGCCTTGTCGGTTAATACAAACGATTTTTTGCTTCGCTAGGTTTTCATTTAACAGGTCTAAAATCTTTATTTAAATTATATTATAGAGGTAAGTAATATTCACTTAACCTGAAGAGCTTATCTTTGAAACTCCTGCTTCGATACTAAAGTTTATTTACCAAGCAGCAAAACTCAACGCGCAAATCGGAATTTCCGAATACAGTTTCCTACGTTTTGCATCCGAATTCAATCATTATAATATGTAATACCGAATAAACACTGGAACTACTTTATTCTATTCCATTCGATAAATCTTTAACTCTTAGGTCTTTCGTACAACTTTCTCAAAGGATACACACTGCTTAATACCTACATAAGAATTGTTGCCATTTAATTTTTGAATGTCCCTTAAGCCATGATTGGCGTCACCTTTACGTAATCTACTTATTTCTCAGTTGGAGTGATTAACACACATTTTACCTATTACTTATTCTGTGCTTTTACGCAGTAAATGTGTCTGGTCTAGTGGTTCCACGTCGACTGATAAGGTACGTCCGCAGTGCCCACGGTTCTCCGGTGGCAGGCGCAGACCGTGGGCGGGTCTCGATAGAGTTATCTCAATAAAGCAAAATGGCTCTAAGGCCGTGTCGGCACTCAAGTGTGATATAAACGAGTCTACATCTGATACTACGTTTTAAACTATTGACGAAATCTAGAACACATTTTAATGACATTTTAATTAATCAATTTTGATGACTCTACATTTCTACCCGCATGGAAGACTCCGACATTGCGTCCCGGGACAAAAAGAAACGCAATATAGCCGTATCTACCTACTAATAAACATCACTGAATCATTTTTAATCAAACAAGGCAATAACAAAGCATAATACCTAGAATAACTAAAATCGATTTTTCAATACGAATAGAGTCGACCGAGTCGCTCTAGAATAGATACAAGTCGTTACAAACAAGTTATTTTTATCTAATCCATACAGATAAATTCAAAATGAAATATGCAATACGAACAGTTTCGAAATGTACAACACTCTTGAGACAAGTTTGTTTTCGTAATGTACCTACCTGCTTTCAGTGACAGATAATTTTCATAAAAATAATGTATCAATGCGACAGATATAGTTATTATCAGTTAATGACTGACATTAATACCAACACAATATTGATAACGCCACATGTTTTGACGGTCAAACGGTCATCAATACTTTAAATTCTTTGCATTTAATATTGTAGCATTGTTGAAGAGGTACACAAATGGGATATTGTTTTTTAAGTGTAGATCGGACAGTTCATTTAACCACAAGTTTTAATGGTAGATCCTTTGAAGTAATAAATTTAAGACGTATATTGACAGCTACTACACAAGAAGATGTTTTTGCCTCTCACATTACATCAGGCGTTATCCACCACAGAATTTAAAACAGAACATCAGTATCTTCTAAAAGCATAATAATGTTATGATTGCACATTTTCAATGTGGGCAAATTGGTCAATCAATCAAAATGGAGCTCTTGGAAATATTGACTGACATTAGCTGGTTTGATGTTTCAGCCAATTTAATTACAAATTATGAAATTGAATACGGGCTTTGTTTAACAGCACAAACAAACTGTTCCCTGTCAAATTCAACATTCAATATAAACGTTGAAATGCATCTGTTTGTCTAGTTTCCATTAGCACAAAACATTCAATCGCGGCATTCATAGTTACGAATTCACGACTAAATTGGTGTTCGATGTAAAGGCTTAGTTTGCTCTATTTAGATGGAACATAAATGATACTTTAAATCAATAGGAAATTAATAGAGACTTTAGAGCGAAAAAGAGAAAATACTTTTGCAATAAGATTAAGACTCGTATAAGACCCTGGAAAATAATGACACAATAAATACAATTGTTGCTGTTGTATAAGATCCAACAACGTGCACATAAAATTTTCACAGAAGTAAGCAGTAAGTATACAGGATCACTAAAGCTCGCACAGCGAAATCCGTGTGATATACATTGAGGAGGGACGACATAAAATAAAATGAAAAATTATCGGATTTTTTTTTTGTTTAAAAGATACGAGTAAAAGTATTAGTTTTAAATAGCAATTTAAAATAGCAAATGTCTGACTCCGTCTCTTTAGTTTCACCCTGTATTGTCAAAGCACTTAAGAACGTGCTTGTAAGTAAACATACATTTCACAACCATTACGAGATTAAATCGTGAAGTGGCCAAGCTTCTGCCTAAACGTTATTATTAATTTATTAAATACTTTTACCTACATATTATACCAATTTTATTCCAGTATCAGGAGATCGAAATCAACAAAAGTTGTGTTTGGATTCTTTTTAGGAGATTGTGATAGAGAATATACTCATGTCCGAAATACCGCAGTGTCTCAAGACGAAAGTCTTCGAGCAGTGTGTGTTGCCAGTGTTGACATATGGATCCGAAACGTGGTCGCTTACTATGGGCCTCATAAGAAGGCTCAAGGTCACCCAAAGGGCGATGGAGCGGGCTATGCTCGGAGTTTCCCTGCGTGATCGAATCAGAAATGAGGAGATCCGTAGGAGAACCAAAGTAACCGACATAGCTCGCAGAATTGCTAAAATCAAGTGGCAGTGGGCGGGGCACATAGCTCGTAGAGACGATGGCCGTTGGGGCAGGAAAGTTCTCGAGTGGCGACCACGGGCTGGAAAACGTGGCGTGGGCAGGCCTCCTACTAGGTGGACCGACGATCTGGTAAAGGTCGCGGGAAGAGCCTGGATGCGGGCAGCGCAGGACCGTTCATTGTGGAAAACCTTGGGGGAGGCCTTTGTCCAGCAGTGGACGTCATTTGGCTGAAACGTGATAGAGAACTAGGTCAGTAAACATAAAATAACTAGGGTGCCAACAGTATTAAAAGGAAGCATTTACGACATCGTTTCACAAGTGAAAAGTATAACTAAAAATATCTGCTAAATCTTATTATTTCAGAATTCATTAATCACGGAATGGGAACGAATCGATGGCCTAGTTCTTTTAACTTGAGCACTTAGGCACTATACAAGAAGTGTTCGACTGCCCGCGGCAGCTTTTATTGGCATTACAGATTGCCTTTATTAAAACTCAACGTGGTAGATTAAACTTTAGAAACAATTTTGTCCCAAACGCCACGTTAACGTGGCAGAGAAACGTGGTGGTTGAGACCTACCTTTTTCATAAACATTAGGTAGTTCGCGTTTAGAATGTCGAATACTTTTAACTAATGGTTATTGGATACCTACAGCTAAACTTGAGATAACAACTAGCTAGACTAGAGCCGCCTTTGTCATCTTAGTATAAAGGTAAGGCTAAAATGTCAGTCTTTGAGGATCTCAGATATTTCTTAAGCAACAGTGAACTGCAATACCTGACGCTCAACATGTTGCAAAACAACAATTACGAACAACGTGACACGCGCTTTTTCTATGGTTCCCTGAATATCGCTTGTAATTGTGCATCTTCGCCAAACATTTTCAGCGTCGCGAGCTTCGTGTTGCGTAGAGAAAGTAGAAAGATCCAGAGAATTTGCAATTTCTAAAATAAGTGCTTAAGCTTCCAAAACACTTATTTTTAAAATTTCGTAATTATAAAGCAAAGTTCGCGTCAAATGATGTCAGTAGACATTTCAGTGACCACATAGAGTTATGATTTTCTCTCGCTTATTGGTTTTAAAAGCGAGTGAATTCAGATGAATTGAAATGAAATAGATTGGATTGTCAACGTCAAAGAGATGCGCAATGCTCCAAATTGGTCGCATGCAATTAACATGAAATGGATATGAATTCAATTTCCTTTATGATATACCGGGGGTGCCCCGCAACTCGTATAATGGAGTAACCGAGTCATCGAACGTGCAGGCGACAGCACATCAAGCGTAATAACACATCCTATGTGGTAAGGGAAGGTTGCTATTGTAAAACATAAATCTGTACAGTCTTGGAGACTGTAACTGAAACGTTGGATTCTATAAATTTGGAAAATGACATTTTCATACACACATCAAATCACTCTGTTTTACATTCTGATGGCAATACGATTCAGTGGATTTTTCTGATCCATTGGTAGATGCCGCAGTTACATTATGCGCGATATTGATCGAATCAAATTGTGTAAAACACGCAGTTCTAGTTCGTTTCGCCGCATAGTATAACTGCGCCAAGAGAATAGAGAAACATTGTTTTGACAGATGACAATAAGTATGTCGATTGGTCTAGACTCTAGGGTCAACATGCATGTCGGCAAGATAGAATTAATTACATTTGGGTAGCTGTTGATACCGGCAATCAATTGTACCTTTTATGAGCAGTCATAACAGGATACACGCGTAGACAGTTAAATAGTAGTTTGCATTCTCCCAATTATTGCAAAATAAAATATAATTAGAAACTAATTGAATTTACAGAACTGGAAAAAAGTTTTTGTAGAAAAGTTGTGCTTTCAATTATTCGTTAATAGTGTAAACTATTTTGAACAAAAACAAACTACTCAAATAGGTGAATGAATGAAAGTTTTCATTCGGAAATCTATATCAGTCGTCTATTGAGAACATTGAAAATGCAATTTTTCTTTATAAAACCCAGATGCTCAGCTGGTGGTTGAAGTGTGCAGGGGCTCAACGAGAGGAACTGATACCGCAGATTATTAAAATATCTGAACACTGATAAAAGGTTGCCCAAACATTCTAGAATTCGGAAGTCTATTTCAATAGCCCATTGAGAATATTCAAAATACAATCAATGCAACGCACTCGTAGAGAGTACCTATAAAGATAACAATTCCTTCTTTCGTCAAACACTTCATATTGTTGCAGTAGGTAATAGATAAATCAAGGCAATTCACAAAGATAACAATGGCGTTAAAGAAGCTACTATTAATTTCAATACGTGATACTTATGTATTCACTGCGATTTTCTGTAGACACCCATGTAATTTACTAAGCATAGAAATGCGAGGACCGTCATATACATGATTGGAAGTGTATATTAGTAACGTATGTACCTAAGTGGGATCGTATCCGAGTCACGTACAGCTAATTTCATAAATATACAAGGCAACGTCAATATTATTAATACAACCTGAGATAATACCTAACACATAATAAAATTGGAGAATAACACTCCTACATGGTAGTATGTAGTACGTACTAATTACGACTATTACATCTGCATTTCACAATTTGCATTTGTAAGTATAGACAGCAAAGACCATAAAACAGGAAAGATATACCTACTTAAGGGTTACTACGGCACTAGTCCTATTTATCGTTCGTACAACTAAAACTTTTTTTCAGCTAAGATCTAGTTTAGCATCTTATGAAAACTGAAAGCCAATAGTCTGCTTGGAACCCGCAACGAATTTCATCATAATTATCATCAAATCCTGACGTAGTCTCCGGTCCAAGAGTATACGACCCACTCTAATTTTCCAGATGCAAATGGAGAAGTTTCGGCCAGATAGGCTGGGGAACAATACATTTCAAATGAATATACCTACGAGTTCGAATATGCTTCTTTGACAAAGGATAGAAAAGCCATATAGGTAAAGCTGTGGGGGCGTTAGATGTGGTCTAGTCACAAACACTAGGCACCAGCAAACAAGTACGCAATTTAAATGCGTAACCGATTTGGGCGGACCAGCTGTTTTACATACGCAAAATTTGGTTTTATACCTCCTGTAACAATCTGTAAGCCAAGTACAGTTTTTGTAACTTTTTTTTAACAAAATCTACAAAAAATCACCAACAAAAAATAAACATTCTACGGTTTCCACTCAACAACCCGGAAAAATCAAAACGAAGGAAATATTTAAATAGCATTTTCACAGGCTTATTTTTAAGAGCCTCTCGAACATAATGTTTTCAAAACGAGTACACATTAATAAGCTGCCTCATAATTAAACGATTTAAATATTTTTTCGAACAATCAATATAATCGAAATGTTACGATGATCTATGTCGATTGGTTCATTCAACGACACTGTCCATAGTTTTGATATATTGGTAATTCTATATGATTAAACGTTATTGTCAATTTATTGCCGATAACAGAATGATGCGTCCCAGATTCAAACAATGTCATGGAAAGTGAGTGATAACAAGGGGTTTTGATGTACGACGTGTAATTTACGAATTACCATATTAATTTAGATTATTAAAATAAAAAGCCTTCGGTAATACAAACAGTCGGAAAACGTAATAACGTTTTGATATAGTCAATAACATAGCATGTCTGTACGTCAACGAAATTGTATTGTAGTTGTTTAATAAATCATAATGACAGATTTTAACCGTACTTAAGAAGGTATTATGGTAGCCTTTATCGTATCGCAACACTATCCAAGGATTTTGAATATTTCTGAAAGATTTTTATAATTGTATTTCTGCGAGAAAGATTCAGATTATTGTCACTTTTAAACTAGGCATTTCAAATTATTTGATGTACTGTCCCAGAAGCATGCACGATAAATTACATGTGTATAAAACTGAAACTCGGCCTAATTTAAAGTTGGTTTATTCATAGAAACTTAAAAAGGGAACATAGAATTTGCATTTTTAAATTGCGAAAAACAGCCACATTCATTTCACAATTTTACTTTAAGAGATGTATGGATGTATTAGTTTATGCTGGGTGTCGTAGACAGATTAAGGGCATCAAAAAAATCAATATTTTCATTACTTTGACCTTCGGGTCGAGGCAAAAAAAGTGAAATAAGAATACAGCATTGATTGAAATAACATTGCTTGTAGGTATGTAAAATTTGAAGATATTGAAGTTTTTTCAGAATCGGCCCTCGCTTTACAATATTTTAAATGTACGAGGTAAATTACAAGTAAAGAACATAAAAAATATTCTTAAAGGTAGCTAGGACAACAACTTGTATAACACGGCGTAACGTAAAGAGTAATATCTATAGCTACGAGGGCTGCACTAAAAGTATCGGGAATGGAATATTTCCACTGTTCCAGTCATATTAAAATGTATTTAATTGCAAACTCCAGGGTTTTAAAAATCGTATACCATTTATTTATTTAAAAAAAGATTCTCGGTCGTATCACAAGGTCTTGTCAAACTTGTTTAGTCGTTGAGAAAATGGAATTGACTCGAGAAAATTCAAGAGCGATTTATTATGACTTTTGAAGTGGTTTAACACAAAAACAGTGTGTTGACCGGATGATTTCTGCATTTGGTAATGAAGCCCCATCCAAAACCACAATTTATCGCTGGTTTCCTGAATTTCAACGTGGACGTGTCAAGCTCAGTGATGATCCCCGTCAAGGTCGTCCAAAAACTGCAGTCACCTAAGAAAACGTTGATGCTGTGCGTAAGCTGATTGAGGAAGATCGACATGTGATATACCGCGAAATTCAGGCAACTTTAGACATTGGCATGAGTCAAATACAAATAATCTTGCATGAACATTTAGGTGTAAAAAAGTTGTTTTCCCGTTGGATACCGCATTCGCTCTGTGAAGAGCAAAAAGCGGCTCGCGTTACTTGGTGCGTCAGAACTCTCGGGAGATTACATGCAGGATCCTCAAATGCTGTATACAACATCGTACCAGGTGACGAATCATGGATATACGCGTACGAACCCGAAACAAAAAACCAGTCACGAGTTTGGGTGTTCGAAAATGAATTAAAGCCAACAAAAATTGTTCGTTCACGGAGTGTTGCAAAAAAAATGGTGGCCACGTTTGTCTCCAAAACCGGCCATGTTGCGACTATTCCTCTTGGGGGACAAAGAACGGTTAATGCAGATTAGTATGCTAGCATTTGTTTGCCACAGGTCGTTTCTGAACTCCGTAAAGAGAACTGCAACCGCCGCATCATCCTCCATCACGACAATGCGAGTTCTCACACCGCGCACTGAACAAAAGAGTTTTTAGAGCAAGAAAACATAGAATTATTAGTCCATCCGCCGTACAGCCCCGACCTAAGCCCTAATGATTTCTATACTTTCCCTAAAATAAAGAATAAATTGCGTGGTCAGAGATTTTAATCACCTGAAGAAGCTGTGGAAGCCTACAAAACGGCCATTTTGGAGACCCAAACTTCCGAATGCAATGGTTGCTTCAATGATTGGTTTCGTGTATGGAAAAATGTGTCAAAGTTCGCGGAGAATACTTTAAAAAGCAATAAATACATTTTTAAATAGTAATGTTGTTTCACTTCCTTGATTCCCGAAATTTTCAGTGCCGCCCTCGTATTACGTGTTTTATCTCGTTGGGGGGCCTTGGGTTTTCATGTATGTCTACTTATAGAGATTTCAATATTATTAAATTTCGCAGGTGATAATGCACATATTATACAGGGTGGAATATTGTAATGCCACCTGAAGGGAAAGTACTCTTAATACTGTAGATAGAAAATTTAACTCAAAGAAAATATTCCTTTATTTTTTAAAATAAATAGAACTGCATTCAAAGAATTCCAAAAATTTGCTTGCTACACCCGGGAATCGAACCCACTAAAATATGTAAAAAATTACACCCTGTATTTTTATAGCATGGATCGTTAGGGTTAAGTATAAGGATGAAATCTCTCAAACAAACTTGATAAATCAAATGAAAGGAAAACCATGAAATCTTCAATTATTGTAATTATTTACAGAAAATTGTATGGTATGGTGGTAAATTTTCGAAAATTTTTCGAAAATCTTTGAATGCAGTACTCTTTCTTTTCAAAAATAAAGGAATGTTTTCTTTTAGTAAAAGGACATTGTCAGAAACCGCCTAAAAAACCGCCAAAAAACATTAACCCATCATAATTATTTTCTATTTTTTTTAATACATTAAGCACCCTTTCGTTCTAATGGACACTTAAGCATTGAAAAATTAAATAAATAAGTCTTTTAACGTTTATTCTATAATACTATTACAACTTCCGGACGTTTTGGTGCGTGGCATGGTCTAAAACCTATCAAGTTCCATAATTTTTGCCGATAAAATCTGTACGAGGCATTACCGTACTTTATTGCTGGGAGTCCATGTATAGTGATGTTCCTGCGGCCATCATAGACAATAAAATATCGATTTTGAAAATAAAATAAATCGATTAAACTGCTTTGAAGACTAGATTTGCGTTAAAAGCTAAAAAGATATTGACACTATTACAAGAAGCTATCTAAAGTGTCCAACTGGTCGAAGGTCGTAAATAAAATAAAAATAATTAGGACCATAAACTGATATTCATGGTATCATAACTGTAAAAGTGTCAGAATCCGATGTTGAATCCAATGCCAGTTGAAGTGTGAGAAACATATATATTTTTTTTTTATGTGACAGGAGGCAAATGAGCAGACGGATCACCTGATATCAACCTAGTATAGTTGCCAGTCTCTCATAATCTATGCCAATGAGGGTTTTCGCGATTGAAAAATCCGCCAGATGGCAATACGTAGACGTGAGGTCCAAATGCTGCATGATTGGTTATTTTTGACATGACATTGACAGATATCCACCAATCATGCAGCATTTGGACCTCGCGTCTACGTATTGCCATCTCGCGGATTTTTCAATCGCGAAAACCCTCATTCATAGCACATTAATAATAGACCAAATGAACTTTTATAGATTGTGAAAGAGAAGATAAAGATTTTATTATTTTATTAAAATCTTGCCACGAAGTAGTTTTTCAGTAGAAACCAGGATTGGATAATCGCTACAGGCAAGTATCAGAACATTTTATAAATATTTTTAATCGATTATATCCTTGTGAATCGTTTTAATAAATTGTCATTTTACTTTTTCAATTAAAACTTTTTCAATCCCTAGTCTTGTCAAACTGTCATAATGTCAACAAATTATAAATGTCACGTCAGTTGACTCAATTTCAGTCTTCTGTGCGTTTATTGTATTTTTATTTCAATGAAATAGTGCTAAAGGGTTAGTACTAAAAGTGAAAGCCTTTTTTCAGAAAGAAAACCAATGTGGTGCCCTTATTATTCATACTGTTTGAAAGTTACAAGTCAGTGATACAGAGTTGCCGACATTATAACTCCGTAGTGATACCATACCAAAGAAGAAGTTTTCCTAAACACTTGTGTTGTTTTTATATGTGATCGAATAAAAAGGATTAATTCTACTGCTCAAATGGAATAACTTATCCCAAGAGACCGAATATAAAAAAAACCCCTCCATAGAAATTATCACCATCACGAGGATGTGAATTTTTTTGAGAATTTGATATTGGTCCTGTAAGAAAAGTAGTTGTATTTCAGTAGTAGAATCAACCCTTCTTGTTTCATCAGCAAGAGTAACTATAAAAACGCCCTGTAGGTAGGTATTATTAAGCTGAAGAGTTTGTTTAGTGTCAAAGACTGTCACACAGTGTAACTTAAATTGGCATATTATGATAATGAACATAAAAACTTAAATAAATATTTATGTTAATATTTTTTCTATTTATTTATTTTCCCAAAGCTTCACAGTGACAGCTGAAACAGCAATACTGTTAACAAAACAGTAAAACTAAACTTGGAACAAACTGTTACAAATATGAGGGGTTTAATATTTTACAAATTAAAATAAAACCGCATGTTGCTTTACTTTCTCGTATAGGTAATAAATGTAATTAATGGCTAGATTATTAATGTTACTTTGTTACCCTCAATAGTGAGGAAATCTTATAAAATGGTAACCCTGATTTTTATTGTCATTCAAGTGCTCTTTCTTCGCATAGGCTTCTGTGATTTGGCCAAGGGCCACACACATTGCGATAACATTATGCGACATTGATTTGACAGCAGCGGAGTGAAGTCTTGCGACTATGCAAAATGATACCCTGTAATCGTAGCGCATACAGACATAGACGGGGCGGGGCACATAGCTCGTAGAGCTGATGGCCGCTGGGGCAGGAAAGTTCTTGAGTGGCGACCACGAGCCGAAAGACGTAGCGTGGGCAGGCCTCCCACTAGGTGGACCGACGATCTGGTGAAGGTCGCGGGAGGTGCCTGTATGCGAGCGGTGCAGGATCGGTCTTCGTGGAAATCCTTGGGGGAGGCCTTTGTCCAGCAGTGGACGTCTTTTCGGCTGAAACGAACGAACGAACGATACGTATTACCACTATTTACCAGACATTACTATTTATTGCATACTCGCCGGATTACACGTAGGAGCACGCGCGTAACAGCTTCGGCCTTGCATTATTATAAGATCTTGTTCCGCCCTTTTACGAACTTCCTCCGTGAGGATATCCCCGCCGAATTCTATGATGAACCTATCAAAAGTCATATTCTGCAATGTCAACCCACCACAAGGTGGACCGACGACCTGATAAAGGTAGCGGGAAGGCGCTGGATGCAGGCCGCTACCAACCGTGCGATGTGGAAGTCATTGGGGGAGGCCTATGTTCAGTAGTGGACGTCCTGTGGCTGAAATGATGATGATGATGAAGAAATGAATGAAAATGACAAATCTTCGAACGTGTATAATACCGTGCCAAAGTAATCATATAATTTTGGCACCTTAATAACTATTGCCGTTTTTGTTGTAAAGATCATGCAGCGCTACTTGCGGATATTATTGGAAAGAAAACTATGTGGGCTCTAGATCTGAAGCCGCTTTAACGAACACGAAGTGCTCATACAATGCGGCGTATTTTCTTCCAGTCTTTAGTCAGGACTTTAGTCGAATTAAAACCCCGGTTGAACGTGATATAGCCGCACTAGAATACGATGCTTTTTTGCATAATCGCAAGACTTCGTTCCGGTGTCGACCGAATGTTATCATGATGTATGTGGCCCAGGGGTTACCGTAGCCGCTAAGGTTTGAAACTTCTTGCTTAAAATATTGTAGTCTTTGGCATAGACTACGATGGTAGTCATGGAGATAGGAGTTTGTTATCTCGTGTCAGATGTAAATGGTGAAAAGAAAACTCATGATTCGTGGTATTTTTATGTAATATGTAGGTATTTTATAAAAGTGGAACCCCGAGTGATCTCCAAAACCCATTCTATTATTATATACGATTCGGCTTCGATATCTATAATACAATAGGAGTTTATTTCATGTGTCAGATGACAAGGGTGGAAACAACCTACGATTCATGTTGTTTATTTACGTGCAATATGTGGGCATATTGTAAAAGTGGAATGCCGAGTTGTATTTCTAAAACTTGTTCTATTATTTTATACTATTTGGCTGCGACTCGGCGTGACGACAATACAAAACATTTTTCGCGAATCGGTGTTCATACATTCACACAATACATTAGACGCCATGTTGTCATAAACGACATATTATAAAATCGCTGTGATTTAATATTCTTAATCATTAATTTTATGGCAAGTGTCCATCAGGAATCATTGTTCTTACACACAGAATCGTATTATTTCGCTTTCGGGTAGTAATATGTCAAAATTGTTGGTTCTTAGGCGAACAATGTATGGAGAACGAACATTGTCCTTTTCTACCTACAGTATTAAGGTTACTTTCCCTCCAGGTGGCATTACAAAATTCCACCCTGGTATAGTATCCACTTTGTGTAAATACTGTGAATGCTACGAGTTAAAATAACACTTCTGGCACTGCTGGGGCTGGGGGTGTACCACTCAGTATCGGTACAAGTTCTAAAAACGTTTACACATAAACTTGTCTGTAGCAGGGATGTTATGGATATCCGTAACTGTAACCGAAACTTTCGTATATCCGAAATAAAAAAATATCCGAAACCGTAACCGATTCAAAAGTTTCAGATAGTTTCGGATGTAGGCAGTTTAAATTGTTTTTTGTATAATATAATAAATATCCTTATCCTTAGACATTTTACACTGCGCTTCTAGTCCCAAACTAAGCAAAGCTTGTACTATGGGTACTAGACAACGGATGTAAACATACTCAAATACTTTTTTTTGTAAATACATACTTATTATACATAGAAAACACCCAGTCCAATACCTACAAACAAATATGTTCATGCACACAAATGTTTGTACTGTGCGGGAATCGAACCCGCTACCTCCGGAATAGTAGTACGTTTCGAACCACTACACCAAACGGCCGACTAATCATTATAAGCATTATATGTAAAGGCATAACAGCCTGATTTACCTTTATAATGCCATCTAGTATCATTTTTTATTTATTTATTACTTTTTATTCGATGTAAAGTGTGCGGTCATGAATGAACCGTGTTGGACAACTATTGCAAATTGTATTCTAAAGCACAGATATCTGTAACCGTAACCGAAACTTTCCGGATATCCGAAATAAAAAATATCCGTAACCGTAACCGAAACCGGTATAATATTAATCCTATTTTCGTAACCGTATCCATAAGCGAAACTACATCCATAACATCCCTAATCTGTAGTCCTTGAAAACGACAGTAGACATGTCCTTGGGCATGAAGTGTGGAAGTAACGCCGCGATCCGGTTTAGAGTAGACAACAGCACATCAGAGTATACAAATTCGTTGCAAAATATCTCCTATTACAAGTACGTATGATCCCACAGTTTATAGCTTGAGGTGCTGTCGTTTGTACGTCTGACACAGACTGCTTTCGTTACACAGAGCAAACACAAGACCCGTCATTAAAATAGTAACATAGGCATATTTTAGTCACTTCTAAAGTATACAGTGTGTCCGGGCTTGTAGTGATCAAACTTTAATGGCGTAATCTATGGACAATTTTATCGATGAAAATACTTCAATTTTGGGGCTTGACCCATTTGTCGCAAAATTACGAGGATTTAAGTTTTTAATTTTTAGTTTTCACCTCTTCCTTCAAAAACAAGTGAAAACGTGGGTAACTTAACATTAATAAGCGAATATTTGATATCATGCGATAGTCAATAAAATTATCTATTTGTAGAAGTAGAAAACGGACACAAGTTTCATACATTTTATGGAAGTAAGAATAATGCAAATAAAACATACCTTAACGACCTGGTTTTTCTTGTGTTGGAAAATAACTGAAAAAGAAGTGAAAAAAATCATGTCTTTTTCTAATTCAATCCATTCTTACTTCCATAAAATGTATGAAACTTGTGTCCGTTTTCTACTTCTACTAATAGATTTTTTTATTGACTATCGTATGATATCTAATATTCGCTTATAATGTTAAGTTACCCACGTTTTCACTTGTTTTTGAAGGAAGAGGTGAAAACTACAAATTAAAAACTTAAATCCTCGTAATTTTGCGACAAATGGGTCAAGCCCCAAATTTGAAGTATTTTCATCGATAAAATTGTCCATAGATTACGCCATTAAAGTTTGATCACTACAAGCCCGGACACACTGTATAATCAATTAATCACTTCCACAACGTAAATACACATTTTCAAAGAATAATAAAATCTTTACATTAGCATTAGTGAATAAATAAAATAGAAAACTTGCAAAGTTTATGTTTTTGATCACTTAGGTACTAAATGAAAATCGCTGTAGTATGTTATTCCACATCATTTCTATTTAAAACTCTATTCCGTGTAGTTAATCATCAACATCACTCAAACCTTGACGTACTCGTAATTGTATTCAGAATATTCTTTCAATAAATTAGCTCTACCTACTTTCTTTTAAACTCGGGGCTGTGAAGACAATACTTAGCAGTTAGGAAACTCAAAAAAAACAAAATACTACGACCTCGGCGCAAAACTACGATAATGCGCGCGTATTCCGAAGGCAAAGAGCAATGTCGTCATCGGATCAAAACGAACTTAAAATATTACACGTGCGCCTTTATAACATTTTAAACGCTGCGTAACAAGGTAAATATGATTCACAATAATGATAAAATGAAAATCCAGGACATTAATTAACCTAGTAGCACGGTTTTGAGACGACGCGTCTGCTGGATGAGACAAGTGTCATCCATTCATCATCATAAAACATACAACTAATTGAGGTAAAAGGAACTAAAATTTGTTACAAACATTTAAAATGAATGTCTACCTGTTGTTGTTGTTGGTGTATCTGAGCCACAAGTTTGATGCCGCTGAGTTCCAAAGAGCGAGGATCCAGAGACCTGCTCCTGGGTTTCTCAGAGTAGAACACATCCTCATCCCTCTTGCCTTTCTTCCACCTGAAGTAGTTCGCCATGGCGGCACTCGCGGCCACAGCGCATGCTCACGCGCAGACTGTCAGTGGGACCGGTTGTTTTCACACATTTTCGTAATAGCGCCGAGGTTAGATCGCGGAGACATCTCTCTAAGTACTGAGCGATAACGTGGTTGTCACGAGATGTAATTGTAGTTATGCAATGGCTTACTACCGATATTGGATTTTGGGTTCCGCAGCGGAACTGGGAAGTGGTTAGTGTGTTGACTTGTTTTCACACGTCGTCACAGATTTAGGTTTTGAATTAAGTTGATAAGATGTTCACAATAATTATGGGGCGTCACGTCGATAATGTGTATCGATACGTGCGATTGTTTCAGAGTGATGCGGTGCGCGCGCGACGCTACCCCGGCGTGCGATCGCAGTGATTACACTGTGTCAGAGCAGACCACCACGCGAGCGGTAATTCCGCGACACAAACGTGGGTACGCCACCGTTTAACATAATCGTGATGATGCAGCTCCGAGCATGAGCTACTAAAACCAATAGCAACGTGTTAACATGCCCATTGACCAGTTTGTATTTGTCATGTCCGCGAAATGACGTCTAACGCGCATGAGTGTTTTGATAAGGCAAAATCTTGTTTGTGGCAGGCACATTGATTACGCGAGTTTGTATTTAAAATTGTAAAAAAAAATTTTTTTTTCCAAGATAATTTCTAAATCTTTAATAACATATTTCCAGCAGATAATCTCAGTAAAATTAATTAATCGCTAGAGGGCTACTGAAAGTAGTAAGTACTAAGATTCATAAGGTGTAATTCTGAGAAAACATGATCCTAATGAAACTAGACCTTAGGAACATCTAATTTAATCCTAGCTACGATTAGTCTTGTTAAAGTAGTTCTGAGATCATTTATGAAGGATGTGGTAACATGAGAATTTCCCTGCTCACTATCCGAGCATCTCCAGCTTGTCTTGGTCTCAACTGTCAGTTGCATTATGCGCCAGATTAACATGAATGCATATTCGAGATAACCCCTAGTGCGTCCACACATCCATCAATATGTAGTTCCGATAAAATATTATTTGTGTTTCCGATACACCTTTATTTACCGGTGGAAAAATGAAATTTATATTTGGCACTGGTCAATAATAAAATTAATCTCTTCTCTTATTCAAAAAACATTTTAAGCAGAAGGCAAAAAATATAAATTCATAAAACAAAGCTTTGTTGAAATCCGGCCAAACAAGCGATCTTTTATTTTAATTGTACGGATCTCATAAATAAATATCGTTCTTTTCACGTTTTTCACAGAAAGCTACATGCAGCATAACATAATACAACTTCGGGCCGTCAACCAGCGGGCATGATCATAACTTGACCTAAAAAAAATCTCATACGATTTCTCCACCAACCTCAAACATTTTCACGAACAAGTTTTAACTGACAAATTTTCATACCATATCACTTTGCCGTCTGTGGTAATGGTAATAGCTTTTACCGCTTTTACCGCAGCGGTCCAAAATAATGGGCTATATTTTAAACTGCTGATGGCTTTAGGTTTTCACTACGGAACCCGAGAACGTATGTAAAACTAGCTGTGCCCGCGAGTTCGTACGCGTCAAAGTTGTTTGAATAATATTTCCCGTTTTTGCAACATTTTTCTTTACTGCTCCGTCCCCATTGGCCGCCCCTATTCGGTCACCCTAGTGATATTATATAGCCTAAAGCCTTTCTTGATAAATGGGCTATCCAACACAAAACGAGTTTTTCAAATCGGACCGGTAGTTCCCGAGATTAGCGCGCGAAGCAAATAAACAAACAAACTCTTCAGCTTTATAATCTAGAAAGAAAAAAGGATTTTACGAAACTCCACCCCTAAGGGGGTAAAAAGGGATCCACGCGTACGAAGTCGCGGGCGGCCGCTAGTATAAAATTTAGTATAGATGGGTAACACACGTACATATTGCAACAGGGATCAGATGTGTGATAAACCGCAAGTCGCTAGTGTTCCATAGTTTAAAACGTTTTGTTCGTTTCATCTATTGTGCAGGAGGACAAAAGTCTAAGGGTATCGCTCCAAATATTCTGTCATTGTCATTCAAATTCAAATGTCTCTTAATAGTGTGTTTGCGCAATGTTATGAAGTATAATAAAGAAAAAAAGAAAAAATATTAATTATTTGATGCCAAAAATAAATAAATGGATAATTAGCTTTTGAGGAATATGATCAAAACTTCTTGTAGTTATTTTTTTATGAAATATCTTGATTGACGACATGAGAGACGAAAAAGCGTATTAGCTATTTATTTCTACTTTTAATTATTTTTTACAAAAAAATGGTCTCATTTACCATTTACCACCAGGATTAGTGTCCACGAAAACGCAAGTTCGAATGGTTCAAAAATGGTAATACGTACTGGTATTACCATTATGTTGAATCAAAATCGGTGAAAATAAAAACTCAGGTAGGTAGGTACCTAAACTTCAAAACTTGTTTTATAGGAAGACCAATGATATTATATAAAAACAAAAGCAGATATGTTATAGGCGCTCGCGCTGTGAATACTCAAAGACGTCCCAATTGGGACGTCTTGTGTTTAGTCTTCGTGTGGCCTGCATCGTGCGCAATCGCGTGCGTACCACACCGTAAGTTCCTGTGTTCTTACCAAAATAAATAAAAAATGCCATCGTGTGTGTTTCGAAAGTGTACCAATTATGACTCTAAAGTAAACAAAATACAAGGGATCTCTTACCACATGTGATTATGCAAAATTATTTAGTATTTATATTTTCAATTATTTATGCAAACAATCAAGACGCCATGCGCCATGTTCAAGTTAAGAAAGAGAAAGCGATCTTGTTTTGACGTTAGAGCGATAAGGATGCGTGCGCTGCGGACATAGATAAGTTAGTGCAGAATCGTTAAAACTATAGCTATCTCTTTCATTTGCGTGCTATTTCGTATCTTTTGTTTCACTTATCAGTTACATTTGTCAATGTGTGCAATTTGGAATAGCTCGGCACGGATTAAAATCGTAATTTCTATGAACGTAACATATCTATAGTTCTGTAATATCATTGAGGAAGACTGAATTTTTTTACAAGCGGAATTTACTTTAAAAGAATCCCTTTAAACATGTAATGAAAAAAGATATTTTGCTTTTAAAAACAATCTTTTTACCTTATAAGCATATTTAAGACCAACACAAACACAGATGGTGTTACTTACGCAGATACGCCGTTTTCACAGCTGTACATCTGCGTAAAACAGCCTAAAATATCCCAGAATGTTATTACCGATACAAAATCGTGGCATTTGTAATGTAATAACAGATCATTTGCAATAAAACGCAGTAATAATAGTATTAATAATTAAATTACTTCCAATTTCCTTTACGAAACGGTCATCAACATTTGAGATATCTCTAAATGGTAATGACGAACATCAAGATAAAGGTATCAAATTACTTTAGGCTCCATTGAAAGCACGAAGAGGAAATTAACAAAAGCTGGCTAAAATACCTTGGCTACAAAACAAAATGGGTATGGTACACAGCGTAAACTAATATGACCATAGGGAATCTCGAAGAAACAAGGAAAGTTGCAAAAACAACTTGAAATAATTTTCGAACAAGAACGGTCACCGGATACTTGTCAATATTCATTTCCCTTTATGAGATGAACACAATGAAACCACTTTGAGCTCTTGAATCAATGTAAAACGTTCTGGAGAGAGGAGGGCCGGTTATTTGTTCACGGGACATAACCATTCTTTTATTGGAAACATAATGTTTGTTTTATCGTACTAATATAATGTAATTATTACCCATTTAAATCTATTTACATAATTTCTAGATCTGGGTCCCCAAAGATATACGAAAATTGCACAAAACACGCTGGTAAATCAAAGTTCTGCGTTTAAGTTTAGTTAGTTTTTAACGTTAACTTAACTATCATAATCTATAATAATTATTTGATTTGAGAACGATCTCTATTATAATTTAAATTACTTTTGTCTTCCGATCGCTCACGCGAAATTACAAAAACAGGCATTATAAAATGCACTGACATAACACTTTGATAAATTTAGATTTATTTGATTTCCCATTTATTATCATAGATTAGTAAACTTTTCTTATCTTTTCAGATTTGCAATGACAATTCTTTTTTCAAGATTAGATTTATTAAAATTAAAACCCATGCATTACTGACCATAAAAACATGGCGTGACCAGCAAGTCGGGTACTAAAGACACTGGTCACGCCATATGCCATTTTAAAGCAAAATAAAAGCTAGTAAAATACTAGCGCCATCTCATGTATTTCTGGACAGTTAACATCAAAAGTCGTATCATTATGGCTGTACTTGAAGTGTCCAATTTTTTTATAGTTTGATAACAAATCCCTATCATGATAAGGCATCGTGTAAGGCCCAACACGTGGGGTCAATGTCCCGATTTTTTATAAAGTAAGCAACGGCAACAGTAAATAAAACAATTTAGTAGTGGCAATCAGCGCCCTCTGTGAGTTTATTTGAGTAACAGCTCTCTAGGTGCTTGCAGTGCTTATCAAGGATTACTCTGTGTAGGGTATAGAGGGAGCCCTAATGGACTATTTAGTATTGCGCCTAGCATAGCCAACTCGCCTATTAATGTTTGATCACAACAATCAAACATTACAACTCTGTTACCTGTGATGATTTATTATGGTGTGCCGTGGTAACAAAAAGTATCAAGATGCCAGTGGCCAGTCTGGCCAGTGCGAGAGGTGTTGTCCAAATCTTCTAACAAAAAGGAGATTGAACTATCCCTGGGACCTAAGACCGAGCTCACGCTACGAAAACTTGCAATGGACACCCGCCGCGTGCATCCGGCTATTACACATGTAGTACACCTCCGCCGCGAAACATTGACAGCGAAACAATTTCAATATACATCTCTGCAATCACATCACAACATTACCATCGTGGTGAAGTATACGCAGAGATGTATATTGAAATCGTTTCGCTATCATGGTTTCACGGCGAAGATGTTGCACGCAAATGCAGGCCGATAGCCCTGCCACACTGCGCTTCTCAAGTGCTCATACTATGTATATTTCGATACACACACGCGCGTGTGCCCGCGCGGCTTTTAACGTAGTCCTTAATGACCTGCTTATAGGGTTCAAACTCACCTGTTTCCGTTTCTCGGGCCCCTCCATGGCGACGGTCTGCCCAGGCATCGAAGCGCGTCCCCTGAAGATGTCCATCACTTTGGCCATCGCGCTCGGTCGCCTCGTCGCGGACGCGGTCACCGTGTGATAGTACTGAGGATGGAATAGAATAAATGTTTATTTGACACAAAACAAGAATAACCCATTGTCCCAGGTAACCCGTTGTTCTTGGTACGCCGCAGTCTTTGGTAACCCTTGGTAGGCCAAGAGTTACCTAGGGGTAACTCTTGGGCTAGGTAAATCTTGACCTTGGTAACCCTTGTTGCCAAACCAAACCAGAAACACCTTGGAAAACATTGAATTTAAGCCTACTCGCAGACCACCGACTTTTTGTTGGCCGATAGTTGGGTCGGGCAGTTAAATCAGTATTTTTTTATTTATTAAGGTATAGCAACAGATTGCAAATCATGTATGGATAATTGGACATGTATGAAAATGTGCACATTCGTATTGGCCAATTCTTTGTACAAAGAATCGGGATCGGGCCCAACTATCGACCGATTAAAAGTCTGTAGTCTGCGGGGAGGCTAAATAAAACTTAATATCTAATAAACAAATTAAGGTTTCCACAGACCAAACGCGGGTCAGAAGCAGTGCGGGTCAGTTGCAGCGCGGCTGAGGCACACTGAAAGCAGCGCACTTTCAAAGCAGTTGCGAAGCGGGCGGTTGTCAAAAATTTTAATATTCGAAAACCGCTTTCAACGCGCTGCTACCGCCCTGCCTCCGGTGTGTCATGCTAATATGGCCTCCGTATTAATACAACAGCGCGGGCCCGCGCTCGCGCCGCTTCTGTCCCGCTCCCGTGCCGCCTGGTTTGTCGTTCGGCAGTTGCAGTGCGGCGCGGCGCGGAGCGGTTGGAGCGCGGGCCCGCGTTCAAATTTGGTGTGACACACTTCAAAGAGTTTTTTGTATTACAACTTGCGCGGGCCCGCATTCAAACTGCGCTGCTACTGCCCCGCGTTTAGTCTACCCAAGCCTTTAAAGATAGCTTCGGTAGACGTCTTTTTTTTTTTTTTTTTTTTTTTTTTTTTTTTTTTTTTTTCTTTTTTGGCTTTACACGGCTTGTGTGTTGCCATTCGTCAAGTAAAAGGTAGACGTCTTAACATTTCTTTAAACGTTCTAGCATGCCAAAGATTAAAATCAAATGTTAAAAAAAATAAACAAAATGTTGTGAATGCTAAAAAGAAATGTAAGAAAAACTATTTTATTAATACCAACCCTAGTATGGCTCCCAGGGTGCGGGTGGGCAGACCCATCTTTAGTTTTTCCGGAGGCCCCAGAAGTGGATGCTTCGGGCTTGGCATCTGACTTGGCTGAGTCTGGCTTGGCTGTCTCCTTGGCCGGCGTCGAAGACTTGGTCATATTCTGAAAAACAAACGTTTTATGAATACATACATGAATTCTAAAATACAAGATCTAAACATTAGTGAGTTAGTGTCATACTGAATTTTACTGCGGATACGAATCTGCAGGAATTAGTTAATTATGTAAATTAAATTGGAAATAAATAAGACATCTATTACAATTGAACATCACAAAAATAGGTACATTAAAACACAATAGTAGTACACGATACGAAAGTGAACCGAGCAGTAACGTGCTACCTTGCAATGGGATTATTACAACATTCTAGAAATCTGATTATTCGATAAATACTCTCACATAAAGGTAGCAGGAAAGCGCTGGACGCAAGCCGCTACCAACCGGGTAACATGGAAAGCATTGGGGGAGGCCTATGTTCGGCATTGGACGTCCTATGGCTGAGATGATGACTCTCACATATCTTGGTGTCAGGGTTCGTGAGCCGCCTGCTTTCAGCGTCATATAACAAATCGGACCTACCCGGCTCATCGTCCGAAGAACGAAATCCCATTACTTATTTGTTAACTATGATACGAGTTATACGCACTGCCTACCAAATTGGGACACCACACTGTGAAGGTTTGGAGGTATTCGTATACTTTATTTTACCAAAAATCACAGGTCAACTCCGAACCAGTAGAGCAGTCTTTCCCAAAGTGGGCGATAACGCCCCCTTGTGGGCGCTGCAGGCTTAAAAGGGGGCGGTAAGAGACCCAGAAAAAAATCGGGACGTTGTGTAGAGGCTTGGGAGGCGTCATGTACTAGGAGGACTCTTAGACATCGACTGAGCTCGACTCTTGACTACAAAAATGGGGGGCGCTAAAAAATAATTTATTCTCAAAGTGGGCAGTAGACTAAATAAGTTTGGGAACCACTGCAGTAGAGTATGATTAAGCTAGCAAGCAAAGGCAGTAGCATGCCAGATGCTACAGGTCTAGCATAACTGAGTCGGTGACTGTGGTATCGTCACGTCATAGGCGTCACGGGAGGGATGACATGACATGACAGAGATTACAAGTCTGAAGCACATCTGAAATCCAAAAACACCCTACCATTCCGCTCCCACAATTTAGGTACTGACTCGGTTTGACCTGTAGTTCCAGTAGTTTCTTACCAAGAAACGCTTGAACATTGTCGCGGATCAGTCCTATGACGTGTGATTACAGACAAGGGGAAACTGCTACTAACTGGAGATAAATCATTCTGTCTACAGGACACCTATGTATGGTGCCCGACCGGTTCCCTTCAGAACTGATATAAAGACCACTGTAAGTAGTCGATTAACCCTATCCCATTATCAAAAAGATGTTTTGACTGTTCAATACTTGACCATGACCATAGAATCTTTACAAAGCATCTTTTGGTTGCTATTCAACACACGCACGTTGCTATCTCAAGGACAAATTGCAAGATGAGGGCGATTTATTAAGGATGCACCTGAATAAAATTGGGGTCTTTCAAAGGAATTTCTGGATTGAATAACGATTCTGCAATCAATGATTCGAGCTCGGGAATTCTTGAAACCGCGCTCAGCAAGCGAATGCAAAAAGGGGACGACTCGAAAAACGAGTCGTGACATTTTACAACCGAAAATGAACTGAATTGATTAAATAATTTTGCAACGACTCCTACGATAAATTATCATCTATTTTATAAGCCAGGCTGAAGTAATTTACAAAAGATGAATCCGTATTTCTCGCAGAAAGAAGCAGTCATGCAGTTCATTTATTGTTTTCTATTTAATAAACGCTAAAGAACATAAGCTTCTGACGTGCGGCTCACGTGATCTTGATGACAGAGGATAAAAACATTATTTCATTTCAATTTTTGGACTGGTTGATGTGGAAATCTTTGGTCCGCAGCAGTGGACGTTATTTGGCTGAAACAAACGAACTTTTTGTAGATGGGTACCTGTACAGCAGCTTTGACTTGCTTCATGATGGACGGTGGTTTCTTAGCGTCACTGGCACGCGGCTTAGACTTGAATATGTCGAAGAGAGCCGGCCGTCGGCTCACCCCGGTGGTTCCTGTAACCGAATAAAGGCTTATTACTTTTTGTGACGTTATAACACAATTTACAAGAAAAACATTTTATTGTCACCCCTAACACGTGCTAAAAAGTTCCCTCGTAATGTTTTGAGGTTTCTTTAGGTGCTTTTGAAGGGACAAAGCTATACAATACGACCAAAGGTCGAGTCAAAATTTCAAATGTCAGCAATCACCTCAAATTGTTGTGGTATACTTTTATAGTGTTGAATGAGCATTTTGATTTGTAAGGGCTTCCTTGATAAACCACCACCATATCACATTCATAATGAAGACCTCCAAAGACTTATTGGCCCTAAGTAACAACAGTAGGGTCAGGTCGCCTGTTTATGTTCACAACTCTATTCACGTTTAAAGACGGATTACTGTGTGGGTTAAAACAGTGGAAAACCAAATAACCACACACTAAGAAAAACCGAGTCTTCTAAGAATACCAAAATGTATGTATAGATGATACTAAGTTTAGAGTTAACAGTAGTTTAGTCGCGACTCGCGAGTAAGAATTGGATGCGGACAGGCGATATATGACCGTATTATTTGTAGTTTTCAGATCGTATGCAGTGCGGAAATCATTGGGTAGGCCTATGTTGAGGAATGGACGTCCTGTGGCTGGAATGATGATGATACAGTGCGTAATTGCCCTGGATACTTTTATGCTTTGGCGGTGGTTTCAAAGTAAAAAAAAAAGTGTTTACCATGTATAGTCTGTTGGTACATGAGGTGCGGTTGGCTCTCGTCTGCGGATCCCCTGCGCTTGCGCTCTCCCACTGACTGCGTGCTTCGCGTGATGGCGGCATCTAGCCTTTGCTCTGAAAAAGAAGTAATACCCCTCTTAAAAACATGTTCATCAACTCTACATTGTACATGTTTTAACCTAGGCACAGACCACCGACTTTTAGTTGGCCAAAAGTTGGGCCCCGATTTGAATTTGTATGAAGAATGAACCGATAGCAAATCGGTGAAATGTGCGCACTTTCATACATCTCAGATATTATATACAATAATATTACCTTCCACTCTCATCGTAATTTACTCGTTTAAAATATGTGGATGACGTGGTTGGTTTCACAATTGTAATCCTAGTAAGTAAGTAATATTATTTATAGTTATACATATTGTGAAGCTGTTTGTCTTCCCAAATAAATGAAAAAAAAAAACATCTCAGTACTGATTAACCGACCCAACTATCGGCCAACTAAAAACCGGTGGTCTGTGGCTTAAGCTTTTATATTACAAAATGTATGCGCTTACTAGTCACAGGAAGAAACATAGCTCTATTAAAAGTCATTGGAACATTTTGAGAGCATACCCACACAACTTACAGATAAACAGTTTTATTAAACATAAATCACTATATCTTCGATATAAAAACCTTTGATGCTCTCCGCAACCACCACTAACAGAATAACGAACAAGGTGTTTTGCCAACATAGTACGTGACAGCACAAGTCCAATATGAAATGAATGGCGTTGGAATTACATCTTTATTGCTTAATATTATCTATTAAATTAAATAATGTTCTCTCTAGACTAGTCCTCAAGTAAGTAAACAATTTTATAGAGCACAATTTAATTATGTTCTTACTATAAAATTATAATGCGGAAATAAAGGAATTAGAACCAGACGTGATAAGCCATCAAGTGCTCGACATAATAATATGACTCACTATACAAGTATCTAGCTCTCATCACTTTGCTTCGAATCGGTTATCTAAAACGTTACGTATTTGGAATAATATATTAGTTAACATTTCTTATTATTTCAATCACGTCCTCATTTTATTTGATACAAACCTATCGAATGCAAGTTATGTTCGCGTGCAAAAACGATCCTTATCACGAGTTCCTAGCTTTGTTCATATTTTCATAAAACAATTTGTGTGCCCGGAGTTCTTCACTTCAAAACAAAATGTAGAAAATTATTTTTTTGTGTCAGGATTCACAAACACTACTGGTTCAGACAAATATGGCTCAGCAATCCTATCAAATAAGGTGAGACGTCTCTAGAGACAACAATATCAGGTGCAGGTAGGTGCAACTCAAAATCAGGTAGGATTTAGTAACGTTTCATTCCACACATGAAGTGTTCACATGAGTTTAAGTCAGCTGGTTTGCAACTGCATCTCCTGCACCGAAGCTCGGATTGCACACGATGAGACGACCCTGACCTACATCCTACACAGGCCGTTATACCGACGTTATGGCCATGAATGAGACTGAAATCCCTATTCATTCCACAAAAGGGAACTTAAGCCGGGGGATTCTCAAGTTTAGTTATGCTAATGACCCTGAGTACACAGGAGTTGATATGGCGTCAACGGGCACAAAGCATAAAATAAACGAGGGTCAAATACCGTTCTACAACTGATATGCACACAAATATTTTTATCAAATTAGTATTATAACAGTACAATTCAAGGAAATTAATTCAGGATTTTGATCCACTATTTGAGAGTATTTAAAAAACCAAAAAGCTAAATAGGACTTTTTAACCAATCCAGGGAACAATACAGAAAATAACTATAGTACGCATTGAATAGAAAGTTAGTAATACATGTATATTTTTTTAGTTATTTCACATTTATGCATATTAATGGATATGACTACTATAAGCATTCACGTTTCAAGCTGTTATGTTAATATGAGAAACTGGCAAAGTTGTGACGTCATAGATCGCTTGATTTTTGTTTTAACAATCCTAGTGTTGTGTCAAAATAATAATAAAAAGCTGAACATATTATCATCACAATATCTATGTCAAAATCTACATGTACATAGTCGGTCGCGGTCAGGCGGTTTTGTTACGAGACTGTTTCCATTGATTCTATTTAATATCAATCAATAAGTAATTAAATTAATGTACATCTGTTTCTTTTCGTGGTTCTTGAAAGAGATATTTCTATTATATGATGTATCAAGGAAAATAAATACAGTTTTGTTAGCATGTTGCTTAATTGTTTCTAATTTTACATTACGAAAGAAATCTGCACTTCATTTATCGCGTATATTATTTGTGTATAAAATTAAAGTCAATGCGGCACAATTATATTTGTGTGGCTTATTTTTATGCCTAGCCTTGTCACTTAACATGCCCGGCTTTCCCGATCATACATTTACCAATTAATTATTTGAATCGATTGATTTCTATTTGTGAGTGCGACTGAATTTTTTTTTTACGAGTGTTGTAATTGAGAGGTTTGTGATAAAGTCTGCTCTCTATTTCAAAAACCAATTAGCGATGGAGAATTGCTAAAAATGAGCAGGCACGGATCTAGGGGGCAAACCGGGGCCCTCATCCCGGGCCGTAAGCATAAAGGGGCCGCTAAATGGAAAGAAAGGGGCGCTTAAAGCGTAAGTTATAATTATACGCCCAGTTACTTTTTGAACCCTCTACCAGTACACCAATGTCATGACCGCGTCGACATTTTTTTAAGCATCTCAAACGCTGGGAGGCAACTCACTAAAATTTTGCCCCGGTTAGAAAAAAAAACGTAGAACCGTGGCTGAGAATCTGGACTGGTTTATATTCGAGCCGACTACACCGTGTTTACGTTCCGTGTGGCCAATGGAGCCGCGCGACCAGCGAGTAGAAAACGTAATGTATAATTCATGGTGCAACGGAATCCGCGCACTTGTGCCGATGCAGACCAATTAAACACACAACAGACAACATCTGATCGTCCAGTGGTAAAGGCAACATTACGTATCTTGCCACTTCACAATATTTTTAACAGACGCGTCAGCAGGACCGTGTTCTGTTTGCTACATGATACAGCGCTCAAGCGTGCCGAGTCCTAACTAAAAAAATCATAGAATAACTTGAGCTTGTTTTTGATAGCGATTAAAATCAAACATAGTTATGTTAAGAAATATTTTCAGGTAAAAGAAAAATTATATGACAAAAATAAAACCCACTTCAGGGTCAGCTATTTAGAAATAGTACTAACACGACATGAAATCTGAACAGTAGGTACCATGTAATGCTAGCAATTATTACATGTCACAAGAAACATTACTGTCATTTATTGTAACGGACAAGATAACTTGCGAGCAAATAGGCGGCCGATTGATGTAATGGAGGTAGCCAAGGTTATATGATTTAGATTTAAATATTGGAAATCTAGTTTCAAACGATGACGTTCGCACGTCGACTTTATGTTGCCTAGAATAGATTACCTACTAGGGTACTAGCATTTCATTTAGGCGCTTATCATAGAACAAATTGCGTAGTAATTTCAACAAAAGGAATTCTTACTATTTATCTGCATTTGAAAGAAAACGTTTTAAGATATCGACTTAATGTTGCCATATCATTGCTGCGATCAAAGTTACACGTCTGTTTGATTTCAAAGAGTGAATTGGACACGTTTTGGATATTTTTAAAGAAGTTGTTGTTTTGCTACTTTCTACTCTCGCGTCCATCCTTAAGACTAGACGCTTGGCGCTGTGCCAAGTTCTGTCAGCGACACTCAATAGGCGGCTCAGTCCCTGGCAACCACGCCGGGGTACTACCACACTCATCGCTGCTAATAAATCTATATTTACTACCTGCACACAACACGGCAGTTACGGTTTATTTGACAATACACTTAGCACATATTTATAGCCATTTGGACTCGGAACGTACCACACTGTTCAGTAGCAAACATACAAATATTAAGCTGAACAGCAGCACAACTCAAACATCATGACCTATGTTGCCTCTATAGAAACTCTATCAAAAGATAAGAAAAAATTCACTGAAGTCTTAAAAACAGACAACAGCTTTTTTCATTTTCTTGTGAATATCTGTGATTTACAACCACAACCTTAATTAAAAAGAACGCATTTATCGAGTAAACTTAGTAATATCCTAAAATTTGGCTGTCGGTGATTAATAATTGTTATCAGTCATCATCAGTTTCAGATTTCCTTATTGTTTTCAACAAAGATGACATCCATACTTAGACTCAACTTTACCTTTTTCCTTTACCTTTTTATAATATTAGTACAGATGACTAAGTGTTACGTAATCCCTTGCTACGGCACCCTGATTAAGGCGAAACACGATTGTAATGACACTTGCCAAGTAAAATCCATTAAGAATAATCTGCGGCAAGTCACACACAAGTCATTTGAAAAGCATTTATCTTTAAAATGACCATACTTCATGATCATGAAGTGCCTATCTATCCTTAGCAACAGATGACGTACCAATCTGAGATAAATAGTGCAAGCATGAAGGTTATAATATTCATTTGTTCCAGGATTACTTACCACGCTTCTGCCGCCTTTCGTCGCTACTCTTCCGCACATCATTTTCCTTCTTCGGAGTCTTCTTAACAGCCTCTTTCTCTTTGCGAGTGCTTTGGGCACCCCAAGTTCCTGATCGGGTGCGCTCTGGTTCAGCAGACTTTTCTGTTTGCGGTATATCATTTTGCTTCACTGCATCAACTGGCGTTGTTATAGGCTCTACTTTTGGTGGTGCCTAAAAGCATGAACAATTAATTTATCGCATTAAAATAAAACTGAACTATTATACATTAATAGTAAACATGGGATCCTTACCTGCTTAACATCAGCTCTTTTCACCCATATATCTTCAACAGTCGTAGGCGAAGCTTCAACTGACGATCTTATTTCTATTAAACTACTATCAAAATAATTTTTATCTCGGTGGAGATTCTGTCCGGTAAAAATAGAACGCACACTTGGCCTTTGTTCTTCTGCTCCTTTAGTGCCGAAGTGAACAGTATGCGCGTTATGCACTTGCGAACGTAGGGCACGCTCCACAGGAGGACGAACTGTGGGAGGCTCTGTGGTGGTCACAAGAAACTTATGACGCGGCCCTATTACTGTTCTTTTTGGTGGAGCACTACCGTCATTAACTTCATTACTCTCACCAGATTGTGCATCTACATCAACCGCAGTTTCATGATTCGTCTCGCTTGCGATCTTATCATTATCTTTAGCAATAGCATTCAGACTCTCTTTCAATGTGATTTCCGAAAAGGCAGACAAAATAGTAGGTTTGTAATCATTGTCTTTCTTCTCATCGTCCTCGTCTTCTTCTCTACATTGTGATAACCGGCGACGTTCAGAGAATAATAACGGTGGGTTTGCGTTAGTGTTACGGCTGGAGAGGTTGTTGCAGTGGTTCATAAAATAATGCTGGAAAAAACTATCCGTTTCTGGTGTGTCGCTTCCATCGCCCTGAATAATATCCTTTAAAGCTGCTAGTGATGTGATGGTATTGTAATTCATGGCATTGACTAAATCCTCGCTGTCAGTGGAGGAACATGACCCTGACTCATCATGTTCTTCGTTATCGCTCGCGGGGAGACTCGGTTCGGTCACAGTTATGTTAATTTCTGGGGTGTCCATTTTTTTCTTTTTCTCATTTTTATATTCACTCTTCTTAGCGTTTTTATTTAAATTTGGTTTTGTTTCGTTATCCATCGAACAGCATTTACTTGGAGGTCAAATTATATTTAACAATCAGTCTTAAGGCACTAAGTCACTTCAAGTGATATCACATTAAGTCACATTATAATTATTGATTGTATTGCACTAAATTAGGTAATGTCATTGTAATTTTGTTGCTGTAATATCATCGCACATGTAGCATAATTTTGGCATTCGCTTGTAAATTATTCCAGGCTTGCATAATACGAACCTAAAACGGATTTATATTAGTTACGTCTCCTATTTGCTTATCCTCATTGCTAAAATGATAAGAGTTATTTGAGCATGTAGTATTTGTCCTACTACTAAGTGATCTATATTTGACATCTTTTACGATCACAGGCGGCGTACTATGCCAGTTCAGACGATTCATTAAATTGTCTCAAGATTTCCCACTCAGACAAATAGTTACGAGCGGCCACTAGAGCTAAATCGAAAGTACCCTGTTATGAAATAGATTGAATATTCGTGCATTGGTAATGTGCTGCGTAATTCAAAACAATTACGCCAAGGCCACGGCTCGGAATCAATGAGAGCTGGAGATATTGACGCAAGAATGCTTCACCGATGAACATCCGTCAACGTTTTGGAGCGGTTCAATTAGAGGTAGGAACAACCAATTGTCGTTAATTACACCAATTGTCATTAGATTCTTTATGGGTAAGCACTCTTGACAGTAAATATAGACAAGACGATTATGATGCGGCATGAGGCAAACCATTAACAATTTAGACTTTCCGTCTTTAATAGAACTTAGATTCTGGATAAAAAGTTTAAGAGTTTGTACATTTATACCTTTTTAGTAACACTGGCTGTTCAAAACAGAAAAATCGCAAGCGTGCGATGTAGGTAATGACTTAAGAGCGTTGTAGCAAAAAGTTGGCGTTCGAAATTTAGGTTTTTATTGCTTGACGTCGCGTAGTGAGTGCGCAAACTGCATTTATCTGTACAATTTCAACGCTGCGTCGACTAAACGATCTTAATCCGTAGTTGTATCGTACCTAAGACAGTACATCATACATCATAATAAAGAAATAATGTATAATTTACCTATTTGATTTTTTCTCAGATCAGACTTTTAGCAAAATCAAGTTACGTAATTAATGTATTTTTTACACTAGTAAATCCCGCGACAAGTTTTTAATCTTTAAATTGAGTAAAGTAATAAGTTGATGGGTTTGAAAGAATTTATGTTTTATTTTATTCTTTTTACAGCATCAAAAGCTTGTTTATGAAAAATATTTACTATTTAAATTTTACTTTTGACTTTTTAGTTTTTATGATACGGGATGGAAAAAATAAAATTTATTCTGTTTTGTGACGTTTCCGCACATAAATATGGATAGGTTAAATAAATATAATGAAATGTATGAAAACGAGCGTGCCATTTTTTAAACGTTATCTTTAATATCTGTGTCCATCAAAGAGCTCGTAACTAAACATCGTAAGCGAAAAAGTTTGAAAAGAAAGAAATTACAAGTCCGATTTACCTAAACAAATAAATTAAAAATACTTGCGGATCAAAAGTACTCAATCATACTACAATTTACGAAAAAATCACGCGTGACGCATATACGTCAGTGGGCAGTCAACTGACATAGACCCGGCGTCTACGAGTGCCAAAGCACGACTGATTTATGCCATTTGATGCACCCGATTTTATAGTATTTTCAAATTAATTTTTCATTTGAAGATTGAAGATAGATATTTTTTCTTTTTCACACAATAATAGTATTATGTTTCTTCTTAAGTATAAAGTAGTTTATGTTGCCAAATGACTTTTAGATTATGAGATCTGACCTGTTTTCTTGCAGTAATTTTCTCGAATTTTGACTATCTTAGACATGATAAAAATGCATTTTAATGAATTAAACATCAAAATTTTCTCAATACACTTTCTTCTTCAGGGTATGCTTATTCTAATGAATACATTCTATCTTCTTACTTAGAAATAAATTTGTTGTAATATTAGTTCAAAGTTGTGCCTTCGCGAGTTACCTGGAAATCGGGCTTTCGAAATTCGCTGTTTTCGTAGGCAAAAATCCAATTTGAACGAGATTTTGTCAATAGACATTCCGGAAAAACGTATGATAATTACGATGGTATAAGTCAAAAGAAGCTATAACAATAAATTATATGACTAAAATCATTTCGAAATCTGCCAAATTCTCGATTTCTGCATGAAAAATGTGACAACGCTCTTAACAACTTTTGTTTGTGATGCGCATCGGCACTCTAGACATCAATAAACAGTACAAGTTATTATTATTCTATAACTATACATAGACTAATACTAATGTTGTTTGAATAGCCATCGGACAGCTCGCGCTCTATAAATAGAAAAATACCGGCTGAAGCAAACAAAGCATCAGTGCACCTATACCTAGCTAGACAATGATAAAGAAAGGTACCTTAGCACAACAATTACCAGAAAGGTCAAGCCATCATTGTAATAATCGGGTACAAGAGAATAAACTTGGCACGAAATGTTGATGAATATTTAATGTCTAATCCATGGAGGGCGAGCTGTTAAATACATTGTACATAATCAAGCTACGCCCACGGGTGCCTAATTGAGATTAATGTACTATCGATACGAGTGCGTGCGCGCAAGGCCAGGCGGCCACAACCACACAAACTGCAGCGCTAATGCAACGCACTTGACTTGCAGTTGCTAGTGGTAATCATCATTTGCATAAGTAAGTATATTAAATTCAATAAAATGGACATTAACAGTTACAAGAAGAAAATCGATTTAGGCATTTACTATTGGAAATCAGTATAACAAATCCTGCGATTTGCAGGTTTTGTAATACTGATTATATCACAATAAACACACTCACTTATGCGACTATAATACTGAGTTACTGACCGTAAATAGATAGTAAGGGCCCCATCTAAAAAGGTCATTAGATCAAAGGGGTATTTTTCATTTAAAAAAGATCATTGCAAAATTTCAGATCTTCCCTAGACAGTTGCCTACTACTCTTACTAATCCGAAAAAGTCCGACCCTGGAGCCCCTGTAGGCCGGGGGGCCCGTATCATTGATACGGCTAATACGGCAGTAACTACGCCCCTGGGTACAAGAGAAGAAACCTAACAAGAGATCACCACAACCATCAGTATTGAGGACTCTGAAAAGGTTGAAGAAAACATTTTTTTGGAAATTTGGAATAGCACAGTAACACACATTTTGATGTAATAAGTAGTTGACCTTGAAAATAATAAATAATGGCATAGCAACACTGAGTTTTGGATTTACGAAGTTGACCACTTTCAGAAACATCAAGCGGCATGTTGCCTATTCTATGGAACCTGATTTCCGAAATAAATTATTTGAACCAAGTTTCGATACTCGTACAACATTGTTGTTTGAGATTGGTGCAGAAAACTAAAAAGCAAATGTATGATTTGGGTACTGCCAATGATATTATAGAACTATAGATATGTTACGTTCATAGAAATTACGATTTTAATCCGTGCCGAGCTATTCCAAATTGCACACATTGACAAATATAACTGATAAGTGAAACAAAAGATACGAAATAGCACGCAAATGAAAGAGATAGCTATAGTTTTAACGATTCTGCACTAACTAATCTATGTCCGCAGCGCACGCATCCTTATCGCTCTAACGTCAAAACAAGATCGCTTTCTCTTTCTTAACTTGAACATGGCGCATGGCGTCTTGATTGTTTGCATAAATAATTGAAAATATAAATACTAAATAATTTTGCATAATCACATGTGGTAAGAGATCCCTTGTATTTTGTTTACTTTAGAGTCATAATTGGTACACTTTCGAAACACACACGATGGCATTTTTTATTTATTTTGGTAAGAACAGGAACTTACGGTGTGGTACGCACGCGATTGCGCACGACGCAGGCCACACGAAGACTAAACACAAGACGTCCCAATTGGGACGTATTTGAGTATTCACACGCTTACTATGGGCCTCATAAGAAGGCTCAAGGTCACCCAAAGGGCGATGGAGCGGGCCATGCTCGGAGTTTCCCTGCGTGATCGAATCAGAAATGAGGAGATCCGCAGGAGAACCAAAGTAACCAACATAGCTCGCAGAATTGCTAAAATCAAGTGGCAGTGGGCGGGGCACATAGCTCGTAGAGACGATGGCCGTTGGGGCAGGAAAGTTCTCGAGTGGCGACCACGGGCTGGAAGACGTAGCGTGGGCAGGCCTCCTACTAGGTGGACCGACGATCTGGTAAAGGTCGCGGGAAGAGCCTGGATGCGGGCAGCGCAGGACCGTTCATTGTGGAAAACCTTGGGGGAGGCCTTTGTCCAGCAGTGGACGTCATTTGGCTGAGACGACGAATTAAACCAAGGCTCTGAGATTGAGAAAGTCTATTCCAAACTATGGACTGCTTTTGTCTGATAATACATGATTTTTTTTTGTTGTTTTTATTTATTATAAAACTTTTTTAAAAACAAGCTTTTATTCTGAAATGCAGTTGTTACTAAAAAAATATTTGAACCTTGCATACAATTAGTTTTTTCGTTTTATTATCTGTTAACGGATTAACGTTTAACGTTAACTTGCGTTAAACATTGCTAAATGTAACGTTTTAACGTTTAACGAAGTTAATTTTTTTATTAACGTTTTAACGATTAACGAAGTTAACTATTTGATTAACGGTGCCCAGCTATGGTTTTTATATAATATCATTGGGTACTGCCCAAACAAACATGACATCACATTCTATAAATAGACGTCGAGATACGTAAATAGATCTACCAACGACCAATACAGCATAAATAACAATAACTAACTTGTTATGAGTGTTTAATCACGTGATAAAGGGACTTTATGAAAACATTCACCATGATGATTTTAGTGTCGTCAAACCCATGATCAAATAGTTGCCAACCTTGTGAAACATTATGTATGGGTCATAGATTTAGATCACGAGATACCTATAATATGCCGTTAATTCTTTATGTTTAATGAAAAGCATTTTATTTTACGTGTATGAAAATTACTTACGGCTGGCCCTAGCTTTAGGAACGTTTATGCAAATATACAATCAACTTCTCGCTCCTCACATAGATGGCGCAGCAAGAATTTTAAATCACGCTATAAAAATGTTGATTCGTTCGGTTTTATAGTATTTTTGGGCACTAAAAGCAACTGTAGTAGGTAAATTAATTCAGTTCATATTAATCTTTAATCAAAATAGAAAACACATTTCCATGTTTGTCTGGGTAATGGACAATACCTAATTTGCGTCTACTTGATTGATATGATACAGATTTGAAGATTACAATAAATATGATAATATGCGTACTTAGCAGGTGTATAATTAAAACACTGCTAGATATTGTTATGCTTAATATCTGTCTAACTGACCAGATAATTAACGTGGGTAGTTAAATTTGAACCATGTTCGTTATCAAACGAATGCAAACACATGATTAAAAAATGTTGACAATAATTATCACATCCCAGTTGTTGTTACAGTTGTCACCAGAGATAAAAGACTGACTTCACTTCGCGGGCTCGACACGCCAACGCGGCCGCGGGTGACGTCACTCGGGCCTTTACAACAATGTTTACTGCTGGCTGACATAACCGACGAAGAAAAAGAAAGACCGCAAACTATAGCACGCGTTATCTCTTTTTTATCGTAATATAATAATCAATACAGATTATCGCACTCAAATCGAGATTTGTGTTTTTAGACACGCGATAGACGACGTGATTTATCCGTTTCATTGCTTGTGGAGCGTAGTACTTTAAATTTTTTATACGTTATTAGCACATACAATTAATTAAAATCAACGGAACTCTGTGCATGTTAACATTAAGTTAGCTCTCTTTATTCACAAAAACACCGAACAAAAAAACTTACTGCTTTCTCCTAAATCTTTGAACACAGAATGAATTTAAGTTAGGTAGTCATCGTGACTCACGTCGACGAAATCCGTGGTGGGGGCGTAGCTACCGCCGTATGAGCCGTATCAATGATACGGGGGCCCCCAGGCTACAGGGGCCCTCAGCCCCCAGGGCCGAATTTTTAATTAGCCAGTAGGCAATAACTGCCAAGGGAAGTTCTATTTTGAAATGCTTTTTAATTGAAAAGGGGCCCCTTGATCTTGAAAAATGTTGATACAGGGCCCGTCTAAGGCCACGCTACGCCACTAATCCTTAAGATTTGGACACGGTTTTTATCAATACAATTTACCCTACCCTCTGTCCCAATTTTGAGAGATATTGAGTAAATCTTTGGAATCAACTCGACAATTTCCATCAGACAATCGTCACTATCATCATGTCAAACCATTAGCCTAAAGTATTCATACCATGGTTTCGGTCGCGCATCAACAGGAGTTCATTGATTTAAATTAGAAACTGTTAGTGGTCAAAATTAGAATAAAAGGCCGCTTGTACACGGCAAGAAAAGTCACCGGGCGTACAATAATTCGTGTCGTTTCTACGCGAAGCATTGCTCTGGCGCTGACCAAGAAATAATTCTTATCTGCGCTAGACACGACACGCGACGCGACGGACGCGCACTGTGTGACAAATTTTCGTAGCTAAGTCTGACGAAATTCTTGTCTTGTCTGCGGCAGACACAGTGAAATTTCTTAGCAAGTACAAGAAGTCTAAGGATGCTCTTTGTACGAAGTTTGACAGATTTTAGACATTTGTTCAAGTTAAAGTAAGATGGTGCAACCCAGTCTGTTTTAATATTTATATCTAGCTAACCAAATAACTGACTTTCATGTGCTAAAGAAAGAAATGCAGAAGTCATAATAATTTTAATGTTAGCTAAACAACTGTGGTGCTTTTATAGGCAAGACTTGACTAAACAAAGTGACTGTACACTGGCAAGGTGTCACATGGTAAGAGAGTAAAGTAGTAAACCCACTGCCTCCACATAGATTGTGGTGGTGATGACTCTACTAGTACCAGTGTGAATAGAAACACTATTTTCTGTGTGAGCTCTGCCCTTTACAAATTCAAATTACAATTGCCATTTATTTGCTTGCAACTTTTAATTAACTCACTTTTTATTATGATTCTATCTAGAGATTGACAAGGACCACTAATTCCAGCAATGTTTTTGTTTAGAATTAAGTTCAGAAGAATTTTAGTGTAATGAGCACAAGCATCATGGTAGTGATTTGTGGATGACTATTTCAGGATTGTGAGGCTTGCTACCAGACCTGATGTGACGACCACTCTGGCAAGAGTATAGCAACGAAAAAGAAGAAGATTTTATTATTATGTAGGATTATGTGACTAAACATACCTATGTATTGTTGGATAGTCGATAGATCTAATTCAGTCTCTAGTGAAAATAATTTAAAGTTGAATGCTAATATTAGCCATAATATGGGTGTAAGGAAAGGATTATTTTAGAATATATCTTTTAAGGAAATAATATAAAATATATGAAACATTCATTAACCTTGAAAAGTACTTTAGCAGGGTGTGAAAATCTTCGTTTCTCATTTTTAGGGTTTTGACGACTTTCATACAAATCAGATACTGCAAAATTATTTTTAAAAGAAAGTTAATAATATAAAGATTCTATGAACATCGTGCACTCATTGGTTAACTGATAATATAGGCAAAGGACACAAATATAATATTTAAAAGCTGTAAATACATGTAAGCTCTATTTTTAACATAGCAACCAAATAATTTTATAATAATAGCTCTAATTTTATAATTGATACTTTAAATACTTTTACAAATAACATTTATTAAAAATTTTAATGTAATTTTATTTTCCTCCTCCTTTCCGAGAAACCTAACTTGAGACAGAGGGTAGGGTTAGGCTTGACTACTAATAAGTGTACTGTAACCAACATAGACTGCAACTTTTACTAAGTAAAAAGTTTAATTTAACAGTTTTTTCCACAAAATGTAACCGTGGACATTTTCTAAAATATTATTAGGTTTATTGAAGGTAGGTAGGTAGTGTTAAGTTTAAATAATATTAAACAGTATTTAGAAATGAGCCATATTTACAACTAGATACGCAGTCATTACTCGTTTCTGTGACTTTTCAAATAATGTTGTTACTGATCTGTATGAGGCAAACAGTTTAAGCAATGCAACAGTTGATACGGCTCCGTTATTATTGCCAACCGGTCCTGTATGACGCGCCTGAGATAATTATAATTGTATTGCAATTACAACTATTAGTTTTTCGTAATGAGTAAGGGTACCTACAATGAGGATAAGCAAAGAAGACGTGATCCAATAAATTACCAACACACCGTAAACACATCAAAATCTGGCACCAAATTTCAGTTTAAAAAAACTAGCTGGTCAGTCACAATTATCACATTTCGTGTATTTTTATACGATAGAAAATCTTTGAATAATTTTATATAAAATATTTTGTTGTCTCAAAACTGACATCACTGTCCCACCTCAACAACTTGCATTTGACAATCTTTTTTTTTACATATCTTTTTTTTTTTGGTCTCGCTTTTTTCTTAATGGTTCGCACGGCTTGTGCATGTGCTTTCTATGACAAAGGTAAGAAATAAAAAAAATCGGAATAATTTGGAATAGAATCAATCGAAAAGAGGAAAAGGTTTTTCCATAGCTCAAACCCATAGAGTATAGTACTTACACCAATCAAACCCGAAGTGTTTCAACACTGTACAAATACAATAAGCAACATTGGGGGCGTTTGTACGAAAGTAGAATTGGTCAGAAATTGTAAACAAAATGGCAACCGCCATAGCAACCGATAAAAACTTGAGCATGTTTTCGGCGAGGACACGTTTGCTTACTTCAATAGTGACATTTTCATGCATTTTTAGCAGTGTTAGCACTTACCGCTAAAAGAACGTATTTTTTTTAACGCTAACAAATTCTATTTTCGGCCTAACACCCCATTGCTTGGCAAAAATAAATCTCCGACAGAAATGTTTGGTTACCATTCATAAAAAAAAAACATACTTTTTTTGTTCTATTGTAGGGAAAAGGCAAAGACATTAAGCAATACAGCCGGTTTTAAGTTTTTTTTTATTTAGTTTAACACTTAAGGACTCACTAATGGGTCTAACGGACCCAGTACTTCAATTTTTTTGTAATAACTTTTCAGTTTTGACGTTTGCGATGTTGTGGCTCTTAGTACCTTTCCACGACAGTGTAGCACGGCCAACACAGATATGGATCTGTGACGGCCAATAACGGTCGTACTCGTCAAATAGCCCACTGCATCTGACTGCTACAGACGAAAAAGGTGACTTTGAGTCCGCTGGACCCGGTAAATAAAGTGATTTTTTTAATGTTCTACACTAATTTCTCATTAATTGCTAATTATTATAAGTAGGGAAATCATAGTAGTTTACGAAAATATACAAGGTTTTTTTTTAAATAACTAATTTCAGAAATTTTCAAAAATCACCTTCATTTTGCCAAAAAACCTTCATTTTTTTAAAAAGTTTTTATGTTAGAAAAAGGCAATAAATATTACTATTTGGTTTACTATTGTCTTTGTTTATATCATATTATCCTTCTAATAAAGTAGTTTTTACTTTCATTAAGTGTTTTTGAAAAATACATAGGATTTTATATACTGGGTCCAGCGCACCCGGTAGCGAGTATGGATGTTACAAATTAAGGCGCGAGTCCTTAAGTGTTAATGACCCTAAACTAAACATAATGTAGGTAGTTGTAAATAATAAAGGCATATGACAGACAATAGCGGCAACCACGAGGAGCAACCATTATCTTGCTCCCATACTCTCTTGGCTTGCTCCCATGGAGGGCTTCAGTCGATTAAAATTGTCAAATTGTAACATTGTCAAGCCGTGCGCCTCTCATCAGTCTGTGCGTGCGCCAACACAGTGTGGAGAGCAACGGTCTATTGCTCGCGAACATGCTCAGATTAGCGACGACCCTCAGCGTTATTCTTGACCTTTGTGGTGGACCTTTGAGGACCTTCCTAATAAAGGATCGGGCATAATACCTCAACTGCTGTGTTCCGGATCCGTCCAAAGATCGCCTGCATCATCTTTGCACAAATATTATATTTTTTCCAAGAAATAAGGTGTTTTATTTACTTACTAACGGCAAGCATGTCCGATTTATTTCTATCTTCACTGTGGGCAGTTAATTATTAAAAGACGAACTACAGCAGATGTAGGTAAATATGCTTTTTTAGGACGACGTTTGTATAGACGAATAAAACAATAATATTATTTTCTACTACATTATATCTTTAACATTTATTTTTCATCATTTAATTACGTACATTAATATTTTCGCCACAATAATACCTTAACATATAATAAATTTGTAATATACCAATCTTGTTAAGTGCACCCAGATTCCTATGAGACCAAATTCCATAAACTAGTATCCTCCTAACATCAACCACCATTAAAGAACTCCTTTCCCGTTTCATTGAAACTAGATGTATTTAACAAAGAAATGGCTACTTAAAATGTCAATATTCTTGAGAGTCATCGATCATAATCAATATTCATAATGCATTATATTTAGAGTAGCAATAGTAATCAGTAATCAGTAATATTCATTCTTAAAATTCACATTAAGTTATTAAATAGATTGAAGTTATCAGCCATCTCTCAAGATATTTTATGTAAGTATAGCCTGACCAGGAACATAAAAACCCTCGCCATGTTGCGGAAAACTAATGGTACTAATTTCTTTTAATGGCAACAGTAACTGAAAACTTCATTGACATGTCACCTTGCATGTCAGTCTATTGCTGTCAAAGTGTAAACAAAGTTTATTTTAAATGTGCGCAATTGGTTTTATGAATTAAATAGCTAAAATATTTTTATAGTCGTGAAAGAAAAGTGGTTCACAATGTGTTAAAGTATTTGTCGAAAAGAAATACTAAGGGTTTGGACAATATTTTCATTGAATAATGTTTCCGACAAAGGTTGTCAAATTGACTGACATGTTTATCGTATAGTACAGTCCACTATGAAAATTAGCTGTGGTTTGTTTCAACTACCTATTTTAAAATTTTTTGTCACTTTCTAAGTGTTGAATTTTATGGGATTGGGAAAGAAGTACCGAGTTTGAAGCGTTCATGAGCAGACATTGCAGTTGAATATTCAAGTTCTGAATTTGATTATTGATGAATAATAAAATAAATCCTACTAGCTCGATTGATGGTTTCATTTAATTTATTTAAATCAGGTTACCTATAATAATATTTTTTCGTTAATTTATGAAAATATCAAATTAGCCCGTAGTCCTGAATCCTGATACATAAAGTTAGCCTATTAATTTAACTACAGTACGACTGTACTCCGTGTTGCACTATAAATGCAATTGACGCCCCACTATGCCAGGGATTTTATGTTCCTGGTCAGGCTATACCGTAAATACCTCTATTAGGTACAACTGTTCAAAAAAGTTTCGAAATCAAAGATATGTTTATTTAGAGCTTAGTTTTTTTTATAGTAAAATTATAATATTGTACGTTAAAAATAAGATATCTACGAAAAATCAGTACCAAAAGTCAAAACATTTACATAAATATTAATATAAATTGTGACTATGTTTAGAACACGATAAACCACTGGAAAGTAATATCTGTCTCTATGGGGATGGAACCCATAACGTTTGGCTTGCAAGACAACTGCTCTTCCATTGAGCTACAGAGACACTGGTTGAGTTTTTCAAGTGCATTCACACTTTTAGATCAATAAAAAAATAATCGGCGATAGAAAATATAACTTTGGAGTAGTAAAAAAAATACACAGTAAGTCACCTAAAATTATAGCGAGGGCTTTGCTAGTTGCACTTGAAAACCTTAAGGGACACTAGCTTAATAGCCCTTGGACGAAACATAGACCCTCTTACTACGAGGTCATACCCTTTTCCCGGTGTATAAAGTACACGGCCAAAAATTCATAAAATTGAAGTGAATATCTTAAACATACATTTGTAAATTGAGCTAATATTTTATAGGTATAATAAGTAAAGTAATACAGTACAATTCTCTAAAAGCCTCAAATGGCCATCTGGAATCTTAGAATCGAATTACAAATTGCAATTACAGGTTATGGAAATCTTGAAACATGCTATGAGATATTTATTAAGAAATATTAATAATGTCAAGTCTATTGTAATTATTCTATGACTATTTTGAGTTTTATTGAATACATTTCTAAGTAATTTTCTGAGTCATTTTGTTAGAGCCGTCTGGACCAGCACATCAACCCACCACAAAATATCGATTCACATCAATCGAATTTGCACCTTATGTTAAGGACATAATATTAAAAAACGGAGTGTTAATCGTTATATTGAGGTGGGTTGACCTGCTTGAACAATAAAACACCTACTGGTGAGCATTGGCATAAAGAGATCAATAAATTAAACAATTGGATATTTAATCGTCAGGCTTGGTAGGAGCTACTGTTACGGTTTCAACGTTTGCGTAACCCGAGTTTAATCTGGAAATAAAGAATAAGAAATTTTAGATATTTTTAATAAAAGAGTTTGAGGTAAGCAGCAGCTGTAGTTTTATTTAATCATTTTATCGGCAAATATTTATTTACAGAAATCTAAGAATTCATTAAACCGATTTTTACTGAGTTTACATTGTCCCAAATCACTAGTAGGGTTAAAGTCTATGATTTTAGTTCTTGAAAATAACCGCTAGGGGCGCTGTACAACTGTACAATCTGTCTAAGGCTAAGAACTCACGGCGTGATTTTCACCCGCGCCCGCGGCGGTTCCGGTAATAATAACGATTTTACGATATCTCTTACCCATATTGCCTGGTGACACGCGCAAAGTGCATCTTATGAGCTACGTAGATGATCACGAAAAGTCCAAGGCCAATGAAGAAAGACATCCCGAGGAGTGGTGGAAACTGAAATAAAAACAACGCGTAATAAGAATAACAAGGCCAACGCAAAATAAGAAAGTTAGGTAAAGTATGGACGGCAGAATATCAAACAAAGTATTTTGTGTAGTTTTGCAATAATAAATGATTTAGTAAGTCTGCTAGCTAAGCTGTTAATTATTTTGTGCCTAACCTACTAGGATTTGACGAAGAATTAGACAAGGATTACATTATGATTTTAGTGCCTTCTTTGATAATTGACAACTTTTATTTGAATTCAACCAATCACAGTCAGATCAATAATAATGATGTATGAAAATAGGTTAACCTATCAAGTTTTATATTTGTGAAGGCAACACTGGGCACGTTCCCTAAAACATGTAAGTACACCACGCGCTTAGTACGCAATGAAGATTATGACATTCCATGATTATATTATTATCTGATAATTTAATTTACTTAATTGCAATAAATAATAGCAGTAATCACTAGGTTGTTTGACAGACCCGATACATCACCAGAAAAACAATTATTTAAAATAAAATAAAAGTAAAAATAGCTCCCATACTAACATCTATGCCACACACATTTGGGAGTATAGTACAGTGATACAGTGATGGTAGTACCACATGAGTATACGAACGAAAAGATAAATTACGCAAAAACTGTGTTCTTTAAAAAAACGCGAATTATTTTATAATAATCTAAATCTAAATGATGCAGATGGTACAAAATCCTACCAATATTATAAATTCGAAAGTTTGTGTGGATGTCTGGATGTTTGTTACTCTTTCACGCAAAAACTACTGAACGGATTTTGATGAAACTTTGCAGTATCATTGTTTATAACCCAGAATAACATACAGGCTATAATTTATGACGATCTGTGACAAACTAAATTTCACGCGGATGATAGCCGCGGGCAAAAGCTAGTTAAATGATAATAAATTTCACAAAGGCGTAGTGCTATTTCTTGATATCTGAACGATACGTAGCGTGTATGCCATAATAAAATATGTGTTACAATGTGTGTAGGTGTTACAGAGCACTGTTAGTAGTATAATTTTCATGGCGATATAGTAAGAATTTTTGTCTGTTAGCATCTACTCATGTGATAGTAATTCCATGGTCTACATCCATGAGAGACCTAAAACTTATAGCATTTGGTCAAGGTGCTCCAGAGTTATAGGACAGTGTTTAGACAAAAGAGAGCCTCCTAAAACGGTGAAGACAGTCTCATCTAATAACGGAAATTGTTACAGGATCAGGAATTAGAGTCTAGCTAAATAAAGGCTATTGCGATTACAGTATTTTGAATGCCGTATGATTTTGCTGTAGGTCAATTAAATATGAATGAATTAAATTTGAATTTTAATGAATTGTGGTTGTCAAAATCTGCCTAGGGAAGATAAAAGTCCACACATTTATAGTGCCAATACGAACAAACACAACTTGGTGATAGTAAATAGGTATTGTTGTACTATTACAAATGGTGGTGTTATTTATTATGCTACAAATATGATGACTAAGTAAACAAGATAGCGTAAGGACAAACATGTTTAATTACCGATAACCGTCTATAATCGACTTGATCCCAATTCATTTAAATGTGAATATTTATCAATTATTTTATGGCCTGCAAAGCATAATGTTTTATTAATTACATTGTCATTACAAATAGTAAATTGTTAATATTTCATTTTTATTTGACTTATATGGTTGGCTAATCTGTACAGGATATTTATTAAACATATTAGCATCAATTAAAAAATAATTTGTTGAGAAAAAAATATTGGATGTTTCATTCAATGTCGTTGTCTACTGCAGCAAATATTTCTTTATAATTGTCCACTTACTTGTTTGTTACATTCATATTCCCAGTTTACGGACAGCAGGTGTTCATACAGCTTGACGAACTTTGACACGGGACATTTTTCTCCACAGTGGGGGATATTAAGTACATAAGGCTCGACAATGTCTGATGAATTTCGGTAAGAAATCATTACAGAATGCGTCTTTGTCGTATTCTCTGAAAAAAAAGTTTATGATTACAATCAAAAGTAAAGGAAGTACTGTGCATTTATAAGAAGAATCAAGTTACTGAATACAAAAATGATGATATTGATTTGATCTGATAGTAAAATGTATAAAGAACGGTGCCATAAATATTAAAACAAGCAGATGTCCTAATGACAACGCGGGAGATGATATTAGAAATATCTTTGCGGCTCGTCGCTGCTCTAATTCGTAGCGTAAAGGTGACAAAGTGAAATTATTTTCAACCGAGCTGTAGTGGTATAACTAGCTTTTACTTACCGTAAAGAAGTTCTATAAATACTGTGGAGGTATAAACAGGGCATACTCCATCGAATAGGCCGAGTCCATTAAGAATACTGCCGACTGTCAAATCATGACCACTATACATGGAAACACGTAGGTTTTTGGATCTTTTCTCGGACATTACAGTAAACATGTTAGTGACAATCTCCTTCATGATAGGTCCAATCTTTAGTCGTGCCATTAATGGAGTTGCAGTGAATTCAGTGAAACTGAAAGCCAAATAACTGAATATGGAGCTCTGATCTAGGAAGTAAAAAAAGTATGTAAAAAAGCTATTACAAAGAAATGATACATGCTATAAGTCTGGATGTGAGCATGCTATGCACATATCACAGTATAAAATAATTTTACTGTGCCAGTCTAAATAGAGATACAATCGTCCAACGGAATAATGATAAATCGAGGATGTGATTGAGGGTGGACTACTTTCTGCTTATCCAGTGGTTTTTTTTCGATTATTTAATTTAGCTAGCATAGTTGTTTGCTCGTAAAATAATAACTTGTAGGGTGTTGGACAACTGTAAGGCATCACACGATATATCTTCCCTTACCTGTAACCAGCAGGATCTGCCATCTTAACCGGGAAAACAGATTTAGTCCACTCCGGCAATGTGAAGTTATACAGCTGCTCAATGTACAAAATGCTGTAAATGTCAACGACATCATAGTATGACCTGATTTTCAATCCAGTGTTCTTCGACAGATAGCTAGAAAAAATAATAAAACAAATTAAACTAGGTTATTTACACATTCGCTCGAGTAACATTTATGTATTATTCAATAGAATATATTAATAGAATACAGTATTATTTTTATTGTTTAACGAGTTGCGTGGTAAGTTGTGGATGTGCTTACTTCATAAGCGGAGCATAGCTTTTAAGTTTTTCCACGTAAGCTTTGGAGTGAATGTATTTTTCTTTTTCTTTGTCAAAAGCCAGACAAGGTTTCTTCATGGCCAGCAACTCGTCTTCTCGCTCAGGCACTGTATGCACAGGTATTGGTTGCCACATCAGGTCTTTGTCCCAGATAGATTTTCCAGTAGGAGGGTACAGTCCTATTGGAAAAAAAGTATGTGAAAAAAAGAAAGAAAATATACTCAACATCAAATAAACCGCACCTTCCGCGACGCACTATGGAGCGAAATTGCGATTTATGGACATAGCGATTTTTTTCACAATTTCTATTTGAAAAAAATACCTATCGATAGGTTACGTTATTCTGATGAATAAATGCTGCACAAGTTTTTCTCTAAAACCAATAGTTTGACTGGAAAAAATATTTTCCATTTTCGTTGTATGGAATGAAACATAAAGTGGTCGATTTCGACTAAGCCTTGACAGATCTTGCTTTGAAACTACTTGAGCCTTGTTCTATGGCTTGTTGACTGTAATCCTACGCTATCAGCGCGCATCCAAAGTTGCCCGTTCACAAGTTATGAGGTTCTGAAAAATTAAAAAAAAGTAAGTAAAAGTGACTTTTTTTTGGAATATCTTTAAAGATTTAACAAAAATATAAAGATTGCGACGCGAACTTTAACGATTTTCTTCTGACACAATCATGGTACCCCAACAATATTGATGTTATTTGAAAGCCCAATAAATATCCTTAAAGAACAATACATTTCATTTCTAAATAAATGATTAACATATACCATAAATGTGACTTGAAAATAGACCTCACTTTGGGCTCACCTCTGGGATCAATTAGACCAATTTTTATGGTTATAAGACCAAATAAAGATCTCACGTGTCCTCTTTAACAGATGGATAGCGATTAATCCCAACTTAACAGTTTTATAGTCATAAAAAATCGCTATAGCGTAACTACCTATTTTTTGAAGAAGTGACTCTGGATCCTTGTAAAGACACATTTTTGGGGTAAAAACCTTTCCTTTAATGAAATGAAGTTTAGAACTAGGCTTTCAAATGGTACCAATGTTGGTGGGAAGTGGGGATGCAATATGCATACGTTTGATAAGTGCTTGTCGCGGGAGGTGCGATTTATTTGACGTCGAGTGTATTATAGATTGTTTCATCCACGTTTGAGTTTTACTAAATTATGAGTGCACACGCACACTACAATAATGATGCTCGAATTGCACTGATCAAAGTCCCCGCACCCCGCTTTTCTCGACCAAAAACGATCTACAATGTTGTTATAAATATTTAGGTTCATATTGTTTTTCTAAATATTCATATGGACTTAATTCTGGAAATGTCGATTTGACAAAGCAGATCTTACATTTTTGTATAAATACATTATAAGAGCTAGTGAAGCAGTACTATAATAACGCTTTACTACGCCGGCAAAATTTGGGCTCTACTACTTAGTCAGCACCAGTAACAAAATGTATGCAACTGGTAGCCGGCTGCATCGATAAAACTCATCTAACGTTATGCAATGCATGACGTTGCGCCGCAACGACGTAAAATAGAGCCCTTGATAAGATGAAAATAGGTTCATTGAACCGAGATCAAATTATCATACATGGTCCACGCCAAATCGATAAAGGTGTGGGTAGAAACCGCGCAGGTGCGCAATTCCGTAAAATCTATATCCCGCGCCGCGCAGACGAGTGCAGCGCCAATGCAGATGCGTCAAGTCACACAACTGAGAGGAACCAGTAGGCCCAGAGGCAATTGAAAAGTATGATTTGTTGCCTAGACACAAATTTTACATTTCAATGAGTGAATATGAAATATTATGTGAATAAATTATGCCACATTATCTTGAAATGTTCATAAAAAAGAGCAATATTTAAATTCCAAGTTATTATACTACTTCTTTGGTTTCAATTTATTACAATACTGCTTTAGATTCTATTTTTACAAAGTGTTATTATAATTGAGATCGTAAAACATTTAAAACTAAATTGAACCAAATAAACAATTTTTCTTTCTTTCTTTCAAAACAAGATTGACAAATCATATTATTATTCGCTCTGAGTATAATTGAAAGAGTTGTACAGCAGACGTAGTACCAGACTACTTTGGTCTATAAATTCGCAGGGCACATTATTATAATAACATTAGCTAGCTTCACACTAAAAACAATGTAATGATGATCTTACCTGCAAGATTCGCTTGTGCTGACATAAGAGTCCGGTCTACATCAGTAGATCTGACATAAATTTCTGTAGGATCAAATTGAGGTGACAGCAGATGCTGTAACAAGATATTGATTAGTAAACACTTTTGCATTTAAAATGTTTACTGAGAAGTATTTATGATTTGACTTCTGATGTTAGTTCAAGTAATATTGTAAAGCTGAGAAATCTAGAGTTACCAAAGAGACAAAAGTCTGTTACTTAGCAAGAATTTCAAATTCTTACTTAATTGTATAAAATCTAAAGGATCTTTTATTCATTAAAACTCATGTTGACAATGAGCTATGCGCACACTTGTTGGTATAGCGATAGGACTTTACTCGCTAGTAGTAATCCAATTACTTATAAAAGATACCCATATTTGTACATTGGATATTTGCATTTTTGAGGATAGGTGTGGTTATCTGAAGCAATGTAGGCAATATACAGAATCACTACAATACCGATTGACCATTCATATTGGTATTGTAGTGATTGGGCCTTAAGGTTTTTTTTCTTTTATTCCATCATTCTATCAGTCAGAAGACTATTAACAGATTTGTTCTGTGATTATCGGCGATGAAACCAGAATCCCCACTGGAACTCCCTCCGTGGTTAATTCTGGCTGTCGTTGCATTCTAAAAGCTTCCAGGATTGTGAGTTGCACAGCAAGATGGTTGGGGTGGTTAGTCAGCCTCTCTTTGTATTTTAGACTAATATTTGTGATTTCCTCCTTGACTGTGTTGATTTTTAGATTTTCATGGAGTTCCGAAATTTTAAGAAACAATGGTGTTAGAAATCTTTTTGAGGATGTAATTCTGACATCTTTGTATGATGCTGATATTAGAGTTGCATGCTGATCACTACAATTAGATTCCGTGGGTCCACACTGGTTTTAGAACACTTGTGTAGACGGAAAGCTTGTTGTCGAGAGACAATTTGGAGTTTCGTCAGAGTATCCAGTATAGGCCCTTTTATCTGAGGGTTGTATCATCTCTCTTGATCTGTACATGTTTCGTTCATGTGTGGCGGCGGTCCAGGTATATACCCAGATACCTAGCGTGATCCTTTTGTGGAAGTGGGTCATTTCCAAGAGAGACCGAAGAGCAATAGCAAAAATGATATAAATGTACTTATTTATTTAATATTAAGTTGTCAAATAAATATTTTTCTTTCAATTCCCTCATTGCAGAGTGAATGTAACATGAGCAAACTTTGATGTGCTAACATTTATTCGCCATTTAGTCAGCCACTTATCAATCTGGTCTAAGCTGTGTTGGTCCTTAAGTTAGTTAGCTATTTTCTATCACATAGATGCAAAACTCTTGATATATTTCATATCAAAGAAATTATCTAATTGAACGGTAGTCATCCTGTAGGAAGTCCACATATAATTTTTTGTGGTAATTTAATAATTAAAACCTACTCTAATAACTAGTCATTATTTTTGATTTTTCTTTGCTATTTTCTTATGCACCTATACCTTCCTAAGTGGTGTGTTTTATTGTAGTTCTTAGACAAACCTTGTGCTATGAGTTTGCTGTTGGTAAAGGCAGAATCTTTTAACTCATTGAAGAGAAATTTTGCTGCTTGACCTTGTGGTTGTCTGGACTACATCACAAATCCCCCTAAGGACTACAGTTACAGCGATGAGCGTCAATATTGGAAGTATAAAGAAAGTATCAATTTCGCTATTGTGAAAGCTCGGCTAAGTAACTGCTACATCAGAGAATAGAAGAGACAAAATCGATTAAAGCTATCCTTACCGAATAACGCTGCCGCAGCCACTTTCCAAGAGCATAATGCTGGCTTTTCCCAATGTTCGTCAGCTCGCCAAACTTCACCGGCCAAAGGGACTCGTTGCGCCATGGATCAGTAGGATAAGTATCAGTAGGAGTTCTATCACCGTGTCTATAAATAATTGCGGCGTACTTCACTGTTTCGGAGCAAAGTGTTGCACCAAAACACAAAATGAAAACAGCAAATGCAACCATATTGAAAGCTGCACTGCAGGTGACTGTTAGACACAAAGGAATTCTTTCATAGTATGCACGTCCTTATGGAAAACAGACTGCGACACCACTGCGTGCTTGCTGCAAACGATGCAATTTAGCAGTCAATAGATAAAACGGTGGTGGTAGAGGATGCGCGAAACTAAATTTTGCGTGCGTCTGTCTTCCTTCGATCGCTAAACTTTTTTTTTGTTTTGACATTGACAAGTAGGTACGTTAGGGCAGCGCAATGAATGTTTGATTTATCGATAAATCAGTGTGATTAATAAAAATTAGTCTCCACGCCACGTCTTCGTCAATCTACGGATCAAATATACTGGCCATAAAGAGTAATAAAGAATATATTGCAATATTAATAAGCTGAAGAGTTTGTTTGTTTGCTTGAACAGGAACTGCTGGTCCGATTTGAAATATTAATGTAAAAAAATATATTGGATAGCCCATTTAAGGGGGAAGGCTTAAGGCTTTAATATTATAATATCAGCCTACAGCCAATTCATGCGTACGAAGTCGCGGGCAAATGCCATTTCAGTAATTAAATTTTTACGTTAAAAGTTTCATCTCAAACTAAATTGAAAATTATAATATAATATCTTGAAAAAATCGAACTGCCTAAGACAGATTAAAAAAAAAATTAAGTTATTATTTGACATTTCAGTGTTTTCCATCGTGGCAAAAATCGGTATAGTGGACCTACACTGAACTATCCACAGATATGGATTAGAGTAGATACAGCAAGTTGATCGTCAAAGCGTGCCATTCCGATATGTCCAAATGGACATACATGGTCGAGTGATGTTCATGTAATCCGATTACAACAATCGATTACGATGATTTTACGAGGACAGTAGTACGAACACGGTAGAAAGAAGAAATTATTTACGGATTGAGAATTGTAAATAACAGCACAAGTAACAAATAATTAATTGGAATAAAGTAGCAGTAGAAGAAGTATAAAGTAGCATTGTTTTTAATACATATCCTGCGATGTACTCTTAAGAGTTAAAACCATGGTCCCTGTATGTGGTGCACTCATACCGATGCCAAGAAACCGTACTTACTCATAACAATAAGACACACACTGATCCATGTATTCATGCACTTGACAATTTTTTATCTTGAAACGCTGGTAGGGTAAAAAAAAAATAACGAGATTTGACTAATTATTTTATTTAAAAAGGTATATAAAGATGTTTTTGGTTTTGTATTTAACAAATTATCAGTTTTATCGGAATTAATTAATTTTCGAATCGAGTCACACGATATCTTTCGATGACTTTGCGAATCCAGTACGATGATACGATTATTTTTACGTTGCGGAAATCACTAAAATTCGCTAAAATGACACTAATGACGTTTAAAAAGTGGCACGCTCGGCTTCATACAATTTTTTTCACATGCTGCATCTATCCATATCTGTGGAACTATCCTACCAAACAAATTGACAGGGGGACGCCACCATCGTTCAACTATATGATTTCCAACTTATAACGGTGGCGCTCCCCTGTCAATGTCACGGGTATGATAAAAGTCATCTCGATTTAGGTTTCTTAAAACAAACTGTCAATTTTTGGGATTAAAAAAGGCAATTTAAAATTAATTTCATCAAATGAAGAATGTTCACTAATTTTGTTTTTTAGCTTTCTGTATTCTCTGTTAAAAATAAAAAATACATGTGAAAGAATTATTTCGATACGTCAATTAGTTTCCAAGATATTGAATTTTAAAAGTGCGGGCAGCGGCCGGCCCGCCATTTTATGCGCGTGACGTCATATTACAGTGACTGGCTCATATTTGTATGGGTGGAATCTTGCAAGCTGAATTAAGACCCACTTTCGGGCAACCGAATAAGCTGAAATTTCGCATGCACATGTGATTTGGATGACCATGCAATATTATGATGACATGGAGCTGATCTGATGATGGAGCTGGAAGGTGGCCATAGGAACTCTATAATAAAACGGCTGAAATCCATCGAGTTTGGGCTCGTTCGTTTTGTATTGATGAGTACTTAAATTCTATACAGGGTGTCCCGTAATGTAACGTCAAGCCGGAACTGGGTGTTGAGGCAAGTCGTGCTGGTTATCAGAAAAATATAAAAAAAAATCTATGTGGCATATTTTAAAAATAATAGGCATTTAAAAAAAATCAAAAAATTCTACTCCAGGTGACGGTCCTTTTGCTTGTGTTGCCACAAATCTTCACTTTTTCCAAATTTTTTTTTTGTTATGTAACCCTGAATAATGCTTCTCTAAATTGTCATCAAAATTACAAAACCAGCTGCTCCAGCTTGGATGAAAAAAATACATTATTCCCAAAAAAAATTTCAAAATAAAAATTTTGCCTAGTTTAAACTGACTGTACTGAAAAAAAAATGTACTACGCGAGTGTGGCAAGTGACGTCATAATTTGGCGCATTTAGTAAGGATTCCAAAATGGTATAACACTTGGTAAATTTTTGCTGTAATTGTCGACAATTTTTGGTTTTTTGGAAATAGTCCCGTTTTTAACTTTATCTACCTTGGTTAAAAATTATTATTCTAATGTGCCCAAAATTCAAGTTTCTGTGACTGACTACCGTACAGTCAGTCACAGAAACTTTTGTCACCATGACAGTAATTAGTAGTTGACATACTGTGACAAAAGTCACCCGTGCGCGCGCGCCTTTACTACCTGCTCTGCCTGCACTTGTACTTGGTAACAGGGATAATAAGGATATGAAGTTTCGGTTATGGATACGGTTACGGATATTAGAATAATATTATACCGGTTTCGGTTACGGTCACGGATATGAAATCATTTCAGATTATCCGAAAGTCTCGGATAATTTCGGTTACGGAATTATTAGAATTTCAAAAATGTAGGTATAATACAAATAGCAAGATGCTGCGTGAGCGTGACCCACATAGCTACTTTATGTACCAACTAAGACGACACCTATGTATGATAAAGGTAAAACAGGCTGGCATATTAGATGGTGCCAGCGAATGCCAGACAAGTTGGTAACAAATATTAAGATTTAAGGTACAATTCCAAGACGGGCCGCAGACCGCAAACTGCAACCGCAAACTGCAAAACTATGAAATCGGCAGCGCGGCATTGCAGCTGCGGCGTGTATACTGCAGATTTCATAGAGTTTTGCAGTTTGGCCTTTATCCGAAACTATCCGTAACTTTTGAATCAGTTTCGGTTACGGTTATGGACATTTTTTTATTTCGGATATCCGATAGTTTCGGTTACGGTTACGGATATCCATAACATCCCTGCTTGGTAAGATGGCCCTCTCCGTCCCGCTCATACCTTTTAAAATGGCTTCTCCACCTCACTTAAGCCAGAAACTTAAATTTTGGGCACATTAGAATAATATTTTTAACCAAGGTAGATAAAGTTAAAAACGGGATTATTTCCAATAAACAAAAATTGTCGACAATTACAGCAAGATTTTACAAAGTGTTATACCATTTTGGAATCCTTACTAAATGCGCCAAATTATGACGTCACTTGCCACACTCGCATAGTAAAATTTTTTTTCAGTACAGTCAGTTTAAACTAGGCAAAATTTTTATTTTGATATTTTTTTTGGGAATAATGTATTTTTTTCATACAAGTTGGAGCAGCTGGTTTTGTAATTTTGATAACAATTTAGAGAAGCATTATTCAGGGTTACATAACAAAAAAAAAATTTGGAAAAAGTGAAGATTTGTGGCAACACGAGCAAAAGGACCGTCACCTGGAGTAGAATTTTTGGATTTTTTTTAAATGCCTATTATTTTTAAAATATGCCACATAGATTTTTTTTTATATTTTTCTGATAACCAGCACAACTTGCCTCAACACCCAGTTCCGGCTTGACGTTACATTACGGGACACCCTGTATAGTAATCAGGGTCTGATGATGGAGCTGGAAGGTAATTCCCAATAAAACGACACAATCGCATCAAGTTTGGGTTTTGTTTAATTTTAATTTCTGTGATGGGTCTGGGTGTTAATATGTATACTAAGTATGTATTTACAAAAAAAAATGTATTTAGGTAAGTATGTTTATATCCGTTGTCTAGTGAGCAGACACTGTGAATGTAAGTTTGTACGTCACGCGGGGTCACGTGACCGTCGGCGGGACTCGATATTTAAGCGAACTTTGAATGCCTATAAAACCATAACTACTTGGTATTTTTGAATGAAATAAAAACAAATGTATTATATATGTAAAAGCTTAACTGTAACATAGGTTTCAAGTGATTTTGCATACCTAGTAACATTCTCAATTCTGCTGTGTACATAATAATTCAACGTCCGCGTCCCTTCCCTATTTATTCGGGCATGTTGGCACTACTTGCATTTTTTTATGAAATTGCGCGGGCTGCGCGAATCGTTGTCGGTTGTGGCGCGAAATAATGTAAGGCGATGGGTGATGTATGTAGTATTATACACTATACAGATTTATGGTGGATATTATGTGGTATATAGGTACTCCACAGTATACTCGTACAACTGTGCAGTATAGTACTATAGTGCACGAATTACACGATAGAAACATTACTGTCAGCATACCTTCTTCCTTTTAGCCTAGGTATTTTTCTAAACAGCTTTTCGAGCATAAAAAAAATAGGAGGTAGCGTGGGACATCCATCCACAAGGTGGACCGACGACCTGATAAAGGTAAAAATAAATTTAAGTAAATTAATAAATATAAATTGGCACTTTGTATGTTGTGTTTGTGTCCGTCATCCAGTACGAAGAACTAACAATAAATAGGTACAAAACATTTTTTTGTTGTAAGTAGTGCTACCGTTAGATTCCAAGGGATTCTACGAAAATGTTGTAGATCTGGGAATCACTTAAAAGTACCTACAACAGTTACCCTTACCTACTCACGATGGACTAATTATCTGCTATAGGTAACTAAGTACTCTCGACTCTTTAAAGCACGCAAAAATATTCAACATATCCAAAGGACTTTCGATTTGAAGTTTACAATTTATTATGTGTAAAGGACAATGGGCAAAATGGTTCCCGGCTCCAATAGATATGTGTCTAGTATCGTTTGAAAGGTCTTACCAAGATGAACAACTTTTACTATGACCACCAGCCTCAGATCTGGTTGTGTACGAAGATATACATACTTTTTTGCAGAATGGTACCCGGCTCCAATAGTTATGTTTGTAGTGTCATTTGAAAGGTCTTACCAAGACGAACAACATTTACTATGGCCACCAGCCTCAGATCTGGTTGCGTTCGAAGATAAAGATACTTTTTGTGTGTCCTAAGTATCATACAGTATGAAGGGGGACGCGCTCGGGGCAGGGCACCGACGAGATGGTCGGACGCGGTGAGGAAGACGGTGGGCGGGACTTTGCATCGTGCGGTCCACACAGCTTATTACCGCAGTCTGTCGAGGAACACTATCTGTGGTCGCGATCCTCATCAGTGAGGGACCGAGGAAGAAGAAGAAGAAGTATCATACGTGTCCATCGTATGGTACTTAGGTTATGCGAGGCAGGAAGGGTTTACTGCTTCAGCATCCTTCATTAACTCTATAATTATTGATAGGGATAATTGTGAAATAAATATTTTTATTTAAAGAAGTACTACCCCCTTATTAATAAAAAGTTACACCTAGGAAGAACTTTGGATTAAAATGACATTTCCATACCAAATGACAATTTAAGCCAGAGTTCAACTAGGGTGTATTTTTATTAATAAAGGGGTTACAGTTTTATTACTTCTTAAGGGTTTTATTATGGGTTGCTAAAGCGAATAAACCCACAAGACCCAATAAGTCCACCCACAAGATGGACCGATGACCTCATAAAGGTAGCGGGAAGGCGCTGGATGCAGGCCGCCACCAACCGGCCATTGTGGAAATCATTGGGGGAGGCCTATGTTCAACTGGACGTTCTATGGCTAAAATGATCATGATGATGATGATGAAAGCGAATAAAGGGCTAATAGCTTGGGTAGTTCATCGTAGGTATAATTCTTTTCTTTTCAATGCTTCTTTTAGTTATATTCACAGATTGTAGTCATAATACATACTCGTATACATGGATGATTGTGTTATACTTTCATTATAATACTTAATGGAATTACTGCTTTCAAAACGTGAATTAGAACTGGCCCCATAGCAGAAATTTTCCTACATCTAAAGGCCTTTTAAAATATATATTGGTTATGGCTATTGGAGCGGGTACCACTTTCCATACATTTGTGCCCATCATCCTTTACCTGATACAAAGGGAAGTAAAATATCTTCAAGGTAAAAACGTTGGTCACTAAAAAAGTATCTATATATACCTTATCTGGCTAAGACAAGTAATTAAATGGGCTAAACCAGTGAACCTTCATTAAAAAGAAAAACAGGAAATAATTATGTTGGATTTTGAGACTATCTAGCCAGATGCCAGATCTAGCCGTTGTGGATTTTTTAAATAGTAAAACATACATACATGTTATTGTTTAAATTATGTAATGCTCCTATAGAGCAGATTTACTATTTTAAGGTTACGTTTTGGTAAAGTTTGACATTGAAGACCCCTAAACTCAATAAAAAGTTACTAAGTAGTTACTTAACCTACTCGTAACACTATCCTCAGAGGGTTAATTTGGGACTCTTAAACATAACTCTCCTTCTGGCGCAGTCGGGTAAAAATACATAGGTAGGTACTTAATAATAATAAGGTACTTGATACAAATAAGGCCTACGTTCTAATAAAGCCTATGCATCAGAAAACACAGATAAATAAATCCAACCGGGATAATACTTCAAGGACACGTATCCATATGCCCTATAACCCGGTAGAGTGCAAGAGCATCCCGATCCACGATCCCAGTACCAATTGGCACGCGTTCCTCTAAGGTGGTGGGTGATTTCGTGCTGTGTTATAAAAATCTGGCGATTTCATCTTAAATTTTCGGTAAAATGACGCTGTTTTAGATTAAGCTTTTCTTGGTAATCGTTTCTAAATATTTGGGTCAATTTCCCAAACACATTTTTTGAGCGGCGTAGCTGAAAATCATATGTTTTTTATGACATAGAAATTTGATTTTTTTTTACACGAAAATATACAGAGGTTCCATTTTGAGGACAACATTATTAATGAGTATTTTCTTTTACAAATTCGACAAAAAATAATTGAACTAAGCGTTTCTAATTTTGGTGCAGTGTCCACATCCTTAATTTCTTACAATATGTATTTTTTTAGCCGAAGATCAAAACAGAACTTAGGGAAAAAGTATATTTTTGGATTATACAATCTATCTATTATCTAAGATTACCAAATTAAAAGCAAGTTTCCCAAATAACTGTGATTAAGTCACGTCCTTAAGTTTTGTCCACGAAAAATTTATGATTTTGGTGTCAATAATGAAATAGCTCGTCAGTTTCTTTAAAGATCAAACAGGATTTAAACACTCCCATCATTCGTTAGGTTTAGTACCGCCCCCGCGAGCAGTGACGGCAGACGGGTGCAAGACCTCTGCGTCTTCCCGCCAAAAACGTAAATGTGTTGTTTTTTTTTAAACGGACAACAATTCTGCAATTTTGGTGTCTTTTTGTATAAGATTTCTAAGCTATTCTTTTTAGTTGAATTCCTCGTATAATGTAAAGGAACTGTTTTCATACCATGTGTTAAAATGTTATTGTTATATTTAAAACAGATTTCATATAATTTAGCTTTTTCAACGAGAATCTAATTTTGGTGAGTCAATTTTGGTGTTTTTGGTGGTGCACCAAAGCATTTTTAACCGACTTAACTCCGTCAATTGTGAACCGATTTTCAAAATTCTTTTTTTGTTCTATAGGGTACACTTATGTGGTGGTCCCATTGTCACCAAGTCAGGATCTGATGATGGGATCCTAGGGAAATCGAGAGTAAACCTCAAATTTTGTAGGAATGCAATACGTTTTCTAAAGTTATTCAAGTAGTCATCATCTAATGTTGATGAGGTGATGATGGAAGGTAAAACTCCTTAACGCTTAGGAGTTGGAGGATAATTCTTTAAATATTTTAGGTAGGTATGTACATACAGTTGTATTATTTCAGGTATTTAAGATGAGCTGATGATGAAAGGTCAAACAACATAAGTTAGGAGTTAGATGATACTCAATACTCATTTGTTGATACATACATTGACACATGATACATTGATACTTTTTAGTTGCCGATATTTAAAGTAGGGAGCCTGTATTTTACTAGGAAGATTATTTACACTTGGATTGTGATTAAGACTATAATTTTCCATTTTGTAATGGAAAATTATAGTATATATAAACATAGGTACTGTCCCTCTTCAGTGACAATAACAAGGACTAATCAACTAAAAAGCATGAAAAAAAATAATTTTTACAAAAAAATTAAAACCGACGCCAACAATCACTTAAAAGTAGAAAATAAGTACGTCGTTATTTATTTATTAGGACAATATACCATGATTAATATTTTTGGAGTCGGTGCTGGTAAATTTAAAACCATTTCTTGAGCTTGGCACTAAGATATGACCGACTGACAGCATATTTTCTAATTTTGGTGCTTTAATATAAATTTTGGTGTTCTCTTAATTTTGGTGTAAGGAAAATCTAAAAAACTACTGGACAAAATTTAATGTCTTAATCATTTTAGAAACAGTATAAGTTTCCAATAAATTTGATCTATAATTAAAGAATAAAAATACACAAATAACAATTTTCACCAAAATTAGGCAAAAATATGCACTTGTTGAAATTCACCCATTTCTTATTAGCTAATAATTACCTTTTGTACTACCAGGCCTGTTCATCTCCGCGAGTTTACATCGAAAACAAAACACGCACGATGGCCCACCTACAGGATACTATTCGACAAGGCCTCACATACGAGCGAACATTGATTCACGCACGCGTATTCTTGTGTATGATGGAAGAAAATAAAGAAAATGGTGTACTAAATACTGTGCAGTATTTAACTGCCTAAATAATAATAAAAACACAGAATGTACCTTTTTAAGTTGCCTCAAGACACTGAGAGGTAAATAAGTAGTTAGCTAATATTATTCATGACAATTCATGCTAAATCATGTATTTCCTCCGCCATTATCCGCAGTTTGGCACCTCACGTCACATCATTTTACCGAAGTCAGCCTTATAGCTTCGGCGCAGTGCCGATCACTGACGTTTATTAACAAAATGGTGCTTCTTGACTCTTGAGACAGGCTAAATTACACCATATTGTTAATGACATTGAGCATACATTTTTTTAAATACCTTCGCGAAGTAAAACTTCTGTACGTAGTACTTATTATTATTCTGTGGTACTACTGGCTATAGATGCATTATTTGTAAATTTCTAAAGACAACAAGAGCGAGATATCTAATAAGGCCTAGGCCTTATTTCAGCATGGTAGGCCATATTAGATACTTATGTTAAAACCTGATTACGGACAAATTCATTAAACTAAATGAGTAAAAGAGTAACTAATATTTATTTAATAAGAATGTTACTAACAGCACAGAAAAGAAAAAGAAAATAGAGGCGAAAAAAATTACAAACCCTGTAAAAAAAAAATATAAAATCAATAAAAAATAAGAAAAAAAGCCGTATGTATAATTCTAAATGAAAGAAGAATAAAAGCTGGTATTATCATGCCTGTATCGAAGACAAAGTAGCAGATATGCGACCATAAAGGACTGCTTTTGGTGGTATGTATCACAAAAATATTCGTAAAGATGATTCAGAAGCCTTTTTATGCACTGGTTCTAATAAAAATAGAGATCTCATTTTGATTACAAAAATTCAAGACTAAATGATATTCCAAAACTGATTTATTTAAAAGGTTTTATGTGTAGGCCTTATTCTAACACGGTGTTTTAATAAGCCCTATACAAAAAAATAATATTGTTTGTTTTTGATATTTTTTTCAATAGTATATGTAAGGAATCATATATTACTTTATTGTTACTATGAATATTTAATTTTATCTATAATTTACGTATAACTAGCTTTCCGCCCGCGGCTTCGCCCGCGTGGAATTTTGTCTGTCACAGAAAAACTTTATCGCGCGCGTCCCTGTTTCAAAAACCGGGATAAAAACTATCCTATGTTCTTTCCCGGGACTCAAACTATCTCTATGCCAAATTTCATCAAAATCGGTTGCGAGGTTTAAGCGGGAAAGCGTAACAGACAGACAGACAGACAGACAGACAGACAGAGTTACTTTCGCATTTATAATATTATATAGTTGGGATTCTTAATAAGTGGAATTTAAGTTTATCTAGAGATATACAGTATATTTCTGTTTACTAGTTATGTAAAATTTTAATAACGCAAACAAATCGACGTGTTTAATGATATAAGACCACATTTTGTTTAATACAATCTCAATTTTAAGGTCTAAGTAGAGGCATTTGAATCATATAGGCCTTATTCCGTGTAGGTGATTTATTAAAGCCAAAATCAGTGGTTTCGTAATTTGCTTATTTTGAAGAGATTTAGTTAAAAATTGTGTTATTTTTTGTAATATTGCTTAAGTTAAAGGATGGAAGAAGTTAATTAACTTTGTTTTTGTTGATTGGCGTTAATATTTATTAAAATATAAGCATTTAAAGTTAGGTAGGCCTTATTTGCATCAAGTACCTTAATATGTTGTCGGTAGCTGTTATAGTTACTTTATGTAATTTTTAATTAATTGGCATAGGTACCTACTTTTTATAAACGTTTGCTAAATGTTACAGGCATAGATTAATAGATAAATAATTAATCTAAGGCACAAAATATTCTAAGGTTACCTACAGGATCTTTTGACGTCACTAACATGTTCACAAACTGAGTTAAATTGAAAATTTTAAAGTATGTAGGTATCTAGGTAACTGAAAATGTTGTGTAGTGGAAAAATGCAGGTACTTACTCAACTACTTAAGTATCCAATTACTTAGCTTGATAGTATTATACCTACTAATAATTTAAGTAATATTTAATTGATATTATTAATCGGTTATGTTGTTATTTAAAGAAGAACACAACATGAACACAACCATGAAGTTTTGCAATCTACCATTTACTATGCAGGTAATTTCATTGTTTTTTCAAAACAAATACGAGCCAAGTTTGATTTAGACATGGCTATCAAATAAACGGCTAGTTATTTCATTTCTCGCCGTTTATTGTCGGCAATCGTGTTACCTAACCGTCTGATACGTTCTCACCTATGACCTAACGAAAGTTGCCGCCGCGGGCGCACCTCTGCTGTCATTGGCAAGAGAATCGAATGTCCACTGTAAGATACAGATTAATTCCTCTTTTTATTATTAGTATAGAAATAAAGATTATACATAATTATTAAAATAAGTATTACCTAAATGATATCTTATTCTATAAATATTTTACCTGACAAAAACCTAGATTTCTTAAAAATACGAAAAAAATTATAAAGAACATTAATGTAGTCATAGAAATAGATGAATGATAGGGTGGGTAGGTGTATCATTTTGTATGCACATGTTTTAACACATTTTTGATAATTTACTACATAGTTAGTAATTTTCACTAATCATAACTTTATATTAATATGAATTTTGAATGATTGATAAAGTTTTAAATTAGGCGAAACCTTTTTTGACTGATTTAAAAGTGGATCAGTCAAAAGTGGTTTTGGCCGATTATGAGTTTTGACTGTAACATCTACATTATACTATGAGAACTCCCTAAAAAGCCTTGACCTATCTACATTTAAAGCATTTCAGTCAAAGTAGCTGTGAGAAATTATAATTATTTTTCCTCTGAAATTAAAAAACTTTGAATGAATCATTCGTTAATTTAAAAACCAACCAAACCAAAAGACCTGTTCAGCATTTTTTTCGTCTTACCCTCATATCCAAAATATAAAGCTCTGTGGTTGAGGATTCCGGGTTAAACTCGCACCTTCGGCCTAATCCATCAGGTGAAATGAAGGCTAAGAGTTATACTCGTCATGGATAAAAAAATTAAATACTGAATTGAAAACGCAAAATTCTCCGAGTAAGTACCTACTTATGCGCGACTTCATACGCGTGAAAATAGTTTGAATAATATTTCCCGTTTTTGCAACATGTTTCTTTACTGCTCCGCTCACACCCAATATGTGGCCAATAGCTGTTGGGTGATGTTAGTAGCCTAAAGCCTTCCTCGATAAATGGGCTATCAACAGAAAAATACTTTTTCAAATAGGAACAGTAGTTTCTGAGATTAAGACGTTCAAAAAAACAAACAAAATAATAAATATTAGTGTAGAAAAGTCGGTCGGTATAGAAATAGAAATAGAATAGAATCAGTACCTCTAGTAGGAAAAACTTTCGAGTTCGTTTCGTTGCGTATTCAAAGTGTCATCGAAAAATTTTGTATGAAAAATTAAACAGCGCCCCCTATATTATAGCCGCCCTAGGGGGCGCTGTTTAATTTTTCATACAAAATTTTTCGATGACACTTTGAATACGCAACGAAACGAACTCGAAAGTTTTTCCTACTAGAGGTACAGGTATTATTCGTATTACTTATAGTGATGTCTTTTCGATGGAATTGAAAGGCCTACGACGATGGATGTAGCGTGTGAGCTAGCATAATTTTTTTGTAACCGACCACTTTCCCTTTGTTTTGATAAACATCCCATCACTTGCTGATATGTTTAGTTTTCAGATTTTTTTATACTCAGGACAAGTGATAAATTATCGGATTGCCTAAATAAACACATTATATGTAGGTAGATTACTGCTCAAAATAGGCAGAATGCTAGTAAAAGGCAAGAACCTTTTACATCGGATCTTAAACTTAAAGAAGAATAAGTAGGTACATAAACTGAATCGAATACTTATTATAAAGATAGTTAATAGGTAAGTAGGCATTCGATTCTGTTTTATCCAAGGAAAAAATTAGGTACCCAACCCATGTACTTCTGAGCCGTTTTTGAAAGTCATTAAACTTTTGAAGATTTTGTTGGGCGGTCACGGTTCGAAAGGCATTCCTCCCAGTTCCCACTCGGTCATCCGATGATCTGGTAAAGGTCTGCCCACTCCTGGAAGCGGGCAGCGCATGCTCGGTATTTGTGGAAATCCTTCGGGGAAGAATTTCAGCAGTAGATTTTTTGGATGAAAAGGGAAACCAAACACGCATACCTATAATTTTAAACATAAGGTAAACAAGTTCCTTAAACGACTTAAATGAATTTAAAAGAAGTATTGACATTACAAAGCTTAATTGGAATATAATCTACACATAATAACAAGTAATTATTTCATTGATGTAGGAGTATGTATAGGTGGAGTAATATAAATCAAAAACTTAAAAAAGTAAATATAAAATTACCGATCTACTTTCCTACTAGTGTAAAATAAATCATTAATTCTGGTCTAATAAATAAATGATACCTAAGTTACGTCATATTTTAAACCGGCTTCTCTTAGGAAATTTAAAGAAAGTCGCATTGATTTATTTGATGTCCATTTTTTCAGTACCAGCGTCAACTACCTCCTCTTGGGATTTGACAATAATGATTTGATTTGGTAATAATGGACTTTTATACAGGTTGTCCCAAAAAGTAGTGTCAAGCCGAAGCCCAGATATAGAGCATCACTAGGGCTACTCGAATCACCGCGACTTTTGATAGATTTCGAGTAACGATTTTTTTTACAACATTAACGTTTTTAGTTTACATTCGTGTTATGGATGTAAACACTTCTAAATCAGCTAGGCCTAGAATTCATCTAATAATAATTTAAAAAAATCAGGCATGTAACTCGAAAACTATAAAAAATCGCGGAACATACATGGGGGTGATTTGGATAGCCCGAGTGATGCTCTACCTCTGGGCTTGACACTACTTTTTTTGACAGTCTGTATAGGTACTTACAATATGCTTTTCAATTTATATGATTATGTAAACTGGGTAACCTGCTCAGCTATTAGATACTACACTAGAAGGTACCTAGGCATAAGCTTAGATTCGTTGAAAGTTTATTGGTAATGCATTAGCTAGGAACAGCAATAATCTTAAGGAAACCAGAGCAATGTGGCGCCGACCTGGTGGCAAGCATTTTTAATGTAGTTTTTAAGGCCATTGTCAAATCCGAGTACTATCATGTACTATGCGACACAGAAAATCAGATACAATCTTACATTTAAGTTGCTACAAAATTATGTATTCTGTGCTTTAAGTAGCTACACCTCGTTTCCATAAATAACTAACTAGTTTTGCTATAAAAAAACTCACAAAGCTACCAATTGGCCCTTTAGACTTTAGACAAAGGTTTTCGATAATAGTTTTGTTAGATAACAACATACCTACCTACCGTTTGGTATTTCAAATGTTAATTGCGGGTCATTTCAAAAGTTCACGACATTTGACACCTTCCATTCATTATTTTAAATGGCATATACTTACATTAAAAATTATTAAAAGCTTTTATTGCTTGGAAAACGTGATTTTTTCTAAATCCATTTTATGAGGCTTTTATGCACTCAGGGTCTGTTACTGTCAACTACCCTTAAAAATCTACGAAATAATGGGAATTTATACTAAAGTTGCATCAAAATCCGTCCAGTAATTTTTGCAAGAAATATACATTTGCTATATGTATAGACCTTCAGCATTTTCAGTGAAATACTGAAACCCTTGCGCGGGTGGAAACGCGGAAAAACCCTAATTACCTAACTGATGAAGATTTTTAGCAATAAATTAATTATTAAACATTACTCTTTTAATAACTGAGATAAATGTTATTGTTATCTATTTTACATTAACAAGCAATAAGTTTTGAGTCGAGTTTAAATGACGGATGCTTTCTTAAAAAGCATTTAAATAAGAAGGAAGGCTTAATATTTATTCAAAAAAGGCATGCTTCCACGAATTCAAGGTGACCTTTCCTTTCCTGCCTATTGGCATCAAAATGGCTGCCTTTGAATTTAATTTCTGAATACCCTCATTTAACCCCGCTCACATTTGTCTTCATAACGATTCATCTGCAATTAAACGCAAATATGTCCTGCTGAAAGTTATTAATGCACCACAGTGCTGTATTTCAGGTTCCTACATGAGGTTCTTTCTCATCACGACGTCATACCAGGATTTAAGGTCCGATGACAAACTGAAAGAGAAGGTATGTGGAAAATGTTTGGCACGCGGCCTGCGCGCGCATGAGGCGGCCGATGGGGGCAAGCCGCGTGTGCGCGCGCGCTCGGCCAGACCAACCGTGGCCTCCGAGCGCAGTGCACCTACACCATACCTAGCCGCCCCGCGGAGAAAGGAACTGCAACTTACGACATCCGCGAACCGACATCAACATGAAGATATTACCTCTGTAAGTCAATTTATTTATTTTCTTTATTTCCCAATCCAAAAGCTGTGCGATTGCCGCTGCGAATCAATCCGTCCCCCCGATCCTTTAGGAAATCGTTTTCAACCTACCGGCCGGCTGCCCTAAATCTTTGGAATTTAACTTCGCAAGGCGATATTTCAGAATAATTTAAGTTATTATATTTAACTGTGTTGGGTGGATACGGCCGGTTACAAAACGATTGTGTCCGCAACAGTATTTAAATTGTCGAGTAATATTTTATTAGTGGAACGTGAAATAGCGCAATAGTTTTAGAATTAGTTTTGAAAAGTGTAGCTCCTTTCTAATGGCATTCGTTATTTGGTGTCGCAGTGGAGGGTGCGGGAACGAGCTGCGTGCAACCAGTCGGAGCCGCCCACTGTGCGCCCGCGACACTCGCGAGAGTAGCGATTTAGACGATATCATTGCTTATTTCACGTTTCATAATTCTTGACTTATAAACCTCATTATGGAGACTGAGGCTTGACCTGGTGTAACAAAACCAATTAATTTTCAATTTAATTGAGCGAGACTAGAACCGGTTGGTTGTATGATTCGGTCCCATGTTGCAAGTTAGGCCCGCGACCTACGATTAGGCAACAATATAATTATGTTGGATGAATGATAGATCACTCTCGTGCAAATCGGGCATGCCCGTACCCTACTTATTACTTAAATCATGTTTAATGTTAATTACAGCAGTTTTGTGGCCAAAAATGTCTTAAAAATGTAAAAATCGTCATATCTGTTTCGCCACGTGCTGCCACAGAGTCTTGAACCACCCTCATCCATTTCATTAGTCCACCAGTCACTAGAAGTTTCTTAATTTTTTATCATTATTTAGGTGACTTTTAATACTTTTGCAGCCAGATTTGTGTTGACAATGGATAAATTAAAATGTCTTTTTCACCACGTGCAAGTTACAATTGAACTACCTACTCGTAAACTGTTAAGATATCTGCCTAATTTATCTAATCCATCCGTCCATTATTTTTATATTTTATGTCATTATTTCAGTAGTTTTGATAAATTTTTCAATTTTGTATCAAGGAAATGTCCCGAAAATTAGTAATTCATAACCAGTTTGCCGCGTGATAGCACAGAGTCTTGAAATACCCTCAAACTTAAAAAATGTGTTTAATATTCTAATCCATAGCAAGATTTTCTAGTTTGAAGTCCTTATTTCAGTGTTTTTGATACATTTTTCAATTTCGTAGCAAGGAAATGTCTCGAAAATGGAGAAATAATATTGATATCCATTTAGAGATGTGGCACAAAGTTTTGAACTACCCTCAAACTGTTAAAATGTCTAATATTCTTCTATCTATCAGTCTATAGTAAAGTTTCCTAGTTTTCTAACATTACTTGGATGTTTTTAGATAAATTTTGGAAATGTAAACATCATTGTCCCGGAAATGAAGAAATTATGATATCCATTTTGCTACCTGCTAGCATAAAGATTTGTTTGAACTACCCTTAAACTGTAATTAATTTCTTGTAGGTACTGTCGTTATGATTAGATGCTTAGCAACGAGGTCTTATAAGAGTTTGAATATGAATTTTGAAAATATTTGTAGAGTTATAATTTTGAATATCCTGCAATGTACAGGATCTTTCTGGTGTGACCTATGAGCCACCATCATACAACTCCTTATTTATTTTAACTGAAAAAGGGTCAAACGAGGTATCCATTTTTTGTCCTGATTTAAAAAAAAATACGTTATTATTTTTACTGCATTTAATTGATGTATGTAATCTCCAAATACGTATTTCTTTTTCAGCTTGATCCCATTTCACATGTTAGCTTTACAAATATATCAAATATCGACCCTAGCAACGTGTATCCACCTATTCTGCTTTGCAAACACCTTGATCAACAAATTCCTTACGATATTTATCGACTGATTTGATTGATTAACGTTAACACCTGAGAAAATTTGGAAATTATTCGTGGCATAATATGAATACAATCAGCCAACTTTTAATTGCATATGAATATAGTAAATTATTAATATATAAATTGCATCAGACGCAGAAGAAATGAAGACTACTTACTTGAACAAATAATTGAAATAATGGACTTAATAACATATTAAAATTATGCAATATTAAATAGAATCGTAACAATAAAACTGCAAACAACTCAATACTGATGTTATTTTTGATATAATGATTTATTATTATTTACCCTGTTAGGTATGTAACCGCCAAAATTAATACGCACATGTTTTGCGTGATACCCACATTTTACATATTTTACCAACGTTTGCGTTAGATTGTTGAACTCGTTTACTTTGTACATTATTCAAATACAACCATTTAAATTCTTCTCTCGCCTCGTAGCAGTCATTCTATGTAGGGAATAAATTCACAGAACATGAAACTTGTGTTCTTGTGCAGTACTCTGCCAGTTCAACCGTAACTGAGGTAGTTTCAAATTTACAAATAACTATCTCTCACGCTAATTTTTGCCCTCGGTAATTAGAACAACCTCGTATCACCGATTTCCCGTTTTTCAGGTAATTGGTCTGTATTGCAAAGCCGGAAGATAGGTTGCCTAGAGCCGAAAATACGTGTCTTAACGTAGTTTAGTGCTTCGATATTTTGCAAACCGGTAAACGAGTCTGGTTGATAATGAATGCAATCACTTCCACTAGTTGGCCTCAATTAGTTGAGATTATACATGTATTAAAATTCCCCTTACAAAATTTATAATTTACAACTGTTTGTTGGAGCGTTGGGGCAAACGTTAGTCGGGTTGCATAACGATTATTCGCCGAGAGCTTCTTTGAAATGCAGCCGTGACACGGCGCGGCGCCCCTTAATCACAAGTGTGCAGGCTCGCCTGCGCGCTGCACATTTAACAAAGGCGTGACTGCACGAGGATGCGCTCAAACATACCACCACTTACCCAACGTTGGCATTACAGCTAACTTACAGACATTTGGTAATAAAACATCGTTGCTCAACCAGACGATTGACATTTAGTTACCTATAAGACGCAGGGACTCGCGAGCTTTGCAGTTTCACAGTTTCTTTCGCACCCACATCGCATCTTGCACAATTCAAAATTAATAATCGCATTCTTGCAAAGTATTACAAATGGAACATACCTACTCACTTTTTAGCTATGTAAGCTCAATAGTTACCCAACTATCGCATTGTGCGTTCAAAGAATAGTGGGAAGATTGATGTGCAAAACCTCATCGCGGATGCTTAGAGTTATCACGACGGAATCGGCGCTCTCGTAACCAGGCCTCACCTCCGACATTGTTATGATTTAGAAAGGAGATGCTGTGGGAACCGTTTCACAACCTCCTTGGGAACAAAAAATGTTCTAGTCCAGAGATCCTAAAAGGAAAATGGCACCTTGGTGTGTGGCTGCCGCATTGCGTGGCGAGGTCACCCCACTTTTTACCACTTCTGGTTTCTGCCCGACTGACCTTGACGCGATTTGAGGTTACAATTACGCATTCTGATCACCCACGCATGCGACATAGTAAATGTCACAAATATAGAAAGTGCACTTTTTCCAACGTGACTCGAAATCGCGATTTATGATTTCTCCTTTAATGAATGCACCGCCGTGCCCGGTCAGATCTGTCTATTCCATCTTTCTAACTTGTTGAAATTCAACCAAGGTTTCACGCAACTTAACAACAATAAAATACGTTCTAACGGCACAGGTCGGCTCGTACAGATAATTTTATATTGTATTGTAAATTGGCATACGTGATCGTGCATAAATTGTCGGCTGGAAACCAAGTGCCGTCACTCGGATGGTTCAGATTATATAAAATAGAGAAAGCCAAGGGAGTATGAAATAGTGTGATCGGAAGCGGATGCGGAACTGGTTCACGTCCACCTGACCTGACCCTGCTGGGGCGAGTTATTCAACAATCACGAGCAGAGTGACATACAGGCTGACCTTATGCGCGGCAGAGCCGCAGCAGCGCCCGAAGCCCGGCGACATTCACCCAGCCTCGGCATGCCACGCCATGCTCGCTGGTTCACATTTACCATTGAATCCGCGAGCCAACGGCCGATATCCGCTTACCCATCAAATAAATCCGCATCGTCTGCCCCTTGAACTTATGTACAACGCGACCTTTTTATGTAATCTAACATGATAGAATGTCGTTTTCTGTTTCATAATATCATGTAGCGACTCGTTAACTGCTCATCTTATGTAATAAAGCTGCTTTATAAGACGAATATCTGAATGACATCAATTTGGCACACATGCGCAATCTTTGAGCGTATGAATGAAGTAAGAAGGTATTTTCCGTTTTAATGGTTCTAAAATGCAAGGACACGACAATCATTCGACCGGTAATTTAGACATTAATTATTCTCGTGTTGTAATAAGTAACTTTAGTTTCCAATATTGTATCTTGGTGCGAGGTTTCCCTGTGCCAGGTATTATTAATTTATTACAGCCAATGTGCTATGTAGGCACAGATGCCGACACTAAATGAATATACTACCTGATTCCAATAGACCCTGACATTTTGCAGTCAAGTTAAATAGTTAGTATGCAGACAACTAGATTCAAGAGCCATGCATTTCATTATTGTTAGACTAAATTAACTTTATCATTTGACCTATCGAAGCTGTACAAAAAATCTATATGAATTTCTTAAATTTTAATTTATTAACGTGACATTTTATTTTATTATGATGTTATTAGTAGAAAATATTGTCGATGTTCTTCTGGTGATCACCACCTGGTATCACGTGGACTCAGTACAATGATATTCGAGTGAAAATTTCGCTCAATGTTAAACCTTGTGAAATTATAATGAAACTAAAAAATTACTGATTGTTTTGAATCTCTAGGAATTCAGACTTACTTAAGTACTACGTAGTTCGAGGAATATAATGAGGTAACGTAAATGCGCCTATTACCGCCAGTTTAAGCTGACTTCGGATAAACTTTAGAAAATTAGATATAAGACGTGGTGATAGAAAAGACACTTTAATTTATTTATAACAATGATGAAGTAATCTTTGAATTCAAGTAGTAACAATGAGTATTCAATCACACAATAATTAATAAATAGCAATTTAATCTGAATAAGCAGTTGTTTCTATTACCGACCTATAGACGAGGTGTGTTTCTATTAACGTTTTTTCTGTTTCTATTACCGACCGCTAAGAATATTGCTCTTCAATTGGGTATATTCCAAGAGGCACGGGTTCGATTCCCGCTCACAGGCTCGGGAACCACTTGATTTTTTCAAGTTAAATTTGTTTTGCTTTTAGTTTTAGTTAAATTTGTTTTTTTTTTTCAAGTTATTTTTTTTTATTGTTAAAAGAGAAAAGGCACGCTTCTCGAAAATAAATAAATAATCAAGCAGAAATAGTAGAATAATAAATTCCTCAATTATACTTGATTACGCGATACCAGGTCTTCTAGTGAGTAGTGGGGGTCATTATTTAAACTATGTATATTTGAGTTTTAATAAAAAATAATTTGCATTTAATATTTTATTTTTAATTTGACTTTCGTTTTTGACTGATGTTTTTGATTTTAATTGTGTGTAATTGTGTATTTTAATTTAAACTATGGACAATTGGACAATGTCTATATAATTATTTTAATTTTTTTTTATTAATCCAAAAGATCTTAAAAAGTTACATAGTAGTTGTGATAACGCATGATTGGTTAGGTGTCATGTCATAAATGTTAGTTATATACAAAATACAGGCTTATAAGTCTTCGCAGGTGGCGTTATAATTATGAGGCGGTAATAGAATTAAGTATGAATATTACTTTATTCTATTACCGACCGTAAAAAAAAACAGTAACCAGCTAAAATATCTACTTTAACGAAGACGTGATCAGTGAAGTATCATTTCTATTAGGTTTTATTTTATATCAAATAAGTACTAATTAGAATTTAACAGGTTTTTATAAAATCTATTGTCATACATTATTAGAGATATTCTTTAATGTTCATTGCAGTTTTATGCCAAACCTATGACAATTAATGTATGGCGTTAATTGATTTAATTATGTGAAATATTCTTATGAATCGATCAAGACAACAAAGTGGAGGTTAAATGCGTAATTAAAGATATAAATACTAAAATAAGAAACTTAATCAAAATTCTAACAACGCCATGGGTCGGTATTAGAAACCAAATTATGAAAAGTGTTTCTATTACCGCCCTTATTTAAAATTGTATTTAAGCCACATAAATACAGCGAGAGGGCTATATTGAGGGTTTATTAAGGAAACTAAAGTACGAATTAATATTGTTATGCAAAAACATGTTGGTATACTCATTTTAAATGTGTTAAAATCGCTAATTAATAACAAGGTGCACCTTAAGTAGCTGGGAGCGCGTCAGTATGAAAAGTGCGTCCGTTGCGGGCGCGTCCCATTTAATGTGAAATAACTCCGTTTACTGGTTATTTACGAACACAAACTTTAATCGTTTTGATAGTCAATAAACATATCTAGATATTTTTTAAGTAACGTGTTTTCTGGAACCTGTTATTATGTCTTTTATGAAAGAAAGAAAAATAGGGCGGTAATAGGATACAAATTTTGGGGGGTCGTTAATAGGCGCACTTACGTTAGTGATCTAAGGAGGCTTTTATTCCTGTATAATAATACATTTTCTGAGAATACGTGACAAAATGTCTTTCTTATCTCGACTATCAAACTTGAATCCGTGAGCGAATGCAAAAAGTTACAACAAATAAAGTTTATGTAAACTTTGTGGTTATTTAAAATATCAGATGCGCAATTGTTTTTTTAGTTGGTTGATGTCATATCACGAAATAGAGGACGAATCCTAGGAGTTTATTTTTATAATGTTTTATAATATTACGAGTATATCCTGGTAGGAAAATGAACTTGGTTTATTCGTGAGGTCGTGCGTTCAACTGCCGAACCAGTGCAGCATGTTTTGAGTAGTTTATTTAAAATAGAAACAGCGTTCACTCTGTGTGAACAGTGTAATAAAATTAACAGTGAAATAGAGACCCTCTTCCATCTTAAAAGTCTACTAACAAGAAGATTTAAACGGATTCAGTAATCCACGGTCTTATGATTCTACACAACAATTTAATGGCTTTATTAATCTAGATTGTGGGGCAAATCCTCCATTTCTCTCTGGTTTTGCGAGTATCAATCTCCTGCAGCACTCCTTACATACTACAGACTTTTTATCAGCTTAGGTATATGTAGTTTGGTCGGCTTCCAATTTGTACGACTAGCACCAAATCTGTGTAAATAATGTGCGTAGCCTTTTTTTGCGTCAGGAAAATGTAATGCATACCCACCGGTCCGGGGGTTCCGGTGGGTTATGTTGGGCTCTCCCTGCCAGAAGGGCAGGGCCTACCCACTAAAAACCTGTCGGGTCCCTCGGGTGGCGCTTAGTGGGGTAGCACGTAAGGCGCCGTTAAGTCGTTCACGTGTGTACCCCCACGCTTTGGCCGCAGCCTCACTCAATCTGTCGCCCTCAGAAGACAACTCTCTCCGAAGCGCGCGGGGACGTGATCAATAGCCTAAGCGCTAACCCAACTATCGGCCAATTATAGTCAATCTTAGAGGTTTAATGACCTTACGATGATGATAATCTAGATTTTCTTATTCCAGTATCATGCTGCTGGCGTGTGTGGCGTGGCAGGTATCGGCGCGCGCGCAAGATGAAGTTGAGCCAAGAGCGTCGCCTTCCCGCGGCCTGCTGAAGCGAGGGCTGGCAAAAAAGCCCTCGACGACGACCACTCCCGCTCCTCAGGTAAAAACCTTTTTTTATCCACAATGAGGAAGCTTTTGGCCTGTATCCACCTGATGAAAAGTGATGATCAGACCGAAGGTAGAAGTTCACCCGGAATCCTCAATCACAGAGGAACTGGCTATCTTAGGGTTCTTTCAAACAACTACCACTCCCGCTCTTCAGGTAAAAAACCTTTTTTATCCACAATGAGGAAGCTTTTGGCCTGTATGTCACCTGATGAAAAGTGATGATCAGACCGAAGGTAGAAAAGTTCACCCGAAATCCTCAATCACAGAGGATATACCTAATAATATCTCAGTTTCTTCTCTTCCTACTGCCGAAACACAACAATGTTGTTAGCATTGATGTTGTGTTGGATGGGATAGTGGTTAGCCAGACGGACTAAGAACAGGTTTTTTTTAGAGAAATGGGCACTTAGATCTTTCTGGGTAAAAAAAAACTTGTTTACAAACGGGCAAGGCTTCTTCTTCTCGCCTTTGGACATTAATTCTTCTATGACTTTGCCAGAATCTGAATATTTTGAGTGTTGAGTGAAATAGGATTTACTTTCAGGGTGCAAGGTGTCGAGTCCTTAGACCCTTTTTAGATCTTTGTTGTAATATTACATCTACGAGCTTTTAGTTTTAATTTCGAAAATAACTTTACTGAAAAGCTTAATTAGTTAATTCACCTCGTGCATATGGTAAGTAAAATCACGATCGTAGAGACTGTGTAAATTCATAACTTTTAATACTAACCGGTATTCTTTGATATTTAATTATTGTGATAAGGATCTGCTGTATCCTATTCAAAGCCGAAGAAATCATCATGCCAATTAATGCTTGCTTTATTGGATTCATTTTAACAGTTTTATTTGCTCTATATTAAATTAAAACGTTTAAAATACTTAAAATAATCGACCCAGTTGTGCTATTACATAAATAAATAACTAGGTAAACATTAATTAATTTGCGATTGATGTATTGTCGATCGTGGATTGACAGACAAACGACCTAACGTGCAGTTCAATAAACACATTTCCGCAATTTCATACTGGTAGCTCAATAAATGTGTTAATTAAGTATATTTTAAATTGCAATGTGGCAGCTGCTCCAATTGAGTTGCTAAAAAGATTGCAATTATTGTACTTTAAAGTACCTATGGTAAATAAAGGTATTTAGTTGACAAAAGAAGAAAATTATGTGTTATGTCTTATATCATCGGAAACACAAAAGTCTAAGTTAGGCTCTAATAGGGTTGACTAATTTTGTTGTCCCGAAACAATAGCTTCGGTTAAGCGTTATTATGTTACCCGTGCAACGGTAACCGGCCCGTTGCGGTTTCACAATGAGGCATTAGGCACGACGCTCACGTGATATCTTATTGCTATCGGATGGAAAAAAGCCTAAAAGCCTTTTTCACCATTTTGAATTCTACTTATTAGATAACTTGCTTTCCGCCCGCGGCTTTGCCAGCGTGGAATTTTGTCTGTCACAGAAAAACTTTATCGCGCGCGTCCCTTTAAAACTATCCTATGTCCTTTCCCGGGACTCAAACTATCTCTATGTACCAAATTTCATCAAAATCGGTTCTGTGGTTTAGGCGTAAAAGCAAGGCAGACAGACAGACAGAGTTACTTTCGCTTTTATAATATTAGTATAGATTTGGTTGATCGAAATGACCCTGAAACTGCTCTGATTCTGGTTACAAAGTTCAGTGCGTTTACGAAAATATGCGGATGTAGGTAAAGCAGAATAAAAATAAACTCACTCACGACAAGAGTAATAATTAGTATTATATCATAAATTAATGCAGTTATTTGTAAAAATCGTGTCTGTAGTTTTGTATCTTTTGCCGCGAAGTGTGGTTTGCATAGTCGAACAAAAACGAAAAAATGTTAATGAGAAAAATTTTCATTCCGAATTAAGTTGAATGTCTTAGTTTGAGCTCTAAACAGGCCATTGGCCAGCACTTGATTTTTCCTTGTAGGTACTTAGTGGATAACCTGATCACATTCATAGCTCTTACTTTGAATGACGTCAATGAAGAATCCTGATAGCAACAAATAAAGCTGCATACTTATAAGGTGTCTCCAAGATTGACGACAACTTAACGATAAATGCCACTATCACGGCAAAACGTGAATGCTTTAACGACGTCAACCGCCCATAATAATGTGCATTAACATACATGGCATATCAAAACATTGGTGGCAGATTTCGCAAAGGGGACGACACGATTAATCCGGTTCAAGGTGAGCAGGACGATCGCCCGAGGATGGGGTCACCTTCTCTGCCGACCTTTAAGTGACCTTCATTTCCTCACAGTCATTTCTACCTGTGTCATGGTGCAAAGCTTAAAAAAAGATTATTTTTTTAATTAATACGGAAAACCAGAATGCATTTGTCAGAATCGTGACTCGAAGTGCGGCGAACAAGTTTTTTGTATTTGCACAGGTCAACACATTTAGCTGTTAGTTTAATTTATTTGCGAATGCAATGAGTCGTGACTTTTATAAGTACCTACATTATGGGTTTGTGTATTTGGGTGTTCTTGCATTATAATGACTGAAATCGGTGCTTTGGAGAATGCTTATTAAAATATTTGTTTCCTTTTTGCTATAGGAAGAGGAATACGAAGATGAAGGTGACTATCCTGCCGAGGGAGAACAGGAGCCATCCACAGAGGCGCCGCCCTCTTCCACGGAGGGCAAGAAACTTGTAGGCGGAGGCGTCAGGCCTTTCCGCAGCAACACTGACCTCCTCGAGACTTTGAAGAGAAGGAGAGCACAGGCTGCTGAAGGTAACAGAATAACATTTGTAGGTCATGAGATCTAACTTAAATTCTTATGCGTTTTATCGTTTCTAAACATCTTTTGTGATGACAATCTTTGAGTTAAAAGAATGCAAATGATATTAAGTAATATTTTAATAGCTTCGCAAAACTTTTAACACTATTTTACTGAAAGTTTCTGTTTCTGAGAACTCTAGATTTTGCAACATGTTTGTGACGGGTAAACGAAAAACCGAGGTCATGCGCAGTTTTAACATGCCTACTATCACATTTTTGATTATTAAGAATCTTAGACTCTACCTACCTTTGACCACTAAGTAAGCATGATGGATTCTGTACCACAATGGAACTGCCTATCATACCTTCAACTGCCGAAACATAGCGAAGTAAACGTTATTGTTATGGCGACAGACTACTTGGCATTTTGCTCATAATTATTTCATTGTTCTGCCAGCTAAGCACTCCAGCCACGCTCCCATTGCCGCCGCCTCGCAGTCGGAGGATGCCCCAACAGAAGCGCCTCCCAAGGGTAACTTCAGTGAGTACCTACCTTTATACATTTTATTACATTATCGCAAACTTAAATGTACCTAATCTATACTAATATTATAAATGCGAATGTAACTCTGTCTGTCTGTCTTGCTTTCACGCATAAACCACTGAACCGATTTTGATGAAATTTAGCATAGAGATAGTTTGAGTCCCAGGAAAGGACATAGGATAGTTTTTACCCCGGTTTTTAAAACGGGGACGCGCCCAATAAACTTTTTCTGTGACAGACAAAATATCACGCGGGCGCAACCACGGGCAGAAAGCTAGTCTTTTAAAGGAACAGAAACTTTAAAGTAATTTTTCAGTGCGTTGAATCAAAAATTTTAATATCAAAAAGACGTGATACAAATGAGTAGGTGTGTAAAAGTAAGGAAAATGGAATCATTGAATGCAGTTCTCCAACTATGTAGGTATCTAAACACTTCCAAATATAGCAGAATAATGTCGTCCCTCCATGATTCACAGCCTCAGCACTTCGGTATGCGATGTGTGTCGTAGAATTCAAGATAAATTATATTTCCAAGCAGATTTTTACGGTCACGGCTAAGGCTTTGTGTCTGGTTTAAATGGAGAAAGCGTTAAAGTATGATCCACAGTCGTCATAATAATGCGCTTTTCCAGTTTGGTCCTTTATTCGCCTTTCGAATTCAACCAGAAATGCAAAGGACTTTTTATCAAGTTTTTTGGCATGACTTCATTTTAAAATCTTGTAAGTGTATTTCAAGCAGTTTGAACTTTGAACTGCTAAAAAAAGTACGTAGCTCGTGACTTCAAGCCACCCAGTTCAATCCTCCTGTCAAAATACTGACTTATCTTAATTATGTAGTCTTTAGCCCTACTTGTACTTACCTGCAGCAAATTAACATTTATTTATTTATCCTTGTTGCACATAATAAATAACATTCAATTTACTTGTTTTAGGTAAGAAGAGGTTCAACAACGCCCCACCTGCGCGTGAGGCAACGTACGACGACGCACCTGCTCCCTCCAAGCCCAGCAGGGGGCGTTTCGGCAGACGTAAGTATTTATTCTGTTCTGTTTCTATTTAGGCTTTTCTTAGACTCAATTTTTATATTCTCAGGCTAAATACTTAAGCAATGAGGATGATGAATTTCAATTTAGGAGTTATGTATCAAAACTAACTTCAGACTAGCTTCAAATCGTAAGCAGACAAAACCCGCATGTGGGATTGGCGCGTTCAATGAACACTGTTCATCTACAGACTTATAGTTATTCTTTTTGTTCTATGAATCATATAATTGAAAGTTGGTTTCACTTGTAGAACTATTTTTCGAAAAAATCGCTGATAGATAAAAATCTACGGACCAAACGGACTTGGACTGACATACAACTTTTTGTTCCAGCGGCCGCACGGTCTATCCCTGAACCCGAGAACGAGGAGCAGAATGACGCTGCTCCTCCCACCAGGACTGGCAGGGGATTCTCTCGAAGGGGGGGCTACTAAGTCCTAAAAATACTCATGTAATCTAATTCCTAAAATCCTATTCCCTAATATTCAACATGGAGAAGCGAGACTAATGACACCTTCATGGCATTCTCTTCATTGCATTTGGACAAGTAGTTATTGAAAAACTGATATTCTTCATGTAATACTGACAAATGACGAACATAAAAGGAAATTAGCTTTTTTATACTTTTTTATTCTCAAATTATTTTTTCACTACATTCTTAGTTTTTCAATTTTTCACTCTCCGATAGAATGACTCCAGAGGTGATGTAAATAATAGTGCTGATCATAGTCTGCGCCGATGGAAATGGGATATCTTGCGAATGCTTAAGGACGACTAAGATTGGCCCCGAATTGTCTTGTCCTTAGTGATATCAATAGGTTTATTGCTAACTCAGTCAGTGCCTGAGTTAGGGGAAAGGCCCAGGGACTGACTGAGATAAGTGCTAGAACTATACCTAAGTCGTATCACATTCGACCCGGAAAGGGATCGTAACCGTTTCAACTCGAAGCGGTCAGTAAATTCTTTGTATGAAACTCCATACTGCAACGCACACTTATCGTAACGTAAACGCCTCGCCTCGCGGTTGACAGCGCCTTGTTGATCACATTCAGAGTTGATAAATCTGCTATGACCTTAAAATCACTGAGACAGTTCAATCTACTAAGTAGATTAAGATCATCTCATTCGCAAAAAACAATCCTTTTGGAACGGACTGTGGTTACCTCTCTGACAATATTATAAACGCTTAATAATTCCATGTTTTCTATCTTTATGTTTCTTTAATTTGTGTATTCAATTTAATTTATTTTAAACTCTGCCTATTATTACTATATGACAAAGCCGAATTATGGCTGAAAGATCACTATGTTTTACATTGTCTCTGGCGACCACAGAGAATACCTCTAGGGATTATTAGTCAGTCGCAGAAGTATTTTGTTACACATGCGAAATGGATCTCAATCGTTCGTATAATTGTCTCTCTCACTCGTTCATACGTGTTTTCAACACCAAAGATGAGACAAACAAAATAAACATTTCGCTGTGAAAGAAAGTGTTCAAGCCTCCGTGATCCTCCCGTATAATAAGTAAACTGCCATGTATTTTAGTCTGGCTGAGGTTTAAAATGAATTATTACATGTTAATAAGTACCTACTTTCTATTTTTCTATTGTAAATTATACTTTATAAGATATTTTTAAATACATAATTTTAAATTGTCGTACAGATGGCTTTTATTATTTCCTTTGGATTCCTAATTTTATTCTTGCTTTAAATTAAATTACACTTGCACAGTTAGGTAAGCTAAACAGAATTCTCTTCAAATCATTCATGTTGCCTAATTTGTTGGAAACTGTCCAGCAGACTTCCTTGATTCCTTTGAAGATTACGAGTAGATTCACTCTAGAAGTACTACTCGTAGAATTTTGATTGATTCTTCTTATAAACATAATTATGACCGTTTTAATAAACATAATTTTCATCAAAACATAGTGTTAGGTACACTTAGGTGAGGTTACACATTAGTTAGGTACACTCCAGTCAATTGATTAGGTATACACAGGGTCAGGGTGGAATTTCGTAATACCACCTGGAGGGCAAGTACTGTAGATAGGAATTTTACTAAAACGAAACATTCCTAAATTTTTTAAAAGAAAAATAACTGCGTTCATAGATTTCCAAAAATTTTTGCCCACACCCGGGAATCGAACCAGCTAAAGTCTGTTAAAAATTACACTTGTATTTTTATTGCATCGATAGTTAGGGTTAAGTATAAGAATGAAATCTCTCTAACAAACTTGATAAATCAAATGAAATGTTAAAATATTTTTATTAATTAGAGAAAATTGTGGTGAATTTTCGAAAATTTGGAAATCTTTGTGTCCAGTTCCCTTTCTTTTCAAAAATAAAGGAATGTTTTCTTTAAACAATTTTTTTTATCTACAGTACCTATTAACTTTTCCAGGTGGCATTACAAAATTATTCCACCCTGTATATTTTGTGAGTTTTTGTGTTTTTACCGCTCATAAAAAACTACTTACATCTTCATTCCTCCATGATGATATTTTCTTTACTCTGTTTCCTAATCTGTGTTATATTTGTTTAGGCTTGTTTGACTTCCCATTTTTGGGTTTGATCTTTGTTTCTCAAAGGCTTGTACGATAGGATAAGAAGAACGAACAACATTTTTATGTATACGAAAGTTTTAATAAGCAACAAAATACTTCAACAAAATACGATTTAAATACATTTGTTGGTAAATAAACTAAACGCTTGTAACAAGTAATTAACAAGAGCCAATTAGATTAACTACTTAGATTATTTTAATCGAATAATCAGATAAATCTTAATCAGACTATCAATATTGGATACCTTATTAATGTAACTAAGGAATCTTAAATTAGTTTGCTTAAATACATCCTCGCTCTTAACGCCCGTATTCACAAACATTACTATGAGGTACATTATTTACTCTGTTAACAAACATTACTCTGTTCACACAGGGTGACACACGAACCAATCACAGAACTCTATTCAACGCTTTGCGTTCAATTTGCTGCTTCACTTAAGCAAGCATCGTTTGTGAATACGGGCGTAAATGACGTTTAGCGTATCATAAATTAAAGTCTAGGGAGGATTGTCACTGGTTCATTTTTTGAGGATCCTAGTGACTTCGGCCAGAGGCGTGGAGTAGGTGCCAGGCTTCACCAGGTTCACCAGCTGCTCGGCTATCTCTTGGCCAACACGAACTTGAGCCTCCTTGGTGGATGCACCTGCAAGGAAGAATAAGAAATTCGTTTATAAATGATGATTTAATATGTTATTTGTTATCAAGCTGTAGATCCTGACTTCACAGGAGTTGCAGCGGTGGGAACGAGAGGTGGTAATAGGGGAATATTCAACATGACTTCAAACTCTAGACTCTAGACATTATTTGGTTCAGGGACATTACCTATTTACAAGTAATGAATATTTGTATTTTACAAAACTTGAAGCTCAAATACCGAAACGTTAACTAGGAAAAAGTACACACATATCTTTAGTCACTGTAAAACATTAAAAAGAATGTTTCTTATGAAAACACGACGCGTTGTAATTCTCTGTCTACTACTTTGAGCGTAACATATGTACATCTGTACTTATAATAAATCTGTAGAGAGGTCAATTCTGTACATGAAATATATTTTCAAAATAACTATCAGGGGGTGATTTTAGTGATCGATACTGATGCCAAAAATGCAATCATTAAAATTTTTGTCTGTCTGTCTGTCTGTCTGTCTGTATGTTCCTTATAGAAACAAAAACTACAAAACGGATTTTAACGAAACTTGGTACAATTATTCTTCATACTCCTGGGCAGGTTATAGTATACTTAGGAATTCCCACGGGAACGGGAATTAGCGGGAAAATCCTTTTGTGTGAAAAATCTAAACCGCTTAAGTTAGACGCTTCAAAGGCATGCAGGTATCTTAGTAAACTTAAAGCTTAGTTACAACAGGATATTGCAAAATTCCCACGGGAACGGGGTTAGCAGGAAAAAACATTTGTATGAAAACATCTAAACCGCTTAAGTTAGACGCTTGAAATTTGGCATACAGGTATCTTAGTAAACTTAAAGCTTAGTTACAACAGGATATTGCAAAATTCCCACGGGAACGGGAGTTAGCGGGAAAAAACATTTGTATGAAAAAATCTAAACCGCGTAAGATAGATGAAGGGGGTAAAACGGGATCCACGCGTACGAAGTCGCGGGCGGCCGCTAGTAATACAATAAAAATTCTTGTTCGTTCGTTTCAGCCAAACGAGGTCCACTGCTGGACAAAAGCCTCAAAGATATCCATAACGACAGGTCCTGAGCCCACATCCAGGTTCTCGAGTGACGACCACGGGCCGGAAGACATAGCGTGAGCAGGCCCCCCACTAAGTGGACCGACGATTTGGTGATACATTCAGGTCGGTTTCTCAAACTTACCTAAATGGGGGGTGGCGATGACTGATGCATGCTGAATAATTTCCAGCGTCAAGGGATCAGTGGGCGGCTCCTGTTCGAACACGTCCAATGCAGCTGCTCCCACCTGGAAAACAACAACTGTTGATTAATAAAGCATGCACGACTCATAAAAAAGTAGTAAAACTCAATTAATTTTTGCAAGTAGGCTTTGAAAAAGCTCTTTTACATGTCCCAGTAATAACCCTACCACTGCTTCGAGATAATAAATGGCCCCATGCTGAGAAGAAGCAGAGCAAGAAACTCAGTCACTATTTGTCAACCTCTTTTTCATAGGTTTACAGTCTTTATAGTTATAAATGTGTATCATCCTAGACTGCATCCCACTTAACATCAGGTGCGATTGTGGTCTGTCTGTCTTTCGCTAGTGGAACATCCCAAAGTTTTTAGTGCTGGCCTTTTGAGATGTCCTCACTAGGACGGACTCTATTTTTCTAAGATCCTTCCACCTAGTTTCTTCTTCGAGTCGATTACTAATAGGAGACACTTGAAAGAGTTCAATAGACCATTGCAAGGATTTGTACTGCTTACATCAAGGAGAATGAAACCAATTCAATTGACTTAATATTTATGTAGCCATATGTTCCTGTGGCTAAAGTGATGATGATGATGATCTACTTAAAATCAAATTGATTTAATTGATACTGGAGTAGGGTTTTTGTAATGTTACCTGGCCCGAGTTGAGGGCGTCCAGAAGGTCCCTCTCGTTGATGAGACCCCCGCGACCAACGTTCACGATTTTCACGCCCTTCTTGCATTTCCCCAGAGAGCTGGCGTTGATGAAGTCTGTGAAAATATTTTAATAAATATTAACTGATTTATTTTATTTGGGATGCCGAATGTGTTGGCTAAGTAATTACCGCAAATACCGCAATATTTTTCAGTTATAAAAGACCCCTTTCTAGAAAAGTGGACGGAAATATCAACTTAAGTTACAACTAGATATTAACAAGATATGTGGAATTCTTGTCAGTCAAAGTTACACTATCTCAACTGTTAAGATTATTTGATTACTTACTCTAACGGTGAATATTAATGGTAACGTAGAGATTCGTAAAGTAGGTTAGTAAGTTTATTATAAATATTCCTTTGGATTATTCAGAGCATAATCTGCATGACTCACGTTACACAGAAAATTATCAAACAGCACAATACCTACTAACAACATAGTAACACTCCGTTGGAAACAATGAACTTTATCTCTAAATGATAAGATGGAATATTTTGGTCTGATAGGGCTCACCATATGGTACCATCGAGAATATCGTATGATTTAATCATAATAGAGATAAACATACTAATTTATGAGTGGTTGGTTAAAACAAGTTATGAAATAGATAAACGGCGACCGGTTTGGTTTGTTGTCTAGCTAAGTCCTACACGACTTATTAATCTTATTGTTTCGTTCGTTCGTTCGTTCGTTTCAGCCAAATGACGTCCACTGCTGGACAAAGGCCTCCCCCAAGGAGGTTTCACGTGCTTGTATTCAAATCCTAAGATTTTTTAACCCAGCTGTTACTTATGTGGGGTTTGATCACTAAAAAGTTGGGAGCGCAGAATGCCACTGACAAATTAATATGTAATTATATGGTATATATTAATCACGAATAGTCCAGTAGAATTAGCTTTTAAATCGGAAATAATTCCTACAAAAGATTTTATTGTTTTAATGGCTTCATTGGTTGCCCATTAAGACTCTCCTAAGTTTTCGACTTCGACGGAGTTGTGCTTAAGTGGTGGGGGCCCCCGAAAGGGGCATTTTTTCGGTTTTCCGGTTATACCGCGTAAAGGACTTACCCTATCAAAAAGTGGTCTTCATGACGGTTGAAGGGCACTTAATCCTGCATTGAATAAGACCAAATTCATATGTTTTGGACAAACCGTTCTCGCGCTAAAGTTCGGCAAAGTAGAAAATATACGTATAATTAATGACCCTCTCCATGTCCAATGGTTTGTTACCCACAGGCTTCCAAGTCTTGAAAAGGGCCACCTCAACCAGTGTAACCCTATCAAGGCTTACGAGCTTGATGCGCCTATCCTTGTTCGTCCCAGCCGTTCCTTAACTGCGGTTGCTGCACCTCTTCCTGGCACTCACCTGAACGACTCTGTGTTACCTACTGTGGCTGCCCCTCTTCCTTGTATCCTCCTGCATGACTACGTTGCCTAGCCGTATGCCTGGTCTAAGGTTCGACGCCAAAAATCAACAACAACAAGTTCATATTAAAACGCTGAAGAGTTTTTTGTTTGTTTGTTTGAACGCGCTAATCTTAAGAATTACTAGTTTGATTGAAATCATTATTTTTGTGTTGAATAGCTCATACATTGAGGAAGGCTATAGGATATATACAATCACTCTACGACTAATAGAGGCGAAGCAGTAAAGAAAAATGTTGCAAGCACGGGAAATAGTATTTAAACTATTTTCACTCGTACGAAGTTGATTTTGTGGCGTCGAACCTTGGACCAGGCATATGGCTAAGCAATGAAATCGTACAGGAGGGTACAAGGAAGAGGGGCAGCCACATTAGGTAACACAGAGTCGTTCAGGAGAGTGCCAGGAAGAGGTACAGCAACCGCAGTTAAGGAACGGCTGGGACGAACAAGGATAAGCGAATCAAACTCGTGAGCCTTGTTAGGGTTACATACACTGGTTAAGGCGACCCTTTACAAGGCTTGGAAGCATGTGGGTAACAAGCCATTGGACGTGAAGAGGGTCGTTAATTATACGTATATTTTCTACTTTGCCGAACTTTAGCGCGAGAACGGTTTGTCCAAAACATATGAATTTGGTCTTATTCAATGCAGGATTAAGTGCCCTTTAACCGTCATGAAGACCACTTTTCGATAGGGTAAGTCCTTTACGCGGTATAACCGGAAAACCGAAAAAACGCCCCTTCCGGGGGCCCCTACCACTTAAGCAAAACTCCGTCGAAGTCGAAAACTTAGGAGAGTCTTAATGGGCAACCAATGAAGCCATTAAAGCAAAAAAATCTTTTGTAGGAATTATTTCCGATTTAATCAATTTTTGTGTTTAATTCTACTGGCCTAGAAGTCGCGGGCGGCCGCTAGTATTAATCATAATTATATTATTAGTTCCCCCCCCCCTCTAAAAACTAAACTGCTATTCATGAACTTTCAAGGAAAGCTATATAGCGGTTAAGATAGGTAAAAATTTCTTAGAAAAAAATATTAAAAGTTACTTTAGATGATGTAATTGCTTGCTTCTGAAATATATTGTGGTAACGAAGGACAACTACGGAACCCTACACGTACTACTGCGCGTAGTACGACACGCACTTGGCCGGTTTTTTTTTGTAAAACTACTTATTTGAAGAAAATAAATGACTTTTTAAACGCGACTTACTCCTGGTGGAGTCGATGAGCGGCGTGTGCAGCGTGATGTAGTCAGCCAGCGGCCAGATCTGCTCCAGCTCCATCTTAGTGGCGTGGAACTCCGCGCACTGCTCGCTTGATACGAACGGGTCGAAGCCGATAATCTGGAGAAGACATTACGTTGTTTTTAGCAAAATTCACAAAATATTTAAGCTCTTCAAGTACTGGTTTATACTTAGCACTCAGCTACTACTTACTAGAAGTAGAAAAAACAATTCATTCGCCAAGCGCTTCAGCATACTAAGTTATAAGATACTTAGTTTCTGAAACTAACGCCCGTAGATATTCACAAACGATGCTTGCTTATGTGAAGCAGAAAATAGAACGCACAGCGTTGAATAGAGTTCTGTGATTGGTTCGTGTATCACCCTGTGCATCCACGCGCACTGTGATATGTCATAGTAATGTTTGTGAATACGGGCGAAAGTATGATAGTAAAACTTGGTCGATTTATTCGTGTAGTAAAAGTGCAAAAACTGTTATTTGGAGGTCTTGATTGTAATAGCAAGTCGCAAATGCACATTCTAACAATAGATCCCACGCACATTTAGATCATGAGTATTACCTTTATGAGTTCGATTAATTGACACAAAAAAGGACTAGGTACTTATAACATTCCAGAGATTGGTTTTAGATCATATTTATACAAAATTTATAGCCATAAATATAAGAAATAGTTATATTTTGCATATTAAGCGAAATGTGCAAACATTTTCGCTGCACTGGATTTAATTGGATGCAATGTAATAAATTAAACATGTCAAGGTAAAATAGAATCTAGAAAATGTTTTGCTTACTGCATAAGTATTGAATCACGAGGATACTTGTTGCCAACCCAGTCAATTGGTTAGAAGGCCAATAGAACCAGAGCACGATATTAAAGGTAGAAAACTACAACCATCGCGTATTGCTCGTTAAATTATAACGCAGCTTAATAAAATTAAACCTTATTGACATAATAAGTATCTATCGAGAAGGAATACAATTTAATAACTACATAGGTACACGACGGCTATTTTCGATCGCCGAAACTCATAAATACAGCTATGAAAATGTCTCAGTTTTCTGTTTTCAGTTTTTGTAATAAAAAAAGTCCTCAAGCTACGTTAAATTAGTTAATTACAGTAAACGCAGCATCTTGTTGAACCTGATCTTGCTGATTGCACAGTTTTTGTGGACGACACATTCATTAACTCATCATAACTTAGGCTGGCTTGCACCATCTTTCTTTGACTGTAACAAACGTCTAAAATCTGTCAAACTCCATACGAAAATCACCGATTATCGTAGTTACGGTCAAAGTTTGGTGGTGCAACTCAGCCTTAAAAACTAGTTATACAGACTCACCTTCATGCCAAACGAGTGCATCCTAACTGCGACTTCCCTGCCGACTCTGCCAAGCCCGAGGATGGCGAGGGTCTTCCCGTTGACCTCTGAGCCGGTGTAGAGAGCGCGGTCCCAGCGACCGGCCTTCAGGGCAGAGGCGGCCGGCGCCACGTGCCGCGCCAAAGCTAGGGTCAAGGCGCATGTCAGCTCGCACGCGCTCAACGCGTTGGCTCCAGGGGCACTGTCAACAATCACGGTTCAAGTTCTCAAAAAATGTAATTGGGAAACAAGTCAATACTTAACTAATGCTCAGGATTAGGTCTACCAATGATACTCAACGTGGATATCACGTTCAGGGATTTTGATCTATTATGGATCAATTTGAATCGAAAAATACATATATTGGAATTCTTTGAGCTGGCTGGAATGGGTGGACCTGGATATTTGCTTTTTTAACTAATGAAATTACATTGAAGTTTTAACACTTCAATGTATCGTTATCTTACATAGATAGAAAAGAAGAAGATGATAGGAAGCAGGAATTTATAAAGAAGCAGAGGGTTAGGTTACAGTTCGCAAACGCGGCGGAAGTTCTTACAATAATTGGACAGCATTACTTGATAGTAAACAACAATATATATCGTAGGTAGTTGGTAATATCGGTATACAAACCATATGTTTAGATTCATGGGCATTGGCTGAAGATGAGAATTTTTCAGAAGCATAGGTATAACTTGTACTACCAGATAAGAGTTAAAATTCCCAATCATCTGATTAAAGATGCTTGTCTGAAGGTCTGAAGCTGGTTTCAGAAGGATAAGAGGTACTATCAGATAGAGTTTAATTTCCATAGAAAGGGTACTTGCTTGATAACACCAACTCCCTTCTGGCTTGCGGCTGGCACGTCGATGTTGTCGACGCCCGCGCCGGCGCGACCCACCACCTTCAGCTTGGTGCCCGCCGCCAGAACTTCCTTCGTCACTTGGGATGCCGACCTTACTACCAAAGCCTCATGGTTCTGGAAAAAATAAGATCTCTACTAAGTAGGTATTGTACCTTGTTATTCAGGTTTTCTTTGGGAATTTATGCAGTTTGGTATTATGTACTTCTTACATCAATAAGTACCTATGACAATAATTTCATTGTCTGCCTTTTCTAAAGTTTCATCTGGAGAGCCCCAGCCACAATTCATGTTACATTCCAATCAAACAAATCCTTTAATTTTCATAAAACTACTTCTGCGTCTCACTAAGATCATTATGAAAACTTAAATGTGCGTAACATTTCAGGATCAACTAACGTTGGGTACTTACGTATGAATGATACATTCGTTAAATGTTAAGCACATTAAAGATCTAAGACCTAAATATTTATTCTTTAAACTTTATAATGTTGGTAACAAGTTTAATGACTAACACGAGTGTGTTATTTACGAGAAATATTTGATGTTTTCGTCAAAAAGCGCTCAAGTGTCGATATAGCCTATCTGACAATCACCTAACAACAATTTATCGCCGATATAATATCAGTAATGGGAGCTAAAAATAAAATAATTACTATGTTGTTTGTGAAATGTGATCAAATCTTAAATATCGACCTGTTTGTTAATACTAACTAGGTATTGCTGGGATCCATTGTGTGGAATTAACATTAACAATTGAAGGGTAATAGCTATACAACGTGAAGGTATGTAAGCAGGTGCAGTTTCTGTTTTCTTCTCGGTACATAGGTACATGCTTTGTATTGTATTGTAATCATATTTACGATGTCCCATAGTCTAAACAATGTAAGAGACTGTTCAGATAAACGCTATTAAATAAAACCAATGATGAAATGAGACATGCAATGACATTCGCCGGTCAAAACAAATTGATAACGAACAATAACAGTTGGGACATGATGAAATTATTGGTAGGTAGTGCTCCGGTGCTTATCAAAACAGATAGTGTAACAACCATTCTTAAATTAGACAGGGGATTTATTTAAACATTTTCTTCTAAAAGTTTCCTTATTTGGTTTGTGAGTCGGCCTACTGATATGGTCTAATGACTTAGGGTTTATCTATCTGATCACCTTTTTTTTACAAAACAATTCCGTACTCAACAAAATCATGTCTTTGGTCTCCAACTATGTACTTCCTTACTGATGATAGGTAATCTCATCTTATGTAATGAGGATAAAATATTTAGAACTCCTTTGAAGAATTAAGTTCTTCATTTTCCATCGATAGACGCCAAGTATGTAATAGTCCAAGACACGTCCAATCCAGCTTTAGCAGTGAGATCTTATGTCGTAATGGGTATGATATTACTAGCAACACACTCTGTTTCCTACCAAAAGCAGAATACTGCTTCCTAAATTCAACCGGATGAGGTCAGATTGCTTATAACTTCATCATCATCATTTTAGCAACGGTCGTCCACTGCTGAATATTACATAGGCCTCCCCCAATGACTTTTAGATTGTCCGGTTGGTAGCAGATGGTAGCAGCAGCCTGCATCTAGCGACATCTGTCCACCTTGTGGGTGGATGCCTGCACTTGCCGGTACGTGTATGGATGCTACAAGCTACCACTGCTTCGGGACAGTATTTTTTGAAGCCACGATAGCCGAAAGATGAAGGGGTCGGACTCGCCGACTCGTTATCTGAGGAACGTGTCTTTAAACCGCTGACTCTCCACTGTTGTAGTGAGCCCACTCGTGACACAAGTATTTAGCAACACTCATTATTATACTGTGATTTAGCTTAGTACGAGGGGCTAACGGGACCGGGACTAAGTATGCTGAGAATATTATTATCAAAGAGCATCAGAAGAGTTGAGTATTCTTACTTACCGGTATTTCTTTGAGCAGTTCTTCCTTTGTGATCTTGGCTTTGGTTGTAACGCTGATGCCGTGGGATTTGAGGATTTCTGCGCAGTTGGCGCCCACTCCGTCCACGACCAGAACTGACTTGATGTCCAGCACCATGTTAGCTGCTGTAAACACAATTTTTGATATGAAAAGACAGAGCAGATGAAGGAACTAAAGCAAGCAGTACAACCACTTAAGAGCACCCATGGTAATTTTTACGTCTAAACCACTGAATCGATTTTGATGAAATTTGGCATAGAGATAGTTTGAGTCCCAGGAAAGGACATATTATGATAGTTTTTATCCCGGTTTTTGAAACAGGGACGCGCGCGATAAAGTTTTTCTGTGGCAGACAAAATTCCACGCGGGCAAAGCCGCGGGCGGATGGTTAGTATTATATAATCTCAAAGCTTACCAAGTACATATAAAGAATCGTTTGTTCTGTTTAATATGTAGGTATTTAGTCATGAATGAAAACGTGCTTGAACAAACATTCATTCATAGAAGGTAGGCATAGTAGTTAAATAGTATACTAATTATCTAATTACTTAACCATGACATTATGACATATCCGGCCACCTTCGGTTATCATCTCTCCAGCCAGGTTGGCTCAAGATACGCTTGTAAGGCTCACTAAACCAGTTTCGTACTCGAGGCAATTTATAAACCAAGTCCTTCCACTCCTGTGCCGTATAAAGGAATCTGATTGATTAAACAAGTTATCTTAAATTGAAGCTAACTCTGTATTCAATCACAGATTCTCTTTAATTTTTCTTTAACTTGATCAAGCAGTTCTCAAGTGAGGATGGTGTAATATACAATTTCGTACTTACAGTTATATTTTGTTTTGTGAAGCTCAGAGTACGGACGTCTCCGCGAAGTGATAGTGACTGACTGAGCGCGCGTCGCCGGTAAACATTTAACAAGCAGCGCTTGCGCACCGCCCAGCAGACAGACCACTTATCAACGCGCACACAATAATCCACAGCAATCAATCGAGTCCTTATCACGAACAGTTAAAATTCAAAATCCTACAACAATTGATCTCGCCTCAACCCGTGTGCATTAGTGCCACAATGACACAGTGTACGTTGACCTACAGTTACGTCAGAATTTGTAAATACATGATTTAAAAAATAACAATTATTGTCTTCTCACTTCTCACATTCTGCTATCGATACTGACAATACAGTGTTTTTCCCCTACATAACAAGTTAAGACATTGTAGGTAACTGAGTCGTTCGTAACGGCTTAATAACACTAATTAAAACTTGTTCATTCACTGCCTGTACTTGTTTGGTACACACACAAAAAACTTTACAAAAATCATTTCATTTCAGTTTATTTTAAAATTTTGACGTTTCTTTAATTTATAGTTTCGAATTCTATCTATGTATAGTACGAGAGCCCACGACCAAAATTTTTGTCTCATAGCAATACGGCCAAAACCGCATAAAATCGATAGATACGATTATCCTGAACTCGAAAATACCAATATCAGACATTTTCCGCGTAGCGTTTGATCTGACCGAATTTTCAAAATTGTCAAAGAATTTTACCGAACTGCATCATAGCAATATGTCTGATTTGCAGACTGTAGTTGAATGATAGTTCTGAGATACCGGAAACATTATTTTCAGACGTTAGTGGTGTAGCGCAAACCCGTAAAATCACTTAAAAGAATTAAAAATGAGACAAAAAAAATGTCTCATAGCAATACGTCTGAAAATCTTTTTTATTAGTAAATTTTGGTTATTTGATGCGAACAAAACAATTTTCAGACGGAAATGTGAACGCATTAAATTTTGAGACCGTTTTGAAAATGTTAACAAATTTTACCGATCGGTATCATAGCAATATGTCTGAAAATTGTTGGACATGATAAAATAAGTTGTCCACATGTGCAAAAAATTTATATCAGACAAATTAAGTGTAGCACCTTCTCTATCATACAACTTTTTGATACACTTAAAGTGTCTGAAAACAGGTTTTTGGTAATCATGGCAGCAATACGAAAAGTTAAAAAAAATAATTATCCGTATTGCTATGATACAGGTCGGCTAAATTTGTTGACATTTTCAAAAATGCGCACAGGCTATATGCTACGCGCAAAATGTCTGAAAACAAACTTTTTCGTAATACAATTATAAAATCTATGTACATTTTCACTATCAGACGTATTGCTATAATACCGACTGTCTTTTTTTTTTGACACAGCAGAAATGGCCTCCCACTCAGTTGCTACACTTTCGACCGTTACTACACACCTAGTCGGGTTCAGAATCATACAATCTAACGATTTTATAGGGTTTTTGCCGTATTGCTATGACCTGTCGCGGTCTCGAGTCGCGGTCTCGCGTCGCGGTCGTCTTGATCCGAATGCTACTCTTAGCGGTCGGTAATAGAAACAGAAAAAACGTTAATAGAAACACACCTCGTCTATAGGTCGGTAATAGAAACAACTGCTTATTCAGATTAAATTGCTATTTATTAATTATTGTGTGATTGAATACTCATTGTTACTACTTGAATTCAAAGATTACTTCATCATTGTTATAAATAAATTAAAGTGTCTTTTCTATCACCACGTCTTATATCTAATTTTCTAACGTTTATCCGAAGTCAGCTTAAACTGGCGGTAATAGGCGCATTTACGTTACAATTATAAAATCTATGTACATTTTCACTATCAGACGTATAATACCGACTGTCTTTTTTTTTTGACACAGCAGAAATGGCCTCCCACTCAGTTGCTACACTTTCGACCGTTACTACACACCTAGTCGGGTTCAGAATCATACAATCTAACGATTTTATAGGGTTTTTGCCGTATTGCTATGACACATGGTTTTGGTCGAGGGCTCTCGTACTACTATGCTGTCTTGAAATGCTGTGTTTTTATCGAAATCAAGTTATGCCCATTTAATTTGATAAAGAATCTTAAATTACTTATTATTACTTACTAATTACAGGTTTCCCTCCAATCATGGAGCTCATAAACACAATGTACTATAACAAATTAACAAGTTCTATGGAATTACGATATAGGTACCTACAGGGTTTTCAGAAAAAGACCAGTCTTTGAAGCAGTTAGGTTCTCATTCTGACTCTCATAGGGGTTTTATCTAATATTGGTATTATAATATCATAAGAATTGTAACGAATTTTTTAAGCTCTAAGAGAACGTCTTGACTTGGGTGAATCGGACTTCCAATCAAAGCATATAATTATTTTCTGGACAATCAGTGTTTAATATCTCTATCATTTTTTTTTATTATTAGCTTTGTAAAATAAATCTTCCCTGAACTTGCTATAGACAACGCTTATAAAACAGCTTTACACTTCTTTAGGTTGAGTTACAGCACCATCTTACTTTGACTATAACAAACGTCAAAAATCTGTCAAAATCCATACAAAAAGCACCGGTTATCGTCAAAGTTACGGCCAAAGTTAGGTGGTGCAACTCAGCTTTAGTTGGTTAATATAAGTTACCTACTTTTCAACATAGCAAACACCCAGACTAATAACAGAGCTGTTCATGTTCATGCAGACAAGATACATAGGTATGTGTCTTATAGTGCGAGGATTCAACCTGAGCTGCGGTTTATTCCGGTTTCCCACTAAAATTCATTCCCACTAGTGGGATCATTTATTTAAATTCCCGTTGCCTCCACTGGTGGGGACAACGGGAATAAACCGAACCTGCTATCCCTGGTATTTCAGTGCAGTTACGGGAATCACTAGGCTTGGAAAACTTACCAGTTTAACATTGGGATGTCAGCTAGTCATTTACTCAAACGCTTCAAGTAACATTTTCCTGAGGGCATATTTCAGTCATCGAATAACTTTTAACTGAAAAGTAAAAGAAAATGCCTATTGACAGTTCTGTATGGGAAATACGACAAAATGACAATTTTACCTATTCTTCAGTTGGAAGATAATTCATTATGTTATTCGATGGTTGAAAAATCTGCCATAAGTTTAAAAAATATTGATCAAGCCGAAGAGGGTGATTTTGGTGATGCAACAACTTTGATATGCGCAATATCGAAATCTAGTTGTCAGTTACATTGGTTTATCATTATCGTTTATCATAAAAGAAAACAATTTAATATGAATATAATAATATTTATGAATATGTTGCTATGACTCTATCTGCTGTTGTCGCTGTCACCTACCGATCCGATATACCGGTTGCAAACTGGTTCGTAGTCTTCTAATAACCACATTTTACCAGATCAAGGTTTTAGTTATCTCCAATAGGCAAGTGATATACTTACTTACTTTTAGAAATTTTAGCACTATCATTGGTATAGGCAGTGTTACTTTTAAAGATGACTAGCTTTCCGCCCGCGGCATCGCCCGCGTGGAATTTCGTTTGTTAAATTTTCCTGAATTTTCTTTGCTATAAACCTCACGGAGCCCGAGACTTTCAACAAATGCAAAACCGTGGAAATCGGTTCGTGCGTTCAGGGAGTTATAGCGTCAGAAAGGAAAACCCGACTTATTTTTAGGTATATAGTAGATTTGGGCTTGGAATAAGTATGGGAAATTAATAAAACGTCAATTTATTATCTTAATATTATATTTATTATCACACTTACGAAAGATACAACACATATCACGATGGCACTTGCATTCAGTGCTTCGGCTGGACAGTCCTATCGTTGGTCGGTGATGGAACTAAAGAAACGTCTTCCTCACTTGGCCCTACAAGTTCCTCTTAACAGAATAAATAGAGAAATAATGAGTATAATTTTTAATCCATACATACCTAAACATTACCAAATATCTACTTAAAAGTAAACTTAATGTAAGGCCGAATGACCAAATGCCAGGCAATTTTTTTGAAATTCTAAGTTATTTTGGTGACTTCAGGTTGAAATTGAGATTCTAACGCCGAACTTTGCTGAAGATAACTTGAAAGGACATAACTGAAGCTCTAGTAAAGCACTTAGTATAATACATTTTTACGTTTTACCTATAAATTTAATGGACACTCGATGTGTGTCGATGTTACACGTATGTACTGAAACTTTGGTGAAATAGATTTGAAGTGTCATGAGAAACAATGATTAAAATCGGCTTTTGGAAACAAATCTCAAAAACGCAATTGTAACAAGTATTATTAACTACTAATATGTACATTAATATAAATTTAAAGTCAGAGAGTATAAAAAAGTAATCAAATAGTTATAGGACACCACTAAACGAAAAGACGTAAAATATGGAAAAATAAAACTTACAGAAGTAGGTACCTAATTAATTACAGATACTGTAAACTATTGAAAATGACAAATATAGATAGTAGATGAAATACTAGTCTAGACAATTTGGGGAGTAAATTGACTAAAGTAATGATCATAGTGTACCGTTCACAAACTGTTTAGTTAAAAAAAATACTTTTAATGTTTGGTGATATGATGGCAAAGAAATCTAACCATTGCAGTTCCTGTAGGCATTTAAATGAAGCCTAGCTAGTGTTATTGATATTTCAGGACATACAGTTTGACCAGAAAAAAAATCGTTCGTCGTCATCAAACCTTATTAATATTGCTTGACTAAATAAAATTTAAAAATTGAACATTAATTTGATGGGAAATGTCTATGAGCGGTACACCAAGTCATTGAGTGTTTACCAGTTATGTTGGGGGTTAATATTTATTTGGGGTAGCGGGCGCCCCTGGCGGGGCGCGCGGGGCGGGCCCCGATGCCCCCCGCCGCGCGCCTCCTCGCGAATAGTGCGTCCAGTCCCCGCAAGGGCGGCGCTGGCGTCGTCTCGGCCGGTTGGGGCTCAGTCTCCGTCTCGCTCTTCTCAGCAATGGTGCTCTCTTCAGTCGTCTCAGTCGATGCTTTCTTCGCGGCTTCTGTGGTTGCCTGCAATTTTGATGAAGGTTATATTGAGGGTCTTACCCAACCACGCAAAAATATTGATTTAGGTGCAGTCAAAAAGTCCAGGGACTAACAAACCTTTGAAAGATTTCATTGGGTGCCTAAGTACTAATTAGGTTTGGACTTTAAATAAAACGTATAGTCGAAAATGTCAGATTGAGAACAAAGCCTTTCTGAATCAAGCCTTGATTTACTTTCAAAGACGAGTCTTCTACAAAAGAATAATCTCACAAAAGCTAATGATAGGAGAAAATAACCAAAATTTACCTCAGTAGACGGTAGTTTCCTCTTCAGCAAGGGGTTGGGACGGCGTGCGGGAGGGGCGGCGGCCACTTTCGGCTTGGGGGAAGGTGACACCTGCAGCCTGTTGCGCAGACGCAGCCTTGGGTTCTCAGGAGCGGGAGTTGGCGATGATCCCTTTGAAAAAAGTCCTTTTTAGTTATGTATGCATTTAACATGGGCATGAATAATATTTTTTCTCACCACAGTAAGTTAAACGGCCACAACAGAACAAAAATTTACATTCAAGTAATCACGACGGATATTGTCTTCATCATCAATTCATCATCATTTCAGCAATATTATAACTCTCCACCACTTACTGGACTTCCCCAATAAGCGCGCGAAGAGCGATCTCACATTATCCTCTTGGGATAGTCGGTTCATCGAGCTGGGTCTTACACTTCAGTATCTTGGTGATAAAAAATAAATAGCAGAAGAAAATAGAGTTACTGTTGCTCTATGGCTCTATTTAGGAAAGAAAAGATATCTCATAAAAATGTGGGTGAAATTCATGCTAATATAATCACCTTTATTACAGGTACAAAGGCACTTGCAGTGGTGTAGCAGGAGTAACCAAAAAAAAGTTACCAGCTGAAGCGACACAAGCACAGTAAGCTGTGCTTTTATTGCTAAGGTGTGTCACGTCAGCAGCCACTAGATAAACCGTCTGTAAACCTTATTTTGCAATAAAATACTTTTTGCTCTACTTTTTTCATACCTCAGCATCAGCATCAGTGGAAGGGGCGTCAGGGGCCGAGGTCTCCGCGGGGGACTCGGATGCGGCCTCCGTGGCAGGGGCCCCGACCTTCACACGTGGGGCGGGGCGCAGGTTCAGCCGGGCCCCGGGGCGCAAAGACGCGGGCCTCAGGGGCCTGGGGCGTCTGAAATTATAAATCCATTTGAATATATTCCCCACGATATTATTTAAAGGAGCTTTGTATTTATCTATTATTTCGGTAAGTAAAGTATAGGTAGGTATTCATATCAAAATTAGATTGTTTATTATATGAAACGACGGTATTAATCAGAACTTCACAAAACGAACTACATATTAGGTCTTTCTTACCACGCATGCTTTATTCCTATTACGAGTAAGTACCAAATCAATAAGGTTCCATTTAAAAACTATTACTAAAACGACGGTTAAGGTATCCAGCAGAACGAGTCTACTCATTTATCCCCCATAAGTCTGCAGGAAATATCTTTTATCGTTAATGGTAGCGCTATTTCCATCGATGCCCATCAAGCAGTCATGCTGGTCACCGCCAGGCAGGTTTTCTCTTAGAAAGGACCCTGACAGTGCACTGTCAATGAAACAATTATTTATCTTCAGCAGTTAAAACTGTAATTAGAAAGCCAAGTCATTACTTTCTGTCATTTCTGCCTACCGACAATTTTATGAAGTGACTTGCAACGATTTTTGATATTGTATCAGTAAATCTAATCTGAAAGTTACGTGTTATTTTTTGAGTTAAAACTTCTCACAGCATAGCTATTTAAGATTTATTTTCTTTAAATATTCGATTTAAAATGTAAAACAGTTATCTATTGTTCGAACTACGAGTACCTAGTAGTTGAGCTCAAGTGAAAACAGTTAAAAAAGGGGTAAAACATATTAGAATTGTAAACGAGCGATCTCTTTCGAGAAAATGCCAATGGAAATCAATTTCTCCAATAAAAATGTACAAAGCTCTTTTTATGACAGTGTAATTATCCGTTTTTTTATCAAATGGCGGGCCTATTCCCACAATTCGTTCCCACCGCTGCAACTGTTGTGTATCCAGGACCTAAAGTTTGACCGCTAATAAAAACCCAACCAGTGAAGGTCAAATTAGACCCGGGGGAAAGTTAAACTGTCATTGGAACCGCAATTAAATTAATCATTAGGATGAGTTCGAAGCTAAAGCTTTTCTTCACTTCGACTTCCCTTAAATGCAAAGCGAATGACAGGAGACAAATAAGTTGTTTTTGTAAAATGCCAATTACCCAGCAGTTCTGGATGGAGTGGGCGTAGTCTCGGCGACTTCCTCCGAGCCGGCGTTGGGAGAGGGCTCGTCCTCCGAAGGGGCTCCGGTTGTGGTGGTCGTGGTCCTCCTCAACGTAGGGCGGAGGCGATTCCTGGAATGACACCAACCGTTATTATTTCATTGATCCTTAGGGCCCGATCCCACGACAATCCTGCACTGTCGTGAGTCAAATTCGAACGTGCCGATATTATGCGCTATTTTTGGGGCAAACTGGGTTTTGCAATTGAAATTTAGCAATGATCTTTTTAGAAGAAAAGGGCCTCATGATCCAAATAACTTTTTTTTATGGGGGGCTCCTTTCTAATTTTTATACAGGGCCCGCCTAAGGAACGCTGTGCCACTGGTCTGACACCAGAGTAGTTCCAACCTACGCCACCTACGCGATAAGTAAGTGAACGATTATGTATGTGAATTATTGGGTCGCAACACTCATTGGCTCGCAATGATCAATTAAGGCTCTGGCACACATTCAGTTCCGCAGCGAAGCCGTGACAGCGAAACCCGTTCAGCACACATCTCCGCGTTCGGCGCTGCGCCTGCGCCGGGCCTTTGCCACTGGCCTATTTATGTAACTTTAGCGTATTTGTAAACATGGCCGCATTTGCCTGATAAGGAAAAAGTTTTGCAGTGAAATTAATTCCTTTTTAGGATACCGTACAGCATTTGAAATAACAGAAATCCTTTTAAGAGTGTGTCTGTCTGCATGACCGTCTGATACGCAATTTTCTCAGAATTTTTTACTCGATGGATAGAAACGAGACGTACCTAAAGATTGTACTGCTAAAATTGTTGTTGTCAATTGCAGTATTAAATACTCGTAAACAATATCCCCCATTAATAAAAGTTACGCCCTAGTTCATTTAGCATGGAAATGTCATTTTAATCCAGGGTTCATCCTAGGTGCAATTTTATATTAATAAGGATGTTTGACTCTATTCATTCTATAGAATGCTTAAACCGACAGTGGCCCACGTGATACTCGTACGTGTAAAACTGAAAGTGCATGCTTGCGCGCGCGCGTTTTTGTAGGAGCTATCATAATAAAGGAAAAAATACACTTAATTTTTTGCATTGAAGCTGATTGAGCTAAACACATAAATACATTTTTTGTTATTGTTTCAAGATACGAGTATTTACGTGGGTGAGAAAAAGCAGTGGGCCAGAGGTGGAATTTTGTAAAGCAATCGTAATCATTTGACAGTTCATAACGTACGATAAAGTTAGTTAAACAGAGCATTTGACAGAATAATCGTACGTTATGAACTGTCAAATGATAACGATTGCTTTACTTACACAATTCCAACTCTGAGGTTGAAGGCTAAAAGATACCTTGGCTTCTTAATAATAGGTGTGAGGGTTACCTAGGTGCTGGTGCTTCGCTGGGGGCGGCACCGTCCTCCGAGGGCGCGGCTGTGGTGGGGCTGGGCCGAGGGCGAGCGCCGTACAAACCACGGCGACCGAAGGCCTGCTGAAAAATGCTCTCGTAAGCATGTTGATACCATATGTTCTATAATACTATGAAATTGTTGGAGTTTGGAGCGTAAGAAGGAAAAGACCACGAAGATTACCACGGATTTATTTTAGAACATACAGCACACAGAGACTACATGAGATCGAGTGATGTATGTTCTAAAATAAATCCGTGGTAATCTTCGTGGTCTTTTTTCTAACTACGCTCTGCTACCATGTTGGAGTTTGGATCGTAAGAAGGAAAAGACCACGAAGATTACCACGGATTTATTTTGGAACATACAGTACCTCTAGTACGAAAAACTTTTGAGTTCGTTTCGTTGCGTATTCAAAGTGTCATCGAAAAATTTTGTATGAAAAATTAAACAGCGCCCCCTATATTATAGCCGCCCTAGGGGGCGCTGTTTAATTTTTCATACAAAATTTTTCGATGACACTTTGAATACGCAACGAAACGAACTCGAAAGTTTTTCGTACTAGAGGTACAGCACACAAAGACTACATGAGATCGAGTGACTGATCCAGAAGTCTGGAAACCTTACATTGACAGCGGAGTGCCAAATTCAAATATTCAAATATGCTTGCGTTTAACCAAAAAGTTTCTAACTTTCCAACAGAAATATCTCCAGGTCTAGTGTCCAGTGCAGGAGCACGACCCTCTGACGTATCAGAGGCAATTAAGACTTGGCCTACACTCCCCACGTTGGCCAGACGGGTATGAGGCCTGATGTTCGCATATTTGTCCTTTACATGCCTCTTACGACATTCACGGGAAGAAGAACTGGTCCCATTCTTATTCTGCCGCAACCACACGACTGACACCTTTATTTTGTAAGAGTTGGATAGAGATCTTTGCATCTTAAACGTGTCATATAAACACTTTAGCTGTGACCGATAAAATATGTTTGTTTACTTTGGATGTTGAAAAATTATTGACACCATTCGACACATAATCAACATATTCTTTGCATAACGGAGAAGGACGAAAATGTAGTAACAGAGCTAGCCCGAAGAGCCGTCTGTGACTTTCTAAAAATAACACGTGTGGTGTTGGTGTTGTAACAAATTCGCATTGCAAATATCATCGGTCGCTGAAGCACATCGCTTTACAGGAACTTAGTCTAGGTTAGGTGGAGGTGTATTGAGATATGTACCTTAGGTTGGGAAGCTGGTTTCTCGGCGGCGGGCGCGGGAGTGGCCTCGGCGGCCGGGCTGGCCGCGGTACTGCTCTTGCGCACGCCCGGCTTGCTGAAGCGACCTGCCAACAAACACTCGTTATTGCATCACACAATTCACAGGACAATACCCTGATTAACCGCACACTTCGTCTGGCCACAAATCTATAACAACATCTACACAGGCAACATTGGATACAAAGAGAATTTACAATATTATTTTTAAGTAAATTGTTTACAATGACAAGATTTCTACCAGATTTATGAACTGATCAATCAGTCATTAGTAGTTATTAGTTCACATTCTATCAAATAATTCAGTGATGATTGTTAAGTTTCGTTTGATTGCAAGAAGTCTGAACGCAAATATGTAATTAATCGTTAAGTAATCGTGCAATGTTACGAGTATGACCAATGTTGCATTCGAATGTCGCTGCAGTTATACATTTACGGGCAGACGGTAATTGAATGTCTCAATAAGCATTTTATATAATGGCACATGAACACTTTTGTAGTCATATTGTATTCGCATGTAGGAGCAATATACATTTCCACTATAAAACCAATCGCAAGGCAACATGAATAATTTAAATATCGCTTTCGCAATGCAAATTATAGCTACTGCATAAGATAAAACTTGTCGGTGGAGTAAACAGCCGGTTACGGCCGACACTAAAGTTTATGGATATCAAAATGAACCTAACGATAATGTTAATAATTACTCTTTTATCTATACGAGTAGGTACGTTCACATAGTTAATCTAGAGATGACACTTATTAACGGAAAGATCTCTCAATGAAAACAAGTTATGAATCGTTGAAAGTTGATTACCTATACACTCAACTTTGTGAACATACTTTATGAATATGACCAGTGGATCTGATATGGGAATGAAGTAAAGAAAGTTTTATTGAAAACAATCAGTGATTCAAAATGTATTTAAGATTAAGTAATTTCCCATTGCCATGTCAGGTCCATAGAGGATTCTCCGTTTTGTTTACCTCTAGTTCTTGTGGAGGTCTCTTGCGGCGCTTCTGTGGCGGCGGCGGTGGTGGTAGAGACGCGGGCGCGGGCTCCAGGGCGGCCCTTGAAGCGCGACGGGCGCGTTGACGGCGCCGCTGTGGTGGTGGTGGTGGGAGCGGGCGTCGTCGTCGTCGTCGTGGTCGTGGTCGTCGTGGTAGTGGTTGTGGTGGTCGGCGTCGTGGCCTCCTCCGTCGTGCTCATAGACTCCGTCGTCCACGACTCATCATCCACCGTGGTTGTGCCATCGAAGCTCATCAAATCACTGCTCGGGCTGATCTCATTGTTCAGATTCTCACCCGCCAAATACGCGTACAAATCTAAAGCAACCTTCTCCATAGCTGTCATCGTTGTGTACTCCGTCGTGTCCTGCTCGTACGTTGTCGTCTGCTTGTAATCAGACGGCAATTTCGAGTCATCCTCGACTTCCTGGAATTTAAAGCCCGACGACAAACTATGGCCATCTCTAGCTGACTCCTTAGAGTCTGATACTTCTTCAGATTCTGGAACTTCGGTGGTTGTCTTTGATTCTGATGAGTATCTCGATGGGGGCTCCTTGTACTGCGATGGCGATGGGATATCTCCTGAGTGAGTCTTGAAGCTATCTAAGTCTACCAATTCGGAACTTGGGCGTCTGTAAATAAAATAAACAATCACTAATGTGAAACTAATGCACATTAATAAGGTAATCATTTGTTGATGTGCTGTGACATTTACCTGATGTGGGCACGGGTTCTGCTCCTGGTTTGACCGGAGGATTCGTCGGCGATGTTGTCGATCTGGGGACGACCTCGCTGTTTGGGCGCTTCTGACACTTCAGGCGCGGATGTGGTAGTAGTGGCAGTAGCTAGGTTGCGGCCGCGCGGAGGGAAGCGAGTGCTTGATGGCAATCTACAAATTAACAACAATAAAAATGTAGAGTGTTCAAATGACTGCCAGAACATACTTAAAAACGACAACTAACAATGTGTAAATTATTAACGTTAAAAATATTATGTACCTGTCTTCTTCAATTTCCTCCTCAACGGGTGCTGGTGTGAGGTTGCGTCCTCGCTGACGACCTCTGCTTGTAGCAGGAAGGATTTCATTCTGTGTCTCGGGGGTGGAAGCTGTAGTTGCACTAGACCTATCAATGGTGCTGTATTTGTTTCTACTTTGCTTGTTCTCCTTGGCGATTTGGTTTTCTAAGTCCACTTTCACTGGGCCATCGTGAGAATTGTGCACAGAGGCAGCTGTGCTCGAAGGAGTCTTGTCCTTGCCCTCTTTTTTAGCGCCGCCTTCTTCCTCGTCGTAGTAATAATAGATGTATTCGTACTCATAGTCTTGACCGTTAGGTCCTTTCTTGATTTGGATGCGCGAGTGTTGTTTTTGCTCGGATCCGGCAGTTTCCAGTTGTACATTAGACGACAAAAGACCGCTGTTGATGTCATCAATCGTGTCGAAATTGATTGGAATGTAATCGAAAGCTTTTGTGGTTGCGGGTGGGGCAGTAGTCAGGACCGGTTTCTGGGTTGTCGTGCCTGATTCACTGGTCAGTTTCCCGGATTCAGACATAGCCTCAAGGGCAACTGCCATTTTTGGATTGGTCTCGACATTCTTCGAGTACTCCTTTATCTTAATGTCCTCGAGCTTAGATACAGGAACATCGACCTCGATCGATTCAGCTGCCTTAAGTTTTTGTCCCTTTTTATAAATTGCTTTTTTGTCTTCTTCGATTGAAATGATTCCCTCGGAAGGATGTCTAATTTTGGAACTATGCGTCTTCTTTGTGATCTTTTCATCGTCAGGTTTGAGGATGCGATGGTGTGGATGTTTCTCTGGTATTTTGTGTGATGTTTCAAAGTTCCTGATTGGAGTTTGTTGTCCTGAACTAACTAAAACATATTCTTGCCCTTGTCTCGGCTCTGTGATGATATCTACGTCGGCATTTGTCCGGTAGACTGCGCAGACCAGTAAACATCTGTAACAAAGGAAACGAGCTTTAAGATTTGTGGGCAGATAGTGGGTTACGAAAGTTTGTTACATCAAGGCACGCGCAGACCCGGCACTGCGTGAGTCAGCAAAAAGACAGCTGCTGCGCCTACGAGCTTTGTCATCGCATGAAACAAGGAATCCTGACTCATCTATTGTTGCATTTCATCACTGCATTCCCGCGTTACAAAGTGTACATCGATATTAGCATATCAAAGACGTCGCGATTCAGTGCCGTATCGATGAAGGCTTAATGTATTCATGCGCTTTTAACGCTGTTTTTGTAATTCGTTTCGTAACACTTATTGCATTTGCATAGCCTATCAATATTTGACACAGTTGCACGGTGTGCAAAGAGGTTGTGTGAAAACACACTAGATGGCTGCAAAACAATCATTGTCGATTGCAATAGTTGCAAATGCGATGTGGTCGTGAGAAATTGCCGGCGAAAATCGGAGCGTGGGTGTATTACGCGTGCTGATTCCACAAGTGCAGATCGATGAGGCAATATGATGACGATCACTTTCGCCGCGGACGCTCTCGCGCGGCCGCTCGCGACCAATACACAACAATGCTATCTGCCGCGGATCGCCATTACCCATTAGCGATGGCCAGATTATGATGCCTCATCCATAACGAAAGTACTGATAAATGTGAGTTGTGAAACCGCAAACGAATCACGACGGAGATAGTAAAAAAATACTAGACACAAAACCCGATTTATTTTAGTTGGTTCCTGATGAAGTGAACTTGAAAGTATTTTCGATATTCACCTTGCCGGACAAATAGTTGTCGCGTTGCTATGGCCATATACAGCGTCGCACGGGTATTTTAAATAAAAGAGTGCAATAATTTATATCATGGCTACGTTATTGACTGCAAATCCAATTACCTACTCCACTCGGAAGAGTTGTGCTTCCGTGCAATTTCTTACGCGTTGGTCGGCATGCGGAACTTTAATGAGGGATATCTCCAGTCATAATGAAATACAACTTATAAGACGCATAAATTATGCACAGCCCAATGACATGTTTTTGTTTAAAATATGACTAGAAATAATGCAAATAATTTGAAGATAGTTACCATATCATAGTTTTTATTTCAGTTTAACCGGCATAAATATCTATTAGTACGGTTGACATTCAGCCTAATATCAACCAAATCATCTGATAGAGACAATCATCCATTCACATTTATATTTTTGCTTAGGACTGTTCTCTGCAGCGAGTTATCCTGGACTCTACATCATGTTTTGTTATGAGCTTGATAGTTGTTTACATTTTGCACAGGAAAAGGGCCAGAACTACTTTTTCTAAATGGGGTTGCTTACATCGGAACTGGGTAATCAGCTCCAATAGTCCTTGCAACAGACTGGTATGTGCGTAGCCGTTCAATTTCACTGGAGGTAAGGTCGCGTCGCGCAAGGCTATGTGAACGTAGCGCCAGCGACCACTCTACGCTGGCCTGTCCCGGCGCCCTCTACTGCACATTAAGCACGTACAATACTATGGGAACCTACCACTAAAAGGAAGGCCAACATGCCTGGACTGAAACCTCTTCAAAACTGGTTTCAGCCGCAACCAACTAAAGCCTGATGTCTCTTCTTTGTAAAGCGTCAACTTTTTCCTAATTGGCATCTCGTTAGAGCACTTGACTTAAGCTTATAAGTTTACTACGTTTCTTAGAACCACTAGCACACCTTTAAACAGCGGAAAAACATATTTTCCAGCAAAACAGTAAAAAGTTAAGTGTCACAAAACATTTCGCGTGCACCGTAGAGAATTCTTTTAACCGAGCAAAATTGGTCGATCAATTAATTGCTGACTATAAAACAATTAAGGAAACCTACATGGCGAAATTGGTCGCTTTTCTTTTTAAAATCGAAAGTCAGTGTGAATACGACCTTGAAACTATACAAAGGGTGCAATAAAATGTGTAGTTACTTTACATTGTGTTTCACCATATTTACTAAAACTGTATCATACATGTTATCTTAGTCGTATCTATGTGTATCTAATCGAATTGGTATCGTTACTACACAACTCGATCAGCTTTTTGTTTTATTTAGAAATTGGCAGGATCTCACGTGCTGTAGAACTTATAACTATAATTGTCTCTCAAATGTAGAGTGCACCTAAACTTCGGTCATGTCACAAGAAAGTACCAAATCTGGCATCGTGTGATGGTGTCTCGTTCTCCGTGACTCGATTGCATCTGGGTTCAAGCGCCTTCAGCCCGCACGTGGCCGCAGCGAACGTGACGAGAACTGCAAGCGACTACAACACTTTGATAATGACGTGATTGTGCTCACTTACCACCGCGCACTTAACGTTGTTGGTGAATTACTCGTAATCCTACCACAATTCGTATGCGAGTTAAATACACGTTTAAACGAACTTGACGTTCTTCCGGTGAAATGCGTTACATTTATTACGTTCGTAACATCGTAATAGCTTTTTGCAACGGAATTGGTCGGGTTAATTTGTAGTCCATACGCAAATGTTGACAGCGAGTTAAATTTTCAACCAACAACTAACGCGAAAACAGAATTTTAATACTGTTTTCAAAATTTGGTATAATAGGGGCTTGCTCCATGTTCGAATTGGCTAATGTTTAAAGTGCAAGGTTGAATAGTAAGCTCATTATGCGTCTTAATTAAGTTATCTGGTAAATTGCGCGGTTAACGAGTGTTTCGATGCTTCCCGGGCAGCGGAGTGCGACGCATTGTTATGTCATTGTTGGCTAGAGCGGCCATGAAGGCGCTATTAAAGATAACAGTTTAGAACTTTAGACAAATGATAACATTGAATCACTTGCGTACTCGCTTATTACTGCAATCGTAATGCACTAACTTTTACTTGCGAATGTAAGCGAACAATACAGAATACAATGCATAGTAATAAACACGTAGATTCAGCTAGCTGAATTAACAATATAAATTACGGCGAGTTTATATTCATTCCTCGCTTGAAAGTTGTCAGACATTTAAAAATGTTTTGTAGCAAATTAATGAAAACTGGTCTTGAGCTTGACGGCGTTTTTAGTGTTTGTGAATAAAATCGTTTTTAGATGTATAGGTATCTCTTTAATAGAATTAAATCTTTATTTGATCAATGCGGCGGCTGAATTCACTAATTTATTTTTGCCCTATTTATCTACGCAATGTCTTCTAGCGTTTTTGGGTAAGTTAGCCAGTGGCAGACAAACAGAAAAGCAACGAGATAGATTTGAATGATCCTTACAGTCTACTGTCTCTTTATCCTCTAAGGAACTTAGTTAAAACTCATCAAATATTGACTATCGAATCATCGAATTTCGTTCTTGTCATGGCCCTTACTGTTGTCCGTAGGACTCCGGAGTGGGTCAAGGGCTGCTCACTTCCCACACATTCACACTTCTTATCTAAACGCTGTTAAGATGTGATAACGCAATCGAAACATCAGCACAATACGCCATTACAGTGCCCACAAAATAAATGGCTACTTTTAACGTAAATTCAATGTATATGTTACAGGAAATGTATGAAATCCGTCATTGTATACAATTCCTAGGAATTGTGTATAAGTCCTAAAATCACCCGGAAATGTGTGATGTAAATTATATTAGACACATTTCCTAGGAAAATTACACATTTCCTAAACAGCAATCGGAAATATAATTAAAATGACTTTTTTTTACACAAAATTATTTTTATTACGCCACTTTTTGTTCTCCGAAACTTAAATGGCGCTACCGCGCCGCGGCAGCTGTGTATGTGTAAGGTCGCAAGTCTAACCTAACCTAACCGAGACTTTGTTATCCAGCTACAGGANGTATTTGAATTGATTTACTCTCTCCAGTTCTACATTGAGAAGTTTCACTGGAGGTATTGGAATTGATTTCTTATTACCTGATCGAAAAACCATGAATTGACTTTTTTTGACATTATAAAGAAGTCCATGCTTAGAAGCATATTCTTCACACACCGACAGTAATTTGCACAGACCATTTGCCGTTGGGCACAGCAACACCATGTCGTCTGCGTAACTAATGCTGTTGATCATAAGACCGTCAACTGTCGTAAGTCGTAAGTCATAAGTCGACCCAGATCCACATAATGGATCATATTTGTTAATATTTACTTCTAAATAAACATTACTCAGAAAAGTCCATCCACTATCACGTTCCTGAAACTCTTCAACCTTCTTTTTTAAGATATTTAATACTGATGTAAATAAGCGCTTAAATTCAAAGTTACGATGAACAATAATATTTTTAGTTGCGAACGATTTTATTTGTTGTTCGTTATTTTTGAACAAAAGGAAATTACCAAAATATTCTAAATTTACTTTGATGCTTACATGTTTTTTAAGAGAACTCTGTAAAAGTTTGTAGAGTTTGAATTCTACGCTTTTTAAAAATAAGTCTGGAAAAGAATGTTCTGTTTCGGTCGTCACCGGTAACCTGTAGGAGGCTATGCGACCGCGGAACGCAGACGCGACTTCAACGACTCCGTCCTGAGCGACCGCCGCGCACTTGTTCTTGTGCGCGGTGCTCCGCAAGNTTTATACATTTCCTAAATAGCTTCGGAATTGTATACGTTTCCTAGGAATAGTATACCTACAATTCCTAGAATTCATACATTTCCTGTAACATATATAAGAGATTTAAACATTCGCCTGCGTCAGGAAAGGGAAACTGATTTATAGATAATTTAATTTATGGGAATTTCATATTTCTTTTAAGTGAACCGCAAGTCAAATCTCAGAATAAGAAAGAATAAAGTAAGTTACCATAATTTGCCAATAAATACCAATTTATTTTATCTTGTAAATTGCATATTATTAAAAACTCGCCCACTATGCATTAGTGTATTTTTGTTTACTTTTGAAACAAGTGTTTTTAAAACAATTAACTACTATTGTATAAGCATCAATAAGTACTATTAAATTGATGTGGTAAAAACCATTGTTTTATGTATTCTAAACGTCTCAGTTAAAAATACCTATGTATTAAATAAATAGGCACAGGTTCTTCACTGTTCCCCTTATTTGTTTGTATAGCACGGTTGTTAATAATTAATTGATACACAGTCATTTGTTTTTTATTCTTAGAAAACAATCAGTGTTATTTAAAAAAAAACTGTTAATAATTTATAAAGCCCCAATATATCTAGCTTAAAGGACTATTACCAGTACCTACCACCTCTCGTTCCCACCGCTGCAATTCCTGTGTAGCCAGAATCTACACCTACAGCTTGACCGCCTATAAAACCCAACCATTGGAGGTGATGTGTGTGTGTATGTGTGTGTGTGATGTTCGATTCGAAAAGGCAATCGATTAGTTTCCGATCGTAAACTCGTAGGTCTGAACTTTTCCCATTACAAATTAACGACGTGCCTTACCAACTGTTTATAGTTTTATATGAAGAATGCCTGATGGGACTTCCTGGGCGACCAGTGCCATTTACTTTACCGGTTCTTTGCATAATTCATCAGCCCCCCGCTTTTACCAGTGCTTCTTTGGAAACGTCTTTATGAGAATCGCAAGGATGTTTACTATCGTACGTTCGTCATTATGAATGCTCAACTGAAGTTTAATCATCGAAATGGTTGTTAATATTAGTCGTTATGTTAAAACTTGAAAAATAAATTACAAGTTAAAATGCAGGTACAACTTGCAAGGTTTAAGAATAAGAATCTGTTTAAAATTAACCAGCTCGTGTACTTATAGAAAGTAAAGAGGTGAAATACACACTAAAATACTCGTAGATAATATTTTGTTTATCGTGGTCAAAATAAAAAATCTAGATTGCTGAATATTGTACCGTGAACACACATCCATAAATTACTTCCAACTCATAAAAACATAGTGATTTATTACATAATTGACGGTAGGCGATAGCGGAGCTGAAGTTCACTTTCACATAGAATAGTTTCAGTATTTTCACATGGCTTGATGTTTAGTAGTAATGAGTACCTAATGAATATTAATAAATTTAGAACTAAGTAGATTACGTTTTACAGTTTGTACGTACGAGTACCTACGTGTGGCTATCGTCTTAATAAAATATTATTGTCTTCAGTTTTTTTAATGATCCTTTTGGACCAACAGTCACTGAACATTAAACTATCTTTCGTCCCTTCCCTTTATATGCTGATGTTAAATGTACGATTCTCTATGACGTATATTTTGTACAAGTTACGATAAAATTTGATTAGTCTCTTTATAATATGCGCGAGAGTAGGTTGGTGAGGTTACTTTGTGTATTTACGTTGAATAAAATTTTTATTATGTTAAATTAACTCACGGCCGTCACAATTTTACTGTAACATTATAACGAGAAAGATTTAAATGTGAAATTGTTCAGAACCATCGATACTACGCTCCTACGCGACCCCAAACACTTTCGCTATCACTCAATACCGGAATCGCTTTACATTCTCACAAAACCTGATATACTAATACCGACATAATTCAATTCATAAGCATGTCACTAATGCGCTACGGAATTCGACGCACCTCTTACGTCACAACAATTATAAAACCAGCCCTAAACGATTTTTGGAACTGTCAATAAAATATACTAAATTATTATTACCAGCGAGGGAAACCCGGACCCGATAATAATTTCACTAGCCGGTTTACGCAATCGGCTCGCTCTCAGCAAACATTGTTAAGTAATATGGAATTTGTACCTACATAAATTAAATACACGATATTATTGGTAGTAGATGTAGATATAGTATCTAATCTATCGATTGCATAGTAATAGTTTAATGACATGCAGTTAAATCTGTGAAGTTAAGGTTGTTTCAGTGATCTTAAGAATCAGTCTGCGGTCATAACATTATATCAAGCACATTCGGTTTCAATGCGATTGAATCTTATTGCAGGAATGCTAAAAGATTATTGGCGCGGACTCTAGCTCTGTTTAACAAACAAGATTAGAAATATAAACTGCAATTACATTGACCAAACCATTGTCTATTAATATTTCACTAGAATGTGATTGTGAAACGGTCTTAGATGCACAGTTTCCAATAACCTTGATTATGCATAAAATTACTCAGGACTATTAGAAAGTAAGTTTAAACCTTTAACAACGACTAAAATGTTCAGGGTTGCAAAAGAGTGTAATATTAAGAAATGTTACAAAAATATTTATAGGTGTCGCAAGGTTTGGTATTTACTGTAGATTCCAGCTACGCATTGTGCGTATAATGTTAAATATTTAAAAGTTCATGGCAATACGCAGGATTGTGAAATGTTCTGCATTTGAATAATCATCAGTGTACCGGGTAGATCATACGCGGCGAGCTGTTATATTATAAGCAGGACAAGGATTTATGCATACTTAGACACTGTATTGACACGAGAAGCCAACCGATCCAATGCTCATGAGTGATCTATACTGACATTTGTAAGGTTTTTTATATCTTCGAGCAAAAATTTTACAGGACGGATTTTCAAAAACTTTACAATGTTACTTAAAACTTTTACACCAGAAAGATATTAGAGACTAAGTTATCATGTACCTAAAAATCAAAGATACCAATTGCGTTTCATAGAGTATCTGGGACTTGAAATTGAAAGCGTTCTCATACAAGAAATCAACGAACTGAAAACGAATATTCAGTTCAGTGTTATGTTAGTTTTGCAGGGCAATCGACTACCGCACTTAGCCTCATGATAGGGCCATTGTGCGCGATCAGTGTTATGTTTTGGTCACCAATCTTTAGTTAAGTGTGACCAGTAATGGCTAGCCATGCGGAACAGCCTGAATCTGGCAGCTACGGGCCCATGCGACCAGCACTACTTACTCTCGTGCACAACACTATGGTAGAGCAACGATATCAGCCGGCTTAAAGCTCGTAAGCTGAACATTCACGGTTAAACTGATCTTGAATGAACATACAAAAACTGACCTAGTGTAAAATGTTCAAATTCATTGCACACGGTCAGTTTTTGGATGAATTAAAGTTCAACTGATCGATTTAACTGACCGTTATCGTATGTTATGATCTAACATAAGATACGTTAATCCTTTATTCCAAAACTAAATAGAAACGAGAGCCAATTTAACACAGCTCAAACATTATTCTCCATAAGTAGTTTCAGGAAATCATAATTTTCAATGATTACTAAACACTGAGCTGGCCATTATACGCGTACTGTGACAGTGTCCTGGCACAAGGTCCGCCTGTCAATTACGAGGTCGGCGGTGAATGTACGGGAGCAAATGTGCTCGTAATCAATTGCCTATTGCATTCCTTATCTCTTTCACACCTTCCACGAACGAGAGGGAAACCCAATGTGAGTCATTTCAGAATTCGAAGCCTTCGTCTACGTGGAACCATGACAGAACTGTTAATATTCAGTTGCTTCCATATGCAGGAATGTCTGCATGCCATGGAGGGCGATAAAATCGATATGAACACAATAAGACTATACTATTTATTTAGTTACATTTATGTAGAGCTCTATCATGGTGGATTTTGATCTGTTAGACACTAAGCCCGCTATTTCATGGGTTTCAGGCGCGAATTACCCAAATTATTTTTCTAAAATGAAAGTAAACCTAGTCTATCCCAATAACATCAGATATCTTCGATTGAATGTGTCGTCAAAATTGATCCAGCAGCTTCTTAAAATTAGCCTGACTGAATTTCATTTCATGTTACTTTCATATTAATTTGGAAGAAGCTGATTTAGACATCAGATACAGGCTCATCTGTTTTATTTATTGTTATAAATTATGATTATCAAAATCAAACATTGAGTCTTATGCAATGGCATTAGAAATAACAAGTTTCACCGGCACCTCGATTTTAATTAAGTCTAAATTCCTCGACAATTCCGGCTATGTCACGCACCAACAACTAACAGTAAATAATCCTAAGTTAATTATTTTTTAATCAATATTTAGTATGACTACTACAAATAAACCGGCTAATTAATGATTATTAGGTTAGTTCTCTATGACTTTTGTGTAGAAATTGCGAGTTTTCTTTTTAATTTATAAAATCTAAATGCTGAAAGAATGTGAAAGTTCAGGGAAGCGTTTTGTGTTATTTATTAATATTGAAACAAATGGTTGTACAACTGGTGGACTTAATGCCAGGATTTATGATCTAATACAGTTTTCATATCAGAACCCAATACGTAGGCCTAGGTACAATAGCATAGTTTAAAATAATCGTTTTACAAATACACGATTAAATCTACGAAAAGTGAGTTTCTTTAAACGTTAAGTGATTAATGTTTCAGAACTATTTTAAAGTATTAAATTATATGTAATTTAAGCCGACTTCTACGTAGACTACTCACGTCACTCTTTTTTAATTCATTTTAAAGAATACATCAGGTAATACTTTATAACGAACTGCAAAGTTACAGAAGTGTATGCCTAATTAAACCGCGTTGCTTAATTGATTAACTACTTCACACGACATGTTATCATAATCATGTGTTATGCTGTAACAATCCATTTAATTGTTATTGTAGTGTGAAAAGGCAACTGTCATACAAACTTTAAACAAAGTTTCTCCTCTTTTTTATCATCGGTGACCCCTTGATTCGGAGCTGACCTTTTAATTAACCAGCCGTTTCGATGGTTACGCAACACCTTCATTTATTGCTGTACCAATCATCATTTGTTTAGATAATTGCCATACACAAAATTAAATTGTATGGCTATATCCAACACCTTTACATTATAGGGAATAGCAGATTTATATTGGCTTTCCAAGACAATTAAACCCATTATAGCAGCAATAGTCTTTAACGATGTGATTTAGGGATAGTGAATGGATTAGTTTCATTCACAATATTTTTGGCTTTGGATATTCTTCCGATCCACACTTTTGTCATCGTTCCACCTTTTTAGTCAAAAGTCTACGATTCCTAAGCCCTTTTTGGTTTCTACTACTTCTTAGTTAATAAATGAGATTATACACTATAGCTTCTTAAGAACGACCAATAGTTAGGTTAGGGAAATATTTTTAAAAACATCAAGTCACAGGATAATGAAATTGAAATGCACGTCACGGATCAGTTTAACTGGCAAATTAAAACACGTCAGTCTTCTGTCACCGTCAGTTTACAGGCATGGCCACTACGGTCAGTGATATAATTCATGAGGCAACGTCAAACGGTACCAGGGTTCGTCAACCGAGCCCGCTAGGTATTACAATCACGTAACAATTAACACTATGATCGCGCGTCCAAGTGATAATCAGGCTGAATGACGATAGAATCGTCCAGAAGGCATGTCCATTCCATCGTCTATTATTCGTATAAATATTAAAGAAACGCAAGTTTGTTAGAATATCGCAAAATTCAATAGGTCGAGTGCAGTAAGTGCTACTTTGTTACACTCAATGTAGAGTCAAACAACCCAGTTATATTGCACCTATTGACCTTCTATTAATTTTAATTACCTCTCTTTTGAACACTGATCAATAACTACTGAACGTAAGATATTATAGGAAAGTCTACCAAATTCCATTCAATAAATGCGCTTCTCAATTTTATGTGCTATTACACCGACTATTAAACTGAGGTAGAGTACCTTCAAAGCTTTATAGTAATAAATAACTTTTAAAGCTTAAACATTCAATTACACGCAAGATTGGAGAGGTAAAAATAACAATCAGAAAGATAAATGGTACTGAGCCACGAAACTATGGAACCTGCATCATGAGAAAGAGTGAGGATTTAGCATAAAATAGTTGAAGAAATTCCAATATTGATACAAAAAATTTGCGAAATATATTTGTACGGATTAAACAAAATAGTTTAACCAAACGTAATGTTGATCGTCTTTTGAAAATACCGACTGTTTTACGAATACTAAGTTAACATTAATAGTTGTACAAACTATTTGTAATTTTAAAGGCAGAGAGCTTTTAAAACCTCAACTTGAAACTTCAAATCACTCTCTGTTATGATTAAATTTGAAAAGTTTACGATTTGTGTCTATGGCCTAGTCACATGCTCTGAAAAAATAATAACAATGGCGGTTACAAAACACATTACAATGTAGTTTTCAAGTTTCCATCTTATCTCACGGTTGGGACTCACAATAGAGTCTAGTATTGCATAAAGGTTCAGTTAAAAAGTGCACAAAATTAGCAGTGCCTGCTTCAGTCCACTTAGCGTTTAAATATTATTTTGACGAAACTATAAGTAGCAAAACCTCCGCAATCATCATAATGTGAAAATGTTTTGCATTATAACAATAGCCATACAACTGTCGCTAGACAATAGTTCATCACATTTCAAGTTACCTCCTAACCAAAAAAGCTTTGACTAGCCATTCTACGCATTGTTCTTCTGATTATATTTGAAACGTATAATTTTACTGTGTTATTGGTTTATTGTTCTACAAAACCTAAATGAGTAAAATTCTAAGCTGATGATTATTTTTATCGTATTTTATTATTTGAACTTCTGATCATGATAAGTAGCATCGACACAAAAGGTAGTGAAGTTATTTTAAGTGCGAGAAACAAACAAAGCAGGTAAAAGGTATTCGATTACGATCCCTTTAAGTTTAAAAATAAACCTCGCGCAGGTCGTGGCGGAGGCGAGTAGGTATCATTCAGCATGTCGAGGCATGGCCGGAATGCTAAGGGCCGCCTGCGCAAGTACCTGTCTAACTGTGACACCGACATACTGCCAACACTACGCACGGAATGCTCAATAGTCATTTGGTCGCATATCGATGTTTTCTAACCAAACACGTTGACAACACTACATTTTCTTTTTTCTCCGTGTTTCGCAACCGCAACCTTGAATCATTTAGACGCCTCTATATTTAGTGCATTCTATTTTAAATCGGTTGTTATAATCCGCAATGCAAGTTGAGTTCGTAAAAAAGAACAAAAACCTGATTTGGGTGTCGTGTTATTTTTATACCTAAGTGATAATCAGCTAAAACCGAACGAGATCTCATGTACCGAAAATTCCATTACATTTGCATACCGATCAGAAAGGAAGTGACAAACCAAACAAACTTACAGAATATTAACCTTCTTATTAGTTTCGTTTCTGTAAGTTAAGAAATCAAATGTATTTCCCGAAATTGCTGTTAAGGGTTCCAAAACCACATGTCAAGGGCGTCGCCCGCCGAGGCCTACGCTTCCCCAAGCAGAAAATCAACTTTTACCACAATGCCGCCATAAACATGTTTCGCAAACAGGAACTCATGCGTGAGTTGTTACCACCGCTCCCTTTTATTTATGCAACACTTTAAATGCTCGTCTTCGTATTTTTCGGACTCCGGAATCAAGAGTCACGATGACCCATTAATAAACGCGATAACTAACGCCATCCTCTTACACGCCAATTAATCAACGGCTTAATGGTCTAGCGCCCGGCTGCTGTAAACACGTTGTACATTCGCATTCGGCATAAAATTAAAATAAATCTGACAATAATGAATTATAATTATATTCTGAGTGTGCGGTGATACAATAGGCATTTCATCGGAGTCGTCGGGTGGCGGGTTTCGTAACGCAGATCACGGACATAGAAAGAGGCAAGGTCAAAAAACACAGCGAGTTCGAGGTGTGGCGGTCGCGGTGACGAGTCCACATTCTCAGTAATTATTAGGAATCACCGTTGACTATGTTTCGCAACGCGCGTGCAATCAGCTAAAGGTTAAATTCTCTCAGATGCCACAATGCTTCGGCTAGAAAGTCGCAGACGAGGATGCCGCAGCGAGGGAGGATATGGTGCTTAATACCATGTTTTATTCATCTGCCATCTCGCAGCGCATTCCACCAAAGGTCATCGGCATGAAAGTGAAATTGGTCGACGCCGAAAGTGATGCTTACAAAACGCAAATGCGAACGTAAACCACGGATTATCGAGATGTCCTGCTGGTAATGTCAGTGATGCAACACTTAATCCAATGTCAGTTCATTATGACATGTCAGACACAGCGGGTGATGCGCATCTGTGATGAAACTGAAGTGATATAATGCATAGTTTGCGCAAATAGTCGACTCTCGTTGCCAATATACTTGATGACTTGTGCCTGGATTTCAAGTAGTACTGTGCCAATAACCTCATGTCTTTCTACATCAACTTATCAAATAACTGCAACATGCAATTTTACATCAATAAAAATTATTGTAATGATATTTCAGAACAGATCAGGTGTAGCCTCTAAACCTGAATTTGGCTGGTTCATTGCACATATAACGGATACTTTACTTTCCCCTTTTACCCCCAGATATGTCCCTTTATGATTTAATTTTGTCGTCTGATTCTACGTCTTTAAAAGCGCTTAGAAGTAGTTGTCAGTTGGAAATTGTGTTAGGTACTTAGCTGAGACTGTGACTAGATTTATACAAGTCAACTTTAAAACCTGTTTGTTCTGCTAATACCAAAGAGTACCTTCGGAAATATAAGTGCATTATTTACATTCTAGTCACATCCAACAACGTGCAACATGATACATGCTGCTAATAAAATGTTCAACAACTCGCGAAACCCGCCGAATATAGAACAAGGTACATACTCAAAAGGTCAAACGAACCAAATTTCAAATACTAAAGTCTATTGTGTTGCATTTTCTTGTGCAGGTAACGAAACGAATGAAAAAAAATTAAACATGTCGCAATACATTCCAACGCCTAATTAAAATTATATTAGGCAGTTTTAACGCTTATTAATACGCCTATGAAATATTTTAATCACTAATGTTTGTTAATCAACTTATTTTAGCCTTTAAATAACCTACCACTACCACTCTAGGTAAACTGCTAAGTAATCGTAGAAAAGTAAGTATAATTGAGCTGTAATACTTGTGTTAAAACTTAAAGACTGGAACAAAATATTCAAGTAGCGATTAGCAAACAGCAGAATTATGCACAGCTTTTTAAAAGTTGAACGTGATAGTTTATGTAAGTGTTTTGGATGTAGTCGACATGGCCAACGGCGACTGACTGTGCCAGCCAGCGCCTAGGCTCGATAGTTTTTTCATGCGCAGGCACACAAAACATTGTAACAGGCGCAGTTTCAGGCCGCGACCTGGCCGCATTCCAGCCGCGGCATCGATACACGCTGCAGTTGCAACATTCCATTGATTCTATCAGAGCTGCTGCAAGTGTTTGCAGCGCACGCGGCGAGAAAAATACTCCTGCAATTTTCCGCTACAAGCCTGACCGCGCTGAAACTACTGGAATTCCGATAGCTCGTTGCAAAATGCAGTTCGGGGGTGGCTGAGGCCGGTTGTGAAAGAGTGGAAGGATTAGCTCGTGGTCAGCGCGGGTCGTCGTGACTCGCGACGGCGACCGGCTGCCCTTGACATATCGCTCGCTATAGAAAGTGATAAGCAAACTCGGGCAACCCGGACCCGCGGCGGGGACCCATCGCCGAAGGTCGTCCAACCGCGAAATTAACCATTCCGTGGAACACCCCAGATTTTACTGCTTTTTATTTTCGTGCGTCGCGTGCAGCGCTTCAGCGAACCCGATGTTTGCAGTTTTTTTTCACATAATGAGCAATTCCCGATCATTAACATTGTCAACTATGGACGTCTAGTAAGTATTACTATCTATCTCTATAAAAGAAAGTCGTGTTAGTTACTCCACTTATAACTCAAGAACGGCTGAACCGATTTAGCTGAAAATTGTCAGGGAGGTAGTTTAGAGCCAGGAGAAGGACATAGGATACTTTTTATCCCGTTCGAAATTAAAAAAAAAAGTCTGCTTATTTATTGCCATTAAGGCGGAACAAAGTTCGCCGGGTCAGCTAGTCTATTATATAAAATAAAGTCGTGTTAGTTACTCCACTTATAACTCAAGAACGGCTGAACTGATTTAGCTGAAAATTGTCAGGGAGGTAGTTTAGAGCCAGGAGAAGGACATAGGATACTTTTTATCCCGTTATTTATTGCCATTAAGGCGGAACAAAGTTCGCCGGGTCAGCTAGTTACTAATATATTACAAACGTATACTTAGCAGCATATTCTGTTTCCAGTACTTAAACTAGGCTAGGAGACTTTTAATAGTATGTTCTTTAGTCACTGTACGTACCTAACCACTTGAGATTAATACTAAGGCTAAATTATTAAAAATAATTTGATGAATCTAGCACATTTTTTACTATTTACGAAACTCGCATTGTTTTAACTTAATGCTTTCACAGATATTGTTAATAATGTAGATGACGCAAGTAACGGTAATTCAAAAACCGTGTCGTGTCAATTTATTCTCAGATTAATTTAAAAATGTCAATTGCATTAAAATAATAATTAAAATTGACTATTCACTTGCTAAACAATCGACAAATTGTGAATTATTTAATAAAAAAGAAACATTAGCGCCTTACAACATACAAAAACATTTGTGAACCCAGTGTAACATTTTCTTTAAAATTGTGTGTCTACATGACTGACAAGTAATGATTGACAACTGACAACTAGCAACCCATTTCCTATCGCTTCGTAAATAGGTTGATGAAAATACAAATCAAAGTTGCTCGCTTGTATATAGCAATAATTCATCAATGCAGAATAAAACAAATGAATCGTAACACGCGTATTGAGTAACACGTTCGGATTAGTTTGGGCCGGACGTTCTAATGGCCTACGGTTCCGCCTGGGCCTGTTGCGCAAAAGGCGGTAAGTTCATTACCATCATAATGATGGGACCAAGCGCCGAACGAGCGCTCGCGTGAGCGAAAGCGTCGGATGTAACATCTGCCAGATGAAGAGTCGTGACGCCGATGTGTGAAGTGCACTTACACACAAAAAAATCTCAGTAGGAGTGGAATAAGACCATCTGTCACTTGAGATCAGGGTAAGAACGCCTGAGAAAGATAGATGTCCTAGGATCAGCAGCTGTCTTATCTACTTTGTGCGCTCTATCTCAGGATCTACGATTAGTTCGTGATTGAAAATCCAATCTAAGCAGTCCACCAGCACCAGCCATATTTAAGTGGACCTTCAGTTCAAAAAAGGATTTTCAAAATAGGGTTGGAAAATCTGACTTGGAAAATCATTCTGCCACTAAAAATGTTTCGTAACTCTTCCAGGAGTTCGCAGGTTAATCGCACGAATTTAATTTTTGTTTAGGAATAAAATAATATTGAAACAAGTTCTTCTGAGATCATCCAGTAAGTATGCATTATGATATCGTTTAATAAGTATGAACGCGCGGCTCTCTACCACGTGTAGTGCGTGAGTGATTGGCTTCCTATCCCCATTGTCTTCGCATTATGTAGCCGACAAGAAAATTAGAGGTTCAGTATCGATGTATTAATTTTAATAGTTCCGTACATGACTTGAAGAAACGGATGCCTATCATATTTCACTCACGTCTCTTTAAGCCTGACTGTCTGTCATGGGTAGTTTATCTACAAACTTCATATTTGAAAGACTCAAATATCTATTTGGTGATATCATAGAAAGTTTATACTGTGAGGACTTTAAGACTAATTCGGTATGAGCAAACCTCTCGTAAGGATTCATAGAAGCTGCAGCTTCTCTGTCTTTAGCCTAAATTAATCCACGACATATGACATTTAATACTCCTAGTGTAGAGGCGTAGCACGATAGTGTGTTAGAGCCCTGCCCTGCTAAACGATTTCGATACCATACCGGCTCTGCCTGTCTTTCTCGTTAACGTTACCTCAGGCTATGGGAAAGGGGGAAATTAACAAATTTAATTGAAACAAACACCACTTTTTATATTTACTTCTAGTCATATCACTTTTTGGTTAAAAAAGTAGGTAACTTGAGCCTAGAAAACGGCATAATTCTGGTGGGGAGAACGTATTTGCGTCTATTAGTGTGGGTTGTGCTTTGTAAGTCTAAACAATACTTTACAGCACACCTCAAGATTAGCACTGTAGCATCTTAAGCAGTTGTAATAGAGGTGAATGTTCAACGACCAGCGCTGGTTCAGTCACAACATCGCCATTTGCGCCGGCGCAACGCACGTGCAGACGAGCTTCGCGCGTAAAAGCGAAAGTGAAGGCCACCCGCAGACGTGCGTCACGAGCGAGGGCTGCTATTAAGTATTACATCGCGATTGTCTTAAATCTTTCAACCCTAACTTCACTGCATAGGGTAATAACAGAAGCTATCAACTGCTAACCCAATTATAAACTAAAATAAGTTCGACTTCTGGTTTACTTCAATGAGAGTATCAAGACACTTTCTGGTTGGTTAACATGCCTTTCAGAAACCAGTTGTTAGAAAGAAAGAAAGAAAGAAAGAAAAAATGTTTATTCAGTATCATCGACAATACACTTGCAATACTTAACATTATTTAGTGAGAAGGTAATTACAATGATACTGAAAAGAAAAAAGGTTAGGTAGAAAAAAGCGAGTATGACTAAATAAAGATGAACTACGATAATTTTGAGTGTTTAAATAGTGAAAAGAGACAAAGTTAAAGGAATTCAAACGAGAACATTTTATGAAAGTTCCTGAATTCCAAAAAGACCAAAACTAAAAACTATTGATTATTATTATTAAAATGTTCATATTTAAAACTCTACTTTTATACTTGTTACAGCTCAGCGATTTTAAATCAGTGAAATTCCACCAAAGGAAGATGTTGGCGCCGCTAGATTCTAATGTCTATGGCAGCCCTAAGAAAAGCGGACGGGGCCCGACTTGTGGGGTTCCGGGGAAACTAGTGGCGCGCCAGGCGGACGTCCGGGCCCGGACGCGGGCTCATTACGACAATCCTGCGCACACGCGTGACACGAGGTTCCTGTAGATGAGCGAACGGTTCTAAAACCACTACCTGTGCCCGTTTGAATAATTTTTCCAATTTTTTAACCTTTTTTATTGATCCAGCTCTATAAACAACTAGCTGTGCCCGTTTGAATCGTTTTTCCCGCTTTTCCAACATTTTTCATTAATGCACAACTCGTAATGTTATATTTACAGCCCATAAACGTATCGATAAAAGGATTATCCAACAACAACAAAAAACAAACTCAAACAAATACTCGTAGTTCCAGAGATTAACGTGTTCATCCAACCAAAAAAATAAAGAGTTTTTTATTCAATTAAATTGAACATATATTATATTTAAGTATTTCAAAATAGGTCTAATGAGAGAATTGTTGTTTTTTTCCAACACACTGAGGCATGCCCATTAATTAGGTCTCTACGAATTTAACCTGTTTAAATTTCAGATACTATAAGTAATATTTTTAATTACGTTTATTCAATCAATCACTATAATTCAGATTACGACTCTAGCAGCAATAAAGTGTATTATTTAATCAGCATCGGATATACAAGGCATTTATTACAAAAAGCTTATATAAGCGATCATTAAAAGTAATTACAATTATGTACAAACTCTGAAAGTGAAATTATATTTTTAGAAATAATAAGGTAACATAATAATTAATAACCAACTTAAAATAAACATACTTTACACACACTCGGTTTTATTAATATCTCAGGTATTACTTTGGCTTGTGTTTGTGTATACTGTAAGAACAGTAATCTTTGATAACATTAATAAGATTGTACATTATATGTCTTACCGACGTTAAAAATAAGCTAAATAGTCAAAAGCTGCAACTGAAAATACTTAAAACATTCTAAAGTTTTCAACTGATAATCTCGTATCTCTAGAATATATCACAATACGTATAATTTAATGTTTAAATAATTTTGTAATGTAATCTTATGTCATTTAACTTTCGTAACCCGTGGTAGGTGCATCGTGCAGCCACTTCAAATCGAGTTTGCGAATCATCATCATTTAAATTCATCCTCTATGAGTTTATACGCGAAGGAAATATCGACTGTGTTAAATACACTTTCTTTTTTACGCACGCGTCGATCGAAAATCTGTATCATGGAGAAATGGCTATCCGTGATTCGAATATCTAACAAGGAAGCACGAAGGCAGTTTCGCTTTACTGTGTGTTCTTTTATAATAATACTAGCTGACCCGGCGAACTTTGTTTCGCCTTAATGGCAATAAATAAGCAGACTTTTTTTTTATTTCGAACGGGATAAAAAGTATCCTATGTCCTTCTCCTGGCTCTAAACTACCTCCCTGACAATTTTCAACTAAATCGGTTCAGCCGTTCTTGAGTTATAAGTGGAGTAACTAACACGACTTTCTTTTATATATATAGATAACATTTCACAAAAATTTCAGTGTTCGTGTTACTCGTACCTAATTAGGAAGTACTCCAAACAATAAAACCACACTATTGTCAAAAGCACACGTAACCGCGACTCGATTTAAACTACTTTCTTCCTAAAATAAACAATGGCTATTATTAGCGTACTCCAATTAGACATCATAACTAATTATTTACATCATCAAGCGAACATTACGTGTCATTTAGAATTACGCAAATTACGACAATAGATTTTTGCTGCATTAAACGTTGCTAATAACACTTAATGTGTAGAAACTGAATGGTATTTAATTTGGTGTAAAGACTATTCGGAATAACCGATATCGAATGTTTTTATCGAACAATTTTAAGGGCTAATTATACATTCACATTCCAAGAACTTGAGCTTAAGAGGAAGGACCTATAACAGGAAAAATGACAAAATATTCCAGTGTGGATTTTTTCATGGTCATGTAGGTATTAAGGAGTTATCTGAAAGTATTAACGCAGCTTTGCTATTTGGAAACTGAAAGCATTATGGTTCTAAACTCCAAGGTAAAATATGAAACTTGTACCTAGATAAATACGAAATGACAAAATCATTGAGATGGTCACGCCCGACTAGAGAAATGCGTAAAAATTGCAATAGCTATCGCATCTTACATAAGAATAGTAACTTTGTAGTAAGCAGATGGCACTGTCTCAGTTGATTCAATCTAATTCATGTAAAAAGTAATTTTCCGATAAACTACTGCAACTGTGATTTTCCATTTTTATGTGAGGATAAGAATGTTGTAAAAACGGATATATGAAATTGCGCATATAATTTTACTAGCAAGTTAATGTGACCATAACCGTAAAGTAATTAATTTTAATAGCAATTTACTCTATCGGTGAAGCACCTTACATGTAGCATGCAAGTAACACATATAAGTCGTTTATGTCGGTGCAATTTGAAATGAAACCTATTAATTAACAATTAAGTGGTATTTTATAATTTTAACATATTTCGTGCTCAAATGTTAAGGTCAATCAAAAATTCACTCACTTCTCTCAAACTGTTGCGTAAAGCATTTTCATTATCATATCATTAGAGCACGAACACATTGCGACGAGTCTAGCTCATAATTGCCTGTTTAAGACTTGACCTAAAGACATTTTATGTGCTCATTGCATAAAATTGTCTAAACAATCATAAGTTCCAATTAACTACATATTTGAAAGGTGCGACTCTACGTCCTCAAACACCATTCTTGTAGACGACAATAGCTCGTACGTCTCAGGATCAGAACTCAAAATTGAAGGAATATAAACTCTTTTATGTTGTAACAGCGAATGAGCAGGTTCCGTACATACACTTAGCACTTCATGTTGCAATCAGGAGAGAGCTTTGACAATGGATTCTGTTAGATCATTTTCGTCAATTGTTTACGTATGAATAGACTTGCTTTATTTATTTTTTATTACGTCTTATACGTAACATCGCGACTTATGTTTACTGAGCTGAAAGTTCGCGTTTTTCAAGTCACCGTAGAAATCTAAATGAAAACGTTAGTGTTAGAAAGCAAGACGTTTGCGAGGCATTTCGAGACGTACGAGCGTGATTACTCGAAGTTCTCGGCGGAAAGTTTACATTTTAATTTGAAGCTGCGTCGCCGCAAATTTGCGGTGGCGCGTATGATTGAATCCGTCCTCGCCGCGGGTAGGCTGCCTCTGGGCGGCGCCCGCGCACGGGACAATATGCACGAGCGCTTAGTCGTGCATATTTTAAAAGTAATAAAATATTTCGCAGCCTTCATTGAGAAATACGCGCCCCCATTCGTGATGTCAGGCCGCTGCCGTTGGGCAATGAAAACCTGATTTCCACACGAGAAATCAGATCGAATTTTCGTAGTATCGACGTCCTCTCCCGACTGAGTTTGTATTACGTAAATGCTGATTTAACACCTATGCTAACATTCGATGAAAGTGACAATGAGCGTTGACGACAGGTTTCGAGGTGAGGTCCAGTCGTTCACAAATTACCGTAGTTGTTATTAGAAAGTCAACGTGTTAAATTGTTGGTATGTCGAAACACTGTTAAAATTGTGTTTATTAAAATATTTTTAGAGTGATCTCTCGGTCGGGAGTCGACGATGGTGGGTCGGTAAGTGCTAAGAGGCTAAGTGGGGTACTCACAGCGCTATCCTGGCGAGCATGATGGCGGCGGGCGCGGCGGCGGCGGGGCCGGCGGGGTCGGGCTGCTGGCTGCAACAGAAACTCGCGTCAACACACGCGCCTTTCACGGTTGCGACAGTGAAGCTCAACGAGGAAGCTGCATCGCACATTTAAATGCAACGCTAATGTCAGAGAGCGTTTAAATGCCAATAGCGACGACCTTTCGGTTTTGAACCGTTGCGCAAGCGAGGATCGCCGGTGTTGGTGCGAGAGAGGCGAGCGTGGGACTGGAGGGGAGACGAACCGGGGTGGCTGACACCGCTGGCGACGTTGCCGGTCGGCGACTAACCTCGCCGCGGCGCGCGCGCCTCTTACTTATAGCCGCGCCCCCGCCCCCGCCCCAGCGGGTTAGTCCCAACGGCCCCGGTGGATCTGCCCCGTCAACGGGGTGGATGGGAAAAAGTGTTTCAACGACCCCGGTAGTCATAGTCTTAGCTATACTCTATAGCTATGACTACCGGGGTCNTCAACGACCCCGGTAGTCATAGTCTTAGCTATACTCTATAGCTATGACTACCGGGGTCGTTGAAACACTTTTTCCCATCCACCCCGTTGACGGGGCAGATCCACCGGGGCCGTTGGGACTAACCCGCCCCAGCCAGCCGCCCTGCGCCCCAGCTGCCCTACTCTGCGCCAACTCCAGGCAACCCCAGTCCGCGCCCTACTCATAGCACGAACTTCGGAACACTTGCTTTCTGTGATGACACACGCTTCATTGTTATTCAATAGATGCTGTGATATCTCTTAATCAAAACAGCCCATTGACCTTCAAAGTGGAGCGACACAATTAAGCGACAATGTATTGAGATTGAGTTTCATAGACACGTTGGTGATGTGATCTTTCAAGTAATAAAATGCTGGATAAGTTCGCCTTACCCCAAGCACAGAATTAAATTTAAATATTCAATGTACCTATTTTATATAAGTAAGTTTATTAATAACTTTGATACATCATCATAAAATGTTACGACACCATGCCCTTGAGGTAAATAGGAACAAAAAATAAAATTGTTACAAGTTACACTTGTATTTTAAATATGCATATTGTTCACAAGGATGCAGCGCTACAAAAGACTTCAACGCGCTAGGTTTGTATGTCACTATTACACATCACTGCAATCTGCATATTTTGGCCAAAAGAGTGGAGATATTTATCAAGAATATTGAGTTAATGCTCTTTTGAAATTCTCATAAACACACTCAATCATACTTAATACCTACTTTACCCAATCCAAACATCCCACGTGTTTTTTTTTATCGAAGAAAAGAAAAGAACTTAATTTTTTTAAACATTTAAAGCTTATAATAAAATAATTACATAAAATAACTCAAATATTAGTTTTATTTTCATTTTTTTATTCCATATTCATAAAACTGTTAAATATTAGGTTTAGTTGGACATGCAATTATTATAATTATTGTATACTTATAATGTGCTAATAATTTCTAATTTACAAAAAGTTTTAATTCTTTACGATCGTTTTATTTACATTTTGCATTATTATATTGCATCGTTATTTCTACATAGATTATCTAAGTGCCTGAGTCACCATTTATACAATCGGCATCGGTGAGCCTAAAAGCTTAAAATGTCAAGCGGTATCCTAGATTGGAGAAATGTAGATATTTGTTTGGTTAAGGTAGGTCATTTTATGATTAGATGTTATACATACACCAAAACGTGTTCTTCACTGTGTCGAACATCATACGAGTAACATAATAACAGCAGATAGGTGAAGAATATAACTGCCACCGCAAATTGGTTGCATTGAATGCATTGATTAAATTGACACACTTTTGTAAGCTGTCAAAACGCTATTCCAATGTGCAATAAAAAGGGGACAATATTATTTGATCCTCTAAAAACTAATTGATCTTTTTTGTATGTGCACTTTTAAAAATAAATGATGTTTTTTATTATATTTTATCTTTATATTAATTATTGGGTCTATATTAGTTGATCTACGGATAAATTATGAATGATCTTCATTAAAGGTAACATAATATTTATGTTTAGTATACTCTTTTAATATTTGGTAAACAAAAATAATATTTGATCCTCTTTTTTAGTTATTGATCTTTAATTTTGTTAATTTGATGATTTTTATATCAAGTTTGCCTTTTATTATTGATCACCTAATAAATACATTTCGATCTATGTATAACTTAACTTTAAAATATATTTGATCTAACAAAAAATATTATTGGTTAATATTTTTAATTAAAAAATATCTTTTAATTTACGCGGTACTTTGTGGTTGAGTAACAATCGTCCGTCATTGGTTACTGAGTTGGCCAAGGGCTTAGCGGCCAATAAGCAAGCAGAATAGTACATTGCCCTGTTTGTTTAAATTACAAGCTTTGCTTAGTTTGGGACTAGAGGCGCTATGTAAAATAATTTCTTACTTCTGACATCCCTGAACCCGACATCATAATTTTTACCTCTTTATTTTTTTCAAATCGCAAGGTTGATTTTCTCTTAGTATAGGTACCGATCTCGACCGTGATCAGTGACCATAAAGTCATCTGTCAACGGGTCGATTAGACACGATAAAAGCACTAAACGATATTTGTTTACTTTTAGTGCGACATCGGGTCGTAAGGACCTGATAAGTTTTTTTTTCCAAATATTTAAACAATTGCAAAACAATATTTATTTATCTTTCGTACTACTGAAAAGACCGAATATTATATCCATCCCGCACCAACGCATCCAGCACCTAAGGTCAATTCGACCCGATAACGCAGTGTGAACGTGTTAAGTATGCTTTTTTAATAAAAAAAAAATCTTTGAACATCAAGTGCCTTTAAATAGTTTCCATCCTTTGACTACAACTTAATAAAAATAAGTACCATAACATAATTATTTTGAAGATTATTTGATATAGACAAAAAATAATTTATACAAATCGAATTATTTAAAAAAGTATCACAATATTGAATATTTGGTGCTCATTTCTTTTATTTTTGAGGACCAACAAGTAACGATCAGATATAATTTTTACATCTCAAATTTTTTTTGCGTAGTTCAAAAGAGGTTAAAATATCGATCGATTTTATTTATTTTATGTCTCAAAGAAAGAGGATCAATCATTAAAATAGACGACCAAATAGATTTTTTTATTTGCCTTTTTTGCTAATTTAAAAAGATCATTTAAATACATGCCATAAAAAGTATGTCATTTGTTTCAAATTTAAAGCACTACAGTCATTCAGTTTGGTAAACCACGAAAGTGGAAGTGAAAGAAAATAGTTTTGAGGTCAGAATTGTTTATTACCAGCATGTGCCTTACATCCTATAAATACCTTAAGTTAAATTACATTACCTCTAAATCTGAAGATATAATTACACATTTTAGATGCACATAGTGCCTTATTTATGACACACTAGCGGCCGCCCGCGACTTCGTACGCGTGGATCCCGTTAGCCCCTTAGGGGTGGAGTTTCGTAAAATCCTTTCTTAGCGGATGCCTACGTCATAACATCTACCTGCATGCCAAATTTCCTTAGCGGATGCCTACGTCATAACATTTACCTGCATTCCATCCGTCCAGTGGTTTGGGCTGTGCGTTGATAGATCACTATGTCAGTCAGTCAGTCACCTAAAAGATTATTAACGTATCACGCTACTCATGACGTTAAATGAAACCGGCTGTAAAAATATGTTACGTCTTCCGATAATTTCCTGATATGTAGTAGATACACGTCGATCGCAATATACCTATTTAGTTGTGGCTGATTTACTTCGAACAAAAGGCAACAATTTAATCAAAAGCTATAAATCATATGCGGAAGACAGTGTACAATGTCTGATTTCCCCCGCGTGCCATTGCGTAACAAAAAGGTACAGGTGACATTATAGTAGTCTCAATGACGAGAGCCTAAAGCGTTTATCATATACATGTGTTTTTCTATGTATAATAAGTATGTATTAAAAAAAAGTATTTAAGTATGTTTATATCCGTTGTCTAGTACCCATAGTACAAGCTTTGCTTAGTTTGGGACTAGAAGCGCAGTGTAAAATGTCCAAGGATATTTATTATTATTATTATTTATTATTGTAATCTTATCTTATCCAAGAGCTTAATAATCATCATCTTATTTGCACTCTACTGCTGGACGTAAGCCCTCCAAATAGGACCATAGAGTATGAACTCTCTCTTATTAACCACCACTACCATCGTGCTGGAAGCCTACAAACTTAGCAACATCCCTTACCTCCATCTTCCTTATTGAACTATGCAATATATTTATTATTATATCTATTTCAATATATTTTAATCATTCGATATTTAGAATGTTCGATCATTTGTAAATTCGATATTTGATCGTTCGATGTTTTGAGTTTTCGATGAATCGTGTTCGAATATTTTGATTTTCGATCAATTGTTATTCGATATGGCGGAGGTGACCCAGTCGAACTAAGTAGCTTAGTAACTTAGTGTGGACACAATATTTAAAATCTGATCTCGTTAAAAATATAACAAGGTCGTGCCTCTTTATTTTTTTCCAATATACATAAGAACGTTCATTCCGCCAAAACCGACTATATCTACACAGATTAAAATTGTAAGTGGAAATCAATTCGATATAACAATGATAGACCCGATGATTTAAGCACCAGTCAAATTGCTTCGAAGTCTTAGAAACAGATAAGTGTAATTTCTAGTCACCACCCAAATTGAATTCGGAAAAGTCGTGATAACAAGCGTCGTAAAACACCTGCAATGCAATGTGGAAAATGAATGTTTTTTAAATACTCAAATTAATGTAATTTCTGGTGACCACCAAAATTGAAATCGGAAAAGTGAGTCGAGTACACTTTAACAAGGTTGATACTTAAATCTACTTTTTCTCACTTAGTTGTAAAACCTTCCAATGCTTGTAGAGGAAGTTATAGAAATTAGTAGTGCATTTTATTTTAACTTCCGCCCACGACTTCGCCCGCATGGAATTTTGTCGGTCACAGAAAAACTATATCGCACGCGTCTCTGTTTGCCAAATTTCATCAAAATCGGTTCAGTGGTTTAAATGTGAAAGCGAGACAGACTTTCGCATTTATGATATTAGTAGGGATTTACTTTCCTACATAGATATAGGTACCTAGTGAGAACGATGACACTTTTCCTAATATTATGTTAATATCGCTTTAATGAAAATTAAAAGACTTAAAAGTATTTTGATGGGTAAAAAGCGTACCAACATCAGTTAAAATTTTTAGGGCCTTGCCTTTACTCTACTATTTTATATACTCGTATTCTATAACAAACTTATTAGCAAGAAAGGTTTTGGTAATATAGATATGTACTCGTATTACCTATTAACAAAATAGATACTTATATGAGCTCGAAATGAAACGTTCCTTATCTTTAAGCGCTAGAATAGATAAATACTTATGTCCACTCTCTTTCCCACTAAAAGTACTAAATACTATCAAATAAGTAGAAGTTTTGGACTTCCAAAGGGTTTTCATAAGAAAATAGCTAAGCCAAGAAGCGATACTTACTGCCTTCAAATTTAATCATTTCATGAAACACAAGTAATGATCTACATACCTACAGTATTCTTCGTTTGGTCTCGTTTCGTCTTACTTACTTGTTATGATGAATTATGAAGCTGATATTTGTTCAGCTACATCGTAACATAACACACACAATTCAATGATTAATTAATAATTTAATTAAAACTGGATGCAGGCAGCGCAGGTTCTGTACAGCAATGGACGGAATTCAGTTGAAATTTAAACGAATCTTGTTAAAGACTTTTGAGATATGTAGGAGTAGGTATTCATTTATAATTTTTTTTTTAGCTTTCTATAGTATCTATAAAGTATTCTTTAAATTAAAACTAATGAAAACAAAGCGGCGTACGCAATCGTCGCAGAACGAAATGGAAAGTAAAATCAATGGAAATCCGTTGGAACCGGTTTTTCTTATTGAAGATGCTCCTAGAATTTACAAATGCAACTTTTTTCTAGTCTATTCAAAATACGCTTCTGCCAAATTGATAAAATAAATACTGCTAGTATTCAAATTATTATCTAGAATGTGTTTATTGCATGACTTTTAGACGAGCCGTATCGTACTCGTAGTATCTTAAGTATAGAATGAAAATTGTTAAAACGGTGTACCGTTTTCAATGTGTGTACACATAGATGCATTCGTAAATTAAGTACTCTGTGTTTTTAATACCATACTGTCTTGATTTTTGTGTGCCTATCGACTGCAGTACACACTCGTGGTCTAGTGGTTAGGGAGTTGGATTCCTTTAGATCGGAGGTTAAAGGTTCTATTTCCAGGTAACAAACAACCTTAACCATGTATGTTGATGGTGTATCTTTTTCAATAAATAAATACATTTTTGATCCAAAGTAACACGGCTATTACAACGATATACGAGTACAATGTCATTTATGCCCGTATTCACAAACATTACTATGAGGCCCCACAGTGCGCGTGGACGCAGCCACACATGAACCAATCACAGAGCTCTATTCAACGATGTGCGTTCATTTTGCTGCTTCACTTAAGTAAGCATCGTTTGTGAATACGGACGATATTCACCTTAAAATGCTGCAGCTGTGCAATAAATTACCTATCACTATTGGAACATAATCAGATGCGCTATAAATTGTCGTAGAATGCCAACATGTATCGAAAGTCAAGACATTTTTAAAGTTTACTTTGTTGCACACATGATTGCAAATTCAATCTCGCAGTTTTCGCTCGAAGCCTCCTAAATATAGACGTACAAAATATACCCATCGCCTATTTATTTTACACCCGGATACCTACCGTCCAGTTCACACGTTCACATCTCGGCCATAATACAGTCGAGCAAATCAGAATTACAATTTTCGTTGGAAAACAGCACCTGTTACAAACACACAAGATGCCAGTGTCAAAGTTGATGTGCTGCCCGTATTACCTACTTAGAAACAGTAATTTCATCTGACCCGGCGTGCCACTCGAATGCATCAAAAGTCAAGGACGTGTCTCATATATCAGGTCTAACTAGTTCTCGTCTTCTTTCGATATGTAGGTATGGAATATTTGAGGCTGGATTATGTTAATGTGGGACCAGCGACATGACGTGATGCGGCCCGCTAGGCCGGCGCGTGACCTATTCGTAGTGGTTAGGCAAATCGTATCTTAAACGCAATCAACGATATGGAGAAAGATAATAAATACTAATCCTTGGACATTTTATACAACGCCTTCTAGTTCCATGGGTGAGAAACAACCAACTCGCATGCCTAGAAGACAAAAATGATCATGCACACGAATACCGAAACAAGTCTGCAATCTTGGGCATGATAGTCTGACCCCTACTTACTACCACCACCTAAATTGGGTACTTAATTGAGTACCAAATTACCAAACTGCTGAGTTTTCGGCAACTAAACGGAAATCGCTTTTTTCAATCATTAAAAATAGGTATATTTATTATACGACTTCATAAAAAATCTTTCGTCAGATAATAATGAGCTACTATTAATATCTGACGAAACAAATATTTAAATTAAACATGAATTACAATACGATGTAGATAGTAAACCAGTAGGTTAACATCATTAATGCCTAATATTCAGCTAAGGATAGGTATTTGCAATAAAACACGTATCGAAATTTTCGAATTTTATTTACAATGCGCATCATGAATATAGCAATGGTAGATAATATTCATAAATCGTCATTCACACATCAAAATGATAAAATTTCAAATGTCCGATTTTGACTTCGATTAAGAAATTACAAACTAAACTTAATACAACACGTGCTGACAAAATATAATGATATCACAATACACTTATTCAAGTCCTTATAGATAAATTGAACTAAATATTTACAAATTTGGTTAAAAAAATAACAAATTAAAACCCGAATCGCAAGTGTTAGTGCAAGACGGTGGTCGGAGGTTGAGGCACGACCACGCTCGCCGCGACGCCGCTTGCTCGCTATCAAACAACTGCGGCAAATGTGTGATAACGAATACAATGATTGATTACCCCGCAAAAACTAACATATGAATATAATAACTTCTCATGTTAGTTGTGAATTTCTGGATCCCAAGCAGCCTATAAAAAGACTATGCAATCTGAAAACAACCACCGTGTTTACCCCCATAAAACCTACTTTAGTTAACATTCTTTGTATTTTTATGAATACGGGGTTAGAGTTAAATTGGAAGAACCAGATGGTTGACTATTTCTGCCTCTACTTAGCATCCGATAGAATTAATTATCCACACACTTGCCACTAATAATCAAGAAATAAAGAATAATGTCACAACATTTATAAATAAAATGATAATAGATCTACACATTACAAAGTTATGTTATGCCAATATAGATGGCACGATAATTTAATAAGTGAACACATTACAAGTTTATGATACTAAATTTAGCTATGTATGTATATAATGTCAACTAGAATCTATTTCGGTAGTATAAATATCAACGATTATAAATGGTACAATGAGCAATAGTGTGCTGCTAACTGAGTTATATAATTCTATTGTATAAAAAGCACAATATTCAATAACAGAATGAACGATACATTTTGATATTAACATCTTTAACCTTCTGGGATTTGCAAGATCACATGAAATTGTTAATATGTCAGTGAATTGTCTTTAACAATTATTAATAACATTAATAATATTACACCATAATTGTAAACACCGGCCAAATTCTTAAGAGTAATTGTATCTTCTTATGGATGTACAATGCGAGGTAATTGAAAAACATCTCCTGTTTAAATAACAAAACATGTTGGATGAAGTATGTTTTGTCCATATTGATACATTTTACCCCTTGAAATTGTTCGATGTCTAATATACTGGTGAGCCAACAAGTAACATGAACTGCACTGAATAATACATTAGATTATTGCTATAAATGGTTCAGTTACACAAGATTTGATTTTTTTTTCATTTTTGCAACAATGTATTTAGTAAAGGACATTGGGAACTTTAATATGAGAAAATGCCCCACGGCGGACAAAGATGAAACGTATTTTATTTCAAAGCTTTATACTTGTAGGTATATTCACTTAAAGCGCTATGTTGTGAGATATGGGAATTCTGAGATATGACGAGTCTAAGTTGAAAATATATTTGTCTAAAATGATTTGATATTTTTTCATGTTATGTTGTTTGGCATTGCAGAGTAACCAATAAAAGTAAATAAAATAATATAAATAAATAAAAAATATAAATAAAATAATATAAATAAATAAAATATTATAAATACTTAAATTAATATTAGACAACATCTCATATATTACTCCAACCCAAAATAAGTAGCTAAGGTATTTGTGTTATGGAAATCGGGAACGACGAACCACAACACACCCAAACCAGAGACAATGTGAAAAGATCGTTTTCTATATTGTCCCGGCCGGGAATCGAACCCGGGACCTCAGGATTGGCCCGGCACACCTCTAAAACCGGTGTGAGCGCCTCTCCGCCACGGAGGTCGTCAAAAATGTTACCTAAATGTAAAATAAAATAAAATATTAAAACTTCATTTTCTCAATATTCCCATATAAGAGAGAAAAAAGAATGCATGGAAATTCATTGGATATTAGTATGTATCATCTGTGATAGGTTTCGTTTGTGTCCGCTACTTTTCGAAAAGTGGGGCAAAAAGTTCCCAATGTCATTTACCTTTTTTAGCTTGTTACTAATAAGTAACACGACAATTATTAAAAATCTATTAACAATTATCGTTTTAATGCGAGAAACATTTAGTTATAACGAGATCTTGTTTTGTACGTATTTTGCGAAAAAAGGCAGATGGGCAAAGACATTATCGTAATATTTAATTTAAAACGTATTAGCAAAATTAGCGCAATATCATGTAATATATTGTTCCCTAAATTGTATGAGGTACGTAGTTGGGAACTATGTATACTATAATTTTAAATACCGACGAATAAGACTTACAATGTATATAGCCCATGACGCAGCCAAATGGTTAATTACGTCATTCAACCAACGGGCTAAATTACATTTAGACACCTTGCAGACTACAGGCTTTTATATGTATGGAAGTGTGCACATTACACCGTATACAGTATTGGCTGATTCCTCATACAAATTCGAAGCCGACCCAACATTATCGGCCGACTAGAAATCAGTTGTCTGCGGGTTGTCTTATCACTCGCATCTACACTCAAAAAAAGATGAAAACATTTTAATTCATTCATCAGACAAGCTTGATAGCGGATTCTATCAGCTTTCTTTGTGTGAATAGGTACGGGAAGCTTGACTTATTATCACTACTCATACCAATGGTACGAAAATAAAAAATGTTGAGTGATTTGATTAAAATATCCAAATGAAATTCAGGCAGTTGGTTGAATTGCATATTGAACTAGTTGACGTCGCATCCTGAGCCCATAGCATAAGACGTCCTACAATTTCTATTAGCGTACTTAAATACAGCAACGTTTACCCTATAAGTTTATGAATTATCACATATATGTGCTATCCGAACAATTATAAAACTATTGTTTCTATCAATAAATAGTCCAATATATGAATATAATATTTTGGCTTGAGGTTACAACAGTAATCAAGTGTGTACGTTACATTTTTAATAATTTTTCTTGTGTTTTTGTACATCTAGTATATAGTAAATATTAAGGCCTATCGTAATATTAAGTACTTTTTTTTGTTTGGATTAACAATATTTTTTTTTGTATTTTTGTTACTAGCGCTAGCTTAAAAGACGCGGTACACAGTTACGAATACTCGAAACTCGTACATGCAAACTTTGGGTTACAATATAAAAATTAATATTTAAAGTGAATCCTGTAACTGCTCTAGTTTTCTATATTAATATAATGATATAAATATAACACGGTTTATATAAATATAAGCATGTATTTGTATTATATGTGTATATATATGGTACTTTGAATAACTATAGTTAAATATGAATCTATTTATCTATAACTACATTATAATGAGAACACGGAGATGGAAGCATTAATTAACGTTTACAAGTCACTTTTTATACATTTTTTTTTATGGTTTAATATGGTTTTACAATGTATATCACTTGTGTTATTTTAAAGCTTACGAGAATTATCGAAGCAAGTTAATATAAATCTACACCGCATAAAAAGGCCACTATTTTGAGTAAACGTGTAACTTCGAGTTTTTAGTGGGAACCATTATAAATTGATCTTGCCAGATTGTAAAACTAGAGAGTAAAATTCTGTCACTAGGTTGGCGCTATAAGAGACTGTCACTCGTCAGTAGCGCCAACTGGTAAGATAAATACTCACCAGGTTGGCGCTATAAGAGACTGTCACCCGTCAGTAGCGCCAACTGGTAAGATAAATACTCACCAGGTTGGCGCTATAAGAGACTGTCACCCGTCAGTAGCGCCAACTGGTAAGATAAATACTCACCAGGTTGGCGCCACAAGAAACTATGACTCGCTACAGGCGCTAACTGATATGAGCGCAAATACGGTAGCCCTCATTCACTATACGGTAGCAACTCATCAAAACTTTTAGAACTATAACCAATTGGCAGTATTGGTATCAATATTCTTTATGTAACAACTCTTGTACTTTTCAAAATCTGTGCTTGCAGTATCCCACCTTGTATGCATTTGCATTATTTTAGCTTTTAAGTGCTAGATCTACCTATACATATACAGTGGAATCTCAATTCAAGCCCTAGAATATAATAATATTACTATTTAAGTAAATTACTATGTTTCAATCTGAAAGCTTGTAATAGTTGCAGGCAGAATTGAGTGAACATTTATATGGCTTATTGTTGAATTGGGGGAAACCCCGGTAAAAAAGTAGTCAGTACAAAAATATTATTCACTATTTAATTCTAAATATGCATAAAATATAGTGACTTGTAAACACGTAATTTTATTTATTACGCAAAGTGGTTTTCCAAGTGTGTGTAGCTGTCAAAATCTAAAACTATCTATTACATAGTCTGATATGAGTTTTTTAAAAATCACACTAGGTACTTTTTAGTTTGCTCTATTATATCATTCATTACGCTGAATTCGTTTTTAGAAGGTACAATTTTACTGTATAATAAACCAAACGTGTTAAATAATCATTTAACTAGCCATGGAATATTTCTTGGCTAATTAAATGATCTTTCTCTTATTTTTCTTTGAATCTTTACCAAAATCAGTTCTCCAGCAGTCCTTTCAGAATTTTTCATTATTTCTTAGGTTTAGATTTGGTCAACCACGCACACTTGAGAAGTGCTTTAGCACTAATGACTGTGTATTAGGTGTATAAAAATACTAAAATTGTGGTATATCGGGAATGTTTGTTATCAATCTATTTATGTTATGGATCTTCTGTAAAGTCATTAAGTGTAAAATACTAACCCTTACTGATAAACTTTCAATTTTATACGATTTGTTAAAGGGATTTTGAGAGTTTATATACGATTAATCGGTCAAAGTAGTGTAACGAGAGAAGTTTAATAAAGATTTAACTAGCTGACTAATTTAGGCGTTTCATAAAATCTTAATTTTAGGTACAAAATATGATTGATAACTATGTAGAGATCTAATCGAAATATTGCGCTATGGAGTCACTAGCAAGTAGCATGTATAAAATTTGAAACTGGTAAATTATTTTGCACCACTTACAAAATAGGGTACACACATGTTTTTTGAATTATGAATGAAAATGTACTGTCAAGTTTCCATACTTCGAATTATATTAACCACCACAAAGAAGTGTTCCAAGCATGTATACGGTGCTCTTTCTTGTGATAAAAAAGTCGAATCACATCAAATCAAAACCATGCCTATACCCTTTTATAAATAGACCTTTCCAATTTACAATTGATAATAATAGTACAAAGACTGTTAAAACACAATAATATACGCTCTATAATGTTCGAAATATAATATAGATCACACAGACGCGTTGTGCGATAGCGAAATGAAGGTATAAACTGAATGTATGAATGCCAAATTGCCAATACAAACCAACGCCTCTCCCATACGTTTAATTCTCTACATGTTCAATTATTATCGTTCTAGTTTTGAATAATCCTATTATTATAGATATAAAACTACCAGATAAAATCAGTCATGTTTCGTGCAGTGCCATACTAGGGAGGCTGATGACTGTTGGATAGTTTAGGTCAGCATATCAAACTGTTCGTTTCAAAGTGTGTATTTCAATTCAACTGTTTAAGATGCTACAGTATTTAACTTTAAGTGCTTCGGGCCTAGACAAACAGTGTTCAGTTTGTAATAATGCAACTCCAGGTAAGACAAAGTTTAATTTTTTCAATAAATCAACTCGTCTTACATACGACAAAGAACCGACTCGCCAGTAATTTTTACCTAAAAAATCATCTTTCACTAACTAGTTGTCTTTTGTATAAAAATATATTGTATTCTTTAGATAAAAATTATTAAATTCATTTAATGAATCGGCCTTAAATCAAATTGGCTAACTATTCCATCCAAAGTCAATGTTTTTTTATTATGCTGTACTTAGGCCTACCACCACTTCCCGACAACATATGCTGATGCTGAGAAGTGGTGGAAGAAACTTTTCAGCCAAAAAAATCATGCCCACTTGGTATGGGACTGCACACAATATTGGCTATTTGTACTATTATTTTTGCTGTGGAAAACTAAAGCTATAGTATCAATAGGATTGGAAGTTGGTCGGTATTGGTATACACAGGGACTGTTTCAACGCTTTTTATTCGTGGTTTGTTGCATAACACGGAATTTAATCAGTGCTTGTGAACTACACTGTGTGAAACGTTCCGATCGATCTTAAGAACTATGACTTAAGAATGTTAATAAAATATGGTACCAATACGAGTATCATAAACTTTAAATTAATACCGTAGATATTAGATTCTTACATGATCATTTTTTTATTCTTAAGATCGAAACAAGAGATCCCATACTTTTGCTCAATACTCATGATCTTTGATAACTACATCATCAGTCTAAGATGATGATAAATGTGAATAGTGCGGTTAACACGTGGCTAGCATGTTTTGTTGACATTCATTTGTACTTGCCATTTTGTGTTGTCACATTTAACTTGCGGATAAAATTATGTGTTGACAAAACAGTTTTGTTCTACAGATCGCACGTGAGTTGAATGCAGCTACTCAGCTATGAAATACTTGACAAACATCTGTCGAACTACATATTATCGATGTAATAAAATCCTTCAACATTTAAGGTTAATGATTGATAGCATAGTTATTTGTACGCAAAAAGTGTCTGATCCTTGAAGAAAAGCAGAGCAATAATAGGTTGACATAATGTTAATGTGTATTATTTTATTGTTAAGTCACAAGATACATTGCAGCTCCATTCAACTCTATCGCGAACTATTTGTCCACTCTATCAATATGGTTTTAAGTCAACAGTTTCATTGTCATGTATTTGATTTATAACATATAACGTGCGATTTAAAATATTACCAATCATTTGGTATTATACCTTAAATATTGTCTGTCCGGTCATTGATGTATATAGGTATGGAATGGCAAAACAACCATATATTTTGCTCATTCAAAAGAAGCTTGTCTTTTATGAGCATGTAACATTATCGTTTCAGATATTTTAGCAGAATCGTTTCCATGTATAATATTATTCAATTGTAAATAGCAAAATTTAATCTCTTCGCCTAAATACGCCCTTAAATTTAATATTATAAATAAGTATGTATGTACTATTAAATATGAATAAAATATTAACCAATTTATAATATACATAATAATATATCATATATACTCGTGTACAAAAAATTACAAGCATCTGGTAACAAAGTTTCGAGAATTTCTCTGATTTCTTTGAACTCATATAAAACATTGAATCAGAGTAATGAAGGTATTACGGGATGTATTTTTATAAATATTCATTAATTTTTAGGAGTATGTTACCTCTTTATGCACACGCGTGCTATATTACAGAAGCATGCAAGCGCACTGTTTTTTTTTTTTCATTTCATAATTATATATCCCAGATATGTCATTGAAATGTGTCATATGTAATACAATATACATAATGTATTGATTTGTGACGTTAGTATTTAAAGTTGCAACAAAACAATCGAAGTAGTAAAACAACTGGCTAGCTGTTTGCTGTCTCTCTGCTAGCTTCGTATTTTTCGTAGATATCACTCTATGCACGTAGCTAAATGTTGTTTTTAGATGAGAGTCCATGGACAAAAGTTATTACTACAAGACTATTTTGTCAAAATTCTTCTCTTCTTATTACTTATTGACTTCAAAGATACTATAAATCGCGAACGATTAAGAAGTTTGGTTAGAATTCTGTATTAAAATATGAATTATGCCTGTGCATTTATCGTTAATGTATGTAATAATAGAAAGACTTGTCCATCAAGGCGCATTATCGGGTGAACTATTCTCAAATCTAACATTGTTCAGTCTAAAATTTCACTGCTTTATAATTTAAGGTAAGGTAATCAAATTGGAGTATCTTATACTGGACAACACTGCAAATTGAAATGTTGTCAATACTGGTGATTTATACCATTTTCTAATGTTAGTTTTAAACATTAAATTTACGATATCAATTAATAATATAAAAATATGTATACTATATACAATAATATCTGTTGCTGTCCGTTGTGGTACTTTAAAAATGATGTGCAAAAATGTAAAGTGTCATCTATAATTTCAGTATATGAGGCATTCACAGCGCTAGATTAAATAAGTTTTTGTTAGAAGAATCGCCTTGCTAACCTAAGTCAACCACTGTCAATTTTATGAACTACCTAAGTCTAATATTACGAATCAAATATATATTATATGACTAATACCATTGAGTTAGTGTATGTACTTAGGAAACAACGTGTCTTTAGTGGATTGAAGTGCATATATACATATATAATGTAGTAAACTTGCGATAGATTTTGAAGATAATAATTTATAAACCACGCCCCAAACAAAATCAACCACGTGATCACGGCGAGATCGCTGACACGTTCATTCCAGTAACATTATTATTGTCTCAATGGTTTCTATAAAGTAGTTTTTCTTGTCCGTCATTAAGCATTTGTACTACTGATGTCATAACTTCAGTGTATAGAATTCCTGCGGGCAGGAAAATAAGGCTTGATAATGTACTAAAAGTTTTCAATAATCTCCACCGTTTGCCTGCGCGCGTCGCGGGTAGAATACTCCTATCCAACTCCTCGTGGCAGCTTGTTCCTAAGCAAATATCGAAGCAATTTTACGTTAAGGCACCGTATACTATTTCTTTTCATGTTCAAGATAGCTTTAATCGAATGTTGGCACTTAATCGACTGCAGCACGGCAAACGACAAAAATAACTGACAGCAATAACAACCAATACGGGTTAAAAAGTCAACTGTATACATGAATAGCTCTTACGATGCAGCGATGTGGCAAATTTATTTTTGGTGTGTAAATTCTTCTTACGATCTAAACACTTGTTTATTAAGTTCTAATTTTGTTATCACGATGATGAAATGTCTATCACAAACAACCGGCAGCCTGTGCCGGTATAGCGGAGACGATGGTTCCAAATAGCAGAACAATGGCCATTTATAAATCAGAGACATCACAGTTAAAACAATAAATCTCAATCATATAAAAAATAAAAATAAAATGTTCTTTCCTTCAAAAATAAAAAATAAATCATTAATATAAATCATAATCGAATTTAAATTGACGGTTAATTCATAATGTAAAAAAAAAAATATTGTTAGGTTCTGTTCTGTTTTCAAAACATTCTAAATAAAAAAATAAACAAATTCAACGATCATATTGTACTCGTATCAAATGTCGAAAAGTAAAAAACAACACAAATTGAATTGAATGTCGCTGAATTAGAGTAGGCGCACACCGTTGATTTTTAGTTGGCCGATAGTTGTGCCCGATTTTAATTTGTATGAAGGATCGGCCAAATCGGATCGGCGTAGTGTGCGCACTCCCATACATGCCCATGCTGATCAACTGCCCGACTAAACTATCGGCCGACGAAAAATCAACGGTGTGCGCCTACTCTTAGAGTGCGTTTTAAAATGGCCATTGCGCTAGTTACCCGCCCGCCGGCCGCCTACACCCAGACGGGGTACTTCTGGAAGTGCGGCGACAGCTGGGACCAGTGTTAGGGGCGGTGGAGCAGCGGCGTGTCCTCGCCGCTGGTCCAGCGGCTGTCGTCGCGGCGCCGCTCGCTGCAGTTGTTCGTACAGCACGCCGAGACGTTCTGGCTGGCCTGGAAACAACAAATTCACACTCACTCTTTTTCTTCTTTTTTGATGTTGGCAATACACGTCGAGGCCAAATGAGGGGCTATCGTTTTAGCGCCCACCAGTTAGCGCCACTGTAGAGTAAGGTTCTGTCACTTACTAGTAGCGAAGACAGTGGCACCAACTGGTGAGCGCTAAAGTGGTAGGAGGACTATCGCATTTGCACTCATCAAGATGGCGCCACTGTAGAGTAAGGTCCTGTCAATCGCCAGGGGTGCCAACTGTTAAGTATAAAAACAATAGCCCTCATTGATTTGTGCCATTTTCAAGTGAGACGAGTTACAAAATGGGACCAAGTGGGATGGAAGGATGATAGACGATACTCCATTCACTCTTTGAGTCTCAGTAAAGTTGTGGTGCTTTACTGGGACTTTATATGGACTACTTCAGAGAACCCGAATAATCACGCTGCACTGTTTTGTTTTATTTGCCCACACTCATGCACGGTTCACGAACACTTAATGGTTAATAATCCACCATTATTACACATGAATAGTCGTCCAAACACGAATTTTAGAAAATAATACAAAACCGCTAATATGACGCTTCACATTCCCGCCAAGAAGTCCAACTCAAATACTCATGACACCACAGTCAAGGGAGTTTCCTGTCACAATCAATCAAATCACAGGGATGTTTCCTGGGTAAAAAGCAAGTTTGAATTAGACCGTCGGTTAAGTTATCAAAAAATACTCGACGCGTATTTTGCACTTTTCAAACTAATCAAAATTGAAAGAGATAACGTGCGCCAAAGTTCAAAAGAAGAGGCTCGTGACGTCAAGGCGTGCTTAAAAGTGTAGCACTTTGTGACGACACGCGGGATTTCAACGCATCATAACTTAGTAATTACTTGTTTGATTGATAAATAAAAATATGCGTGTACAATATTTTTTAATAACGTAATTGACGGACTAAAAGTTTTTTTTTTTTTAGGAAACTAGCCTATTGACACACTTTTTATAACCTGTCAGAAGAATTCTTTAAATAGGGTTACTTGTAAAGCACCACGAACCTTGTAGGACTAGACTAACATAATAATAACCAACAACATTTAATTTTATTCTGACTTTTAACATAAATCAAGTGAGTGACTGAGTTTCTCGCGCTGCTTCTTCTCAGCACGTTTCTTGCAATGCATCTCCTTGGCTTATTGTACCGAAGACATATTAGCGACAGAATAAACTGTAAAACATCTTTGTATTTCATAACTATTAGATTAAGTACAGTCAGTACAGTCTTGTGTTACATACGCAGCAAATGTTACACGCGGTCTTGTGTTACATACGCAGCAAATGTTACACGCGGCCTTGTGTTACATACGCAGNGCTCATATTCTATAATTTTTTTTAAAAAAATCTCAAAAAAAAATTGACCTCTTTTTTGTCGATAAAAATATGTCTAGTTTCATCTATTTTCATATGTACACTTTAACGTGACTCACACTGTATAAACTTCAACAACACAACAAGAACAAAAACAATCACTGAGCCACTGCGCCAGTAGACTCCCGCTCAGCATTTCTCAGTCTTCCGCGGACGCATCGCGCATTCTTTCGAGGAGATACCGACTCGAGTTCGATATTCCTTAAAATAATGCGCAGGGAAATACCGTGATACCTATCTTACGTTAAGCATTTTTACAAATACAGAACACGGGCAAGTGATAATCAATTATCGCTCATAATAATCTTCTTCTTCTTCTTCTTTTCAGCCAAATGACGTCCACTGCTGGACAAAGGCCTCCCCCAAGGTTGTCCACAATGAACGGTCCTGCGCTGCCCGCATCCAGGCTCTTCCCGCGACCTTTACCAGATCGTCGGTCCACCTAGTAGGAGGCCTGCCCACGCTACGTCTTCCAGCCCGTGGTCGCCACTCGAGAACTTTCCTGCCCCAACGGCCATCGTCTCTACGAGCTATGTGCCCCGCCCACTGCCACTTGATTTTAGCAATTCTGCGAGCTATGTCGGTTACTTTGGTTCTCCTGCGGATCTCCTCATTTCTGATTCGATCACGCAGGGAAACTCCGAGCATAGCCCGCTCCATCGCCCTTTGGGTGACCTTGAGCCTTCTTATGAGGCCAATAGTAATCATCATCAGGTTATTGGGCGTCTTCACACGGGCGATTTGCGCGCTGCTAACTCGTGGGGTATACTCCGCGATATTACTGCAAAGCAAACTGCTGTGCGAGTTCTCCCCGCTGAAAAATCGCTCGTGAGAAGGCGCCTATTCCTATTCATCGTCTTTATTGGCATAAGCTTGCTAAATGATCGCGCGACGAAATCACGTGACCATTTATCAATCACAATGGCGTCTAATCCTGTATAAATACCTAGAGAGAAGTTTATCATTCCCCGCAATTTCTGTGATATGAGAATCTATATGAACTCCATTGAAACCCAGCCAGTAGGGATCTTATTAGTGTTGATAATACAAGGAACAGGAATAAAAGGAATTATTATCCTTTAATTTACACACGTCAGTTAATAACATAGTTCTTGGACACAAAATTCGGTGCAAAAACTGTATGAATGCGTCGTAAAAACATCATTAAACATTTAGGACATCATTTCCTGATTTATTCTAATCTCGGCCACACACATTCCTAAGATAAATAAACCAAAAGTGAGTGACTAAATGCGACGGGAGTTATTTTATTATCATCACTGATTGTAACCTGACCTTTGACCAATAACACTAATAAGATGTGGTGGACGACGACTAAACTACTATAATTTATTGCTGTCACGAGCGAGGCAACGATTGTAAAGGGGAAAGTGATGTGTGTGACTCAACGTTTGTAATCATTTATACGACATATACAGAATTATAAAATCGAATTTGTTTTCCTACAGGTTCCAGCGTTCATATACACGGAAAAACGTTTAAATATCATTATCGACTTGATTATTGCATAAACATATAGGCAACTTTTCCTCATACTACATAAGGGTGCACGTAAGCTGTGCGACGAAGCAGTTTAGGCATTCGTCATAAAGAGTTCATCGACTCGGGTTAAGTTCATAAACTAGGCACTGAATGAAATTGCCTCAAGCCAACGAACTGTGACCCTATGTCTATGGCATTCGTATCTGATTGGCTACTTGAATATTCTGTTGTCCTCTGCATCTTAGCATACGCGCACCCTAAACCTCCGAGGGCAAAACGTTGGTGATGAATAAGCGCGTGGTTATTCTCAACCACAAGTACGAGCATGGAATACGTAATGCCATTCACAATAACAAACACACCTGAGTCATGAACTTACTTGAGTGCATCGGGCGGCATCTTGCAGTATGAGAAGTCTAAGTCGGTGAGGGCCAGACAGGCTGTGAAGAACTGTCTGAAGGAAGGCGGGGGGTCCTTAGGTCTCCTGGCGGAGGACCAGGGGTTCCGTCCCACGAGGAGCGAGGACAGCCGCGCCGCGCACCCTCGGAGCAAGGCACCCCACATCTGAACGTCATGTTGGTGATTGTTATTACGCTTAGTAATCACAGTCTGGTGAATGATGAAAAAATGGTTTCAGGTGAAGGTTTAAGGAGCTTTAATTTGGGCATGTATTAGTGCGAATGAATATGAGATGACTTAGAGCGATAGCTTTTTGTTATTAATATTGCACTACATAAGTATTTTACTGATTCGAGTGATGTTTGGTTGAAAGGAGAGCAGCAGTTTTTATTTTCTAATAATATTCGATAAATCCAGTTTAAGTAGTCTGCTCTAAGATTTAAAAAAAATTCGCTGCAACTGGTGTATAACTAAAAATTCCGTGCGACATAGAAAACCGCTAACCATAACGTCATAACTCCAATACACGCAAGTTCACATTTAGTAGATAAAACTTGGGTGCTTTGCGCACGCGCACAAGTGCATGGGTATTATTAGATAAATTCTTATCAATGCCCGAAACAATGTGCAACTTAAACTAACAGAATGAGATAATTAGGTCATATAAAATTTTTACTTACATTTTCTAACGTTGTTTCTGTGTTAGTCAAGTTTAAATGCGTCAATACGTTGGGTTGTGCGAGGAAGTTGTATAAATTCTGAAACAGAAACGATTCAGATTAAATTATGGTCATTAGATCAGAATATTAAAAGTTGTTACTATGTAATTACTTGTTGGAATAGGCAAGGTTAATTTAATTTAAAAGAAAATCTGGAGGCTGTTTACAACCATTAGATAACTTATCTGATTCTATCGAAATCATTATCATACGTATTTCTCTCTATTATAGTACGACAGCTGATTTAGTGCAAAAATTTGAATCGCCTGCCTATACAAATACAATACATGCGTAATCAATCACATGATCATGGGAAAACCCTGCCTATTCTCATACATTGACGACACATTGTTGGTTAAAAGCGACTTACATGGACATCGTCCTTCAGGTTATTGTGCGACAGATCCAGGTGGGATAGCGTGGAGAGATGGCACGGGTTATCGTTCAGCATCGTCGCGAGGTAGGTAACAGTCTTGCCTGTCAGGCCGCATTGCGACAGCGCGATGTACTTGAGACCATCCGGGTTGCTCGCCAGCCCGGTCAGAACGCTGATCGCACCTGCCGAAGACATCAATGAACAATCGCTGTGCGACAGGAAATCATTCTTAAATTGCCTCACGAAAACAAGCGTTGTAAACAACAACAATTTTGAAAGCAGTCGCTTTGTAAACTATTGGTCTCGATACAATGCAATGCACGTCATCGGTCACCGCAATTGATATTGGGTTGGTCATACCTACATTATTAAATTGATTAGCTTGAATTTAATATGTACAGTATTCAGTTAAATAATAAATAACTGGATGATGATCTTAGATTAAGGTATAATCCGCTAGACTTCTTTTTGTGTGTTTAACTGTTTACGTTAGGTGTAGATATTATAATACTATTTGTATTTAAAATAGGTCACGGTCATTGATTTTATTGAATAAAAGTAGGATAAGGCTGTCGGCTCACTAACAATGCGCATCCGTTGACGTAACTGAACGGCCAGTGTGTCCTTATTTAGACGACATTCGCCGATTTTAAATTGACTGCAAATCTCAAGCTCCAATTGTATTTATGTGCATATTTTTGTATTTATTTATTCTAGTAATATTTGTAAAATATAGTCATAGCATTAACGACAGAAATATACAAATAGAACTATAGAAACCATTTAGATTTTATATAACTGCATATCCTTGTTACAAAAATAATCACGTTTCGACAATGGCACGTAACCAGTCATGTAAGCGTGAACAGGCGTCGGTGATATAAGCATAGAAATCACAACACAAAATATCTGGTGTGGAATTCCAAATAAGTGAAATTAATTGCCAGACACTGTTAATTTATTATCATCTTTGCATTCATAACGCAATGATTTTTTTATATCCGCAATAAACGTAATTTTTTGGAAACATTTCATTGTGTAGGTATACACATAATTGTAATGCTACGACTGTTAAGCAATGTAGTTTTAGGTCTTGCTTAATGTGTCTCTCATAATATTGTGCAGAATTTGTGCAACATTTGAGTCTTAGGCATAATGAGTCTCTTATGTAGTGTACAGAATTTCTGCAACTTGGAAACAAAAACAACTATTAGGCCAAAAATAAAACACTTAAAATGTTTGTGTCCTTCGTTGACCAACCAAACACATCAACAGTAATCATGTAAAATTTTCATTAATCATACAGTGTCCACTTTTCTACTACCTACGTAATTATGACACAAGTAACTAATTGATACACACAATGTAATAAGAACAGTTAATCGAATATCTGCTTTTATTAATAGACAAGAAGAAAACAATACAACTTTTAATGAAAGGTCAATCAACGGCTAGGGTTAGTCACTGCCCCCGTTAGTCACCGCTCCTAAAGCTATTTTAACCTACGCAAAAGATCATACCAGATAACGGGCCCTTTCATTTTTTCCTGTTAGTCGAATCACTTAAGAGCCGCGCGCGATCACTGTAATTTTCAATGCAGCAGTTTGCCAATCAGTGCACAAGGGCAGAGGAAATGGGAGACACAAACTATCGTAATGGATTTCGCAATTAGGCCCGTGTCCATCATACTCAACAAGACGAGCTCTAGTTCACTCAATTGTTTTCAGTTTTATTTTGCAGGCTTAATCAACGTGATTATCCGTCGAGAGATGATTCACGTCAAACGTCTTGGTGTCTCGTTAAGTCTAACCAACTTGAAAAATATTATGTTTTACTTATTGGACAGGAATGTTGATAAATATGTGAGTAATTTTGCGAGATCTTCAAGATCGTCTTGCAGTGTGGTCTGACTGATCAAACAAATCCAAGATGGACACGGCTTCTGCTAACGGTTCTGCGAAAAGTATGAGTAGTAGAGGTCTGACAGTCGCAGCGTATTCTACACAAATAATGTTTACACTTTACAGAAACGCATAGGTTTCACAGCATACCCTTATCCTTAATGTGTTTCTTCGAGAAGACGAAATGAAAGTAATAAAAAAAGCTTGTAACAAGCAGGTTTATACTTATCCTCAATGTTGTTCCACGAGAAGACCATCGTACGCGGTCATTTCAAAGCGTGGTCTACTCAACTCAATGTCTAGACGAACGCGTAGATTCTAGATTATCCTTATCTTAATCTTAGTCTTGCGAGAAGACAATCGTAAAGCTATATGTGAACGTCTCTCAGCGTGGTCTACTCGACTCTAACATTGCCTAGATTTCAGCATTCCTTTTTCCGTGGGCCTGCGAGAAGTCGAAAGTAATACGCGGACGTCTTGCAGTGATCTACTCAAAAAACCCTAGCTAGACGAACACGTAGATTGTAACTACGCCCTTGTCCTCAATGTGGTTCTGCGAAAAACTATCGTAACGTGAACGGCTAGCAGTGTGGTCTACTCAAACAATGCCTAGACGAATACGTACCTAGCTTATCTTCAATGCAGCTCTGCGAGAAGACGATCGTATTATGGTGGTCTATTCAAACAATATGGGAAACAAGGAAGCCCTAGCCCAGTGGTTCTTAACCGGTGGTCCGCGGACCACTGGTGGTCCCTGGAGGCATTCCAAGTGGTCCACGATGTGCACTTGCACACCTTGGTCAAAACCACTTTTAACTGATTTTTGCAGTCAAACTGGTTTTGACCGATTATGAGGTGGTCCGTGACAAGACAGAAATTTGGTAAAATGGTCCCTCATGACTTAAAGGTTAAGGCCTCAGCCTCGAATTTAGCGGGCAGCGGGGCGGCGGCGGCGGCGGCGCGGGAGCGGGGCGGGCAACGCAGACCCGTTCTCGAAACAAGCGGGCAGCTCACGCGGCGCTTTAGCGGCGAAGTGTTGTGTTCGGGGTTGTATTGTCGAGATATTTGTTTTTATTCGCAAACGAAATGTCTGAACAACGGCGACAATTTTATTTCGATTCAAATTGATTCCTAACGCTCGATTTATTGTGGGCAAAAGAAGGAGTGCGCTGCCCGCTCGTTGCCCGCTCCCTCGCCGCTGCCGCGCCGCTGTTTTCGAGAACCGGTCTATTTGATTTTACGCATAACATCCTGCCGCTCCCGCGCCGCCGCCGCCGCCGCCCCGCTACCCGCTAAGTTCGAGGCTGAGGCCTAAGAAACACTGCCCTAGACGAAGGACGAAGTTCGAGCTTACCCTTATCCTCAATATGGTTCTGCGAGAAGTCGATAGTGTGCATTGCCGGAGGGCGCTTGGCACGAGCGAGCGCGTGGCCCAGACGCGCGGCGTGGTCGTGTCGCAGCGCCGCGGCGCGCCAGCTGAGCCGCTGCGGCGGCGGGCACGCGCAGCGCGCCAGGCGGCACACGCTCTCCCACGCCTCGCCCCCCGCGCGGACGCCGTCCCCGCACACGCCCGTGAACCAAGTGTTGTGCTGCAGCGCTATCACCAGCGGGATCAGATCCCTGCGACAAACAAGGTCAGTGGCGGCGTAGCATGGGTTGCAGTAGCGGCGTAAGGGGGGGGCGGTGGGGGCGGTCCGCCCCGGGTGCCAAGCATCAGGGGGTGACAAAAGTCGCGCAGATTAGTACTCACTGGCACATCTGCATGGCAAGGACGGTCGTGATGTCATGACAGGGGGGTGCCATTCTGGGGTGCCTTAGGCTATAATTTATATTATGAGGGGGGGGGGGGGGGGGNTCCTAAGGCACCCCCTGGTACCCCCCAGGATTTTGGGGTTACCTACCGATTCGAAGATTGATAGACAATCCCCCCCGTATCATGACATAGACCGCAGATTTGCCATGCAGATGTGCCAGTGAGTACTAATCTAAAAATCTGCGCGACTTTTGTCACCCCCTGATGCTTGGCACCCGGGGCGGACCGCCCCCACCGCCCTTCCCTTACGCCGCTACTGGACAAGGTCAATCTGGGAACCTCAACAACTTACAGCGACAAGTTTCGAGGACGATAAAGTCAAAGTCAAAGTCAACATTTCTTTATTTGTTTACACTAATAAATAGTTCTTACTAATCGTCATTTTGCTCTTAAGGAGCCTCTACATGTCTCATAATCTTTTTACCCTACCAGCGCTTCGAGACCAACATTTGGCAAGTGCTGAGAAGAAGCGCCGCAACAAACTCAGTCACCACTGTCTGCCGGTTAATATAAATAAAAAGAAAAAGCTGTAGTAGGTAGATATTTACCTTTGATCTAGGTGGTCGAAATCCTTCAAATGCAACATTCTTATATCGTGAGCTAGGTAAATTGTGTCTATATCCCATGCTACTTCAGCCCTAAAAATAAAGATATTTTTATTAGTTCCTCTTCTTTAGCTGTTCAATTTTTAATGGACAAAAATTTGGGTAATTTTACCTAAAAGGCGTTTGGCAAAGATCACACATTGCAGCATATTGATTCGAGAAATCCCCGCAGGTGGAATGTTTTCGTGTTCCAGTTACAGATGGAAGTTGGAAAGGCAAATTGACCTGTACAATGTAATGTTTGTTAGTATGAAATGCAAAGTACCTACACACATTAAAGCGAATTGCTTTCAGACACAAAAAAACGTAATACCATTTAGCACCAATTATAATTTCACCACACCACTCTACACTTGATTAATTAAGCAAATTATTAGTGTCCTTTTTCAAAAGCTAAATTGGATGACTAAGCAGAGTAAATTAAAATAAAAAATTTAGCAAAACTAGCACACTGACCTTGGATATGACATCCTCCATGGATACATTTGGGAATAGGTCATCAAATGCTGCTACTAGGGCATGTATCACATTTAGGACACCATCAGAGGTTCCTTCTTCACCTTAAATAAAATTGTTATTTACGAAAATTATATTCTATGGTGCAAGTGGAAACACTGCAAAATTTTGATTTCGCAATATTAATTAGTTCTTTTGAAGTATGATTTATCAAAGAATAGTAAAAACTAATGTTAAAAATATATATTTTAAGCTTGTTTTCACACTGGTTTGAAGTTTTAACTTCCTACACATTTACCTGATGTTAATTGACTTTATAAACAGTTAATTAACCATCTAACAATGAGTTAATTATAATCTGTTAACAACCTATTACATGACAATAAGATTTGATGTCAAGGCAGTGTTAACGGGAACGATAGTGGCAATTAAGCACTTACCTATGAGAATCGACACTGGTTTGTGTTCATGGATTAATGTTATTGATAGATGATTAGCCTTTTTGCTTTCTAAGGCCTCTATTTCCATCAGGTGAAATCCATTATCGACCTATGAACAATTTTTTATCAGTTAACTAATAAGTATAGTATGAAACCAAATAAATAAAACAGAAATCCATTTATCAATATGATAATGGAAAGCTTGCATGTAACTTACCCGTGTGGGTACTTTTGTTGTTGTAATAAATATTCTGAAAGAAGTAACAACCTGAAAAATAAATAAAAATTACTGACATAATGCGAGTTGCTAAAAAGTTGTTTAGAACATCAGATTATTTAAAGTTAACAGTCTAATTAGGTTTTAATAGGATTATTTTTTACTATTTAAAAATTACACCTGATAATATTGTTGTTATGTTATAATATAAACCAATTTAAATGTTTTACTTATTACATAATAATGTTTTATGCAATAAGGAAATGAAAGAATTTGTGAGGAATTTTTATTTAGGATACAGATTTAACTATTATTATTTATTCAATATTATTGTAAAAGGCTGATACTTAATGTTTATTAGAATGATAAAGATCTTAAAATGCATAATGAGAGCATCAAAACAATTTTTTTTTGAAAGTAGGTAATTTACCAATCTACATTTTAACTGGAAAATATTAAGCCAGTTTTGATCATATTGTTGTTATGTTATAAATTCACTACAATTTGATTGTACAACCTACATTAAAAGTTATCAAGCATTGGACACACCTAGTGACTCATTGGTATTGTCCAGAAGTTAACATTCATAGCAATGGGAATAAATTTAGTTGAACTTGATGGTCTTATTAGTACCATACTGGATACTTAAGTGTTTATAAGCAATAATTATAATAAAATAATAATTATGTAAGTACTTCAGTTAAATGTGACATATCATACATTTTAAAATTTATAAAATAGTACACAACAGGTAAGTAGTCTAATATAATTTATTTCATGAATTAGGAATTAATTTTAAGTTGAAGCTGCACCAAAAAGAAGCACTATCTAAATAAATAGTAGATAACTATATCATACAATGTTAAAGAATACTCACTAAAACTCTGTTATCTACTTTATCACCTCTTGATTCCATGCGGATAAGGGATTTATAGAGTATCTTAACATTTTTTCCCAGTACATTACTGATGCTTTCTGTAAATAAAATAATGAATGGTTTCACCAAAGTGTTACGTTTTATATTTTAGGTGAGCTAGTGATTTTTTAAAATATGTTTAATTAGAGAAAAACAAACCGCTCAGCTCTGTAGATATTTGTGATTTTGTTGACATTTTTGCAATTTTTTTCAGAGTCATAACTTCTGAAATTTGATTATTTTACCACACACATTATATTCACATTCACTATTTTTATGTAGGTATCAATAACAAATATTTTTCCATATGTACACACGAAGAAACAAACTGAGCACTTCTAAGTTATTGAAAATTAAATTATTGACCTAAAATTTCCCGAAATCACCACAACACACCTACACAAATGTCTACAAATGTCAATCAGACAGACAGTCATAGAGCAAAAATGTAATTGAGTGGGCGTGTTCTACGTTTTTTTAATTGCTTGATCTAACCAATCAACAGTCTCATTGTCGCTATGGTGCTTACGGATTGGTCGTATATTTCATAGACAAGACAGTAGGTACTTTGAGCTCTAGCAATACAAGTTTTATCACCCGTATTTGTACATCACTAGTTTCGTATACTCTGTGGTTCGTAGGTCTGGCTTAAAAAGCTTTGACCCTATGCCGTAAATTTTAATTTAAAAAAAAAATCGTATGTCATTTTCACTGCTGTCAATGTCAAATCACAATATTTTTTTGTCTGCTGGTTTGCGTGTGAAAAAATGTTTTTGTGTGTTCTTCTTGTGCAAACTCCAATAAATTAATATTATTTTTATTGCGAATTAATAAGAGAGTTCATATTACTAGGAAAGTATATTAATGTTGATTACCCAAGATGAACAAAAATTACGAAAGATGCACTCATTGTAATCGACGAAAATGGCTCACTTCTGGCTGCCTTCGCAAATGGTTGAAACCATTGGAATGTAAACATTTGCAACGAACCATTGATAACAAGAGAGATTTTAGTAATGCAGATATAGTAAATTGTGTCTTTTTGTCAGAGAGGAAGCCCCCAGTTAACACAAACAAATTTGTTAAATTCTGGAAAAACAAATTGTTTATCACTGGTAGTGTTAGATCTTTGCAGCGTTATTTTGGGACTAAAAGCAATGGTGGCGAATATATATGCAGTTTGGCTAAGCGGAACCATCCCTCAACATCATCAGAGAAATGTTTCATTGCCAGGTCTGATTATGATTTCAAAGATCTATTGGAGCCGAAAAAAGAAATGGTAAAATGTCAGCATTCAGAAGGACATTTAGTTCTCAGAGGTCATCAGCATCACACATCGCTTGAAACATGTTCAATATATTGTCAGTTGTCAAAGTAAGTCTTCATTTTAGTGGACTACACTCGCGAGCAAAAGTATGGAATCACTTACATGAAGTTGTTTCCACGCGATCTTGTGTACTAACGAATGTGTTAGTAACAAAAAAAGTGACACCATTTTAAAGACTAAACTTTTAACTTTAAATTGATACCAAATTCATTTAAATCACACCAGTATTTAAAAAGATATCCCGGCTGAAATGAAGAAGTAAGGAAAAAGACATGTATCAATTGTTTGATACGTCGCGAGTTGCGGCCTATTTACGCCCTATTAAAGCACGTGTTTTCGGATTTTTGCTTTCACACATTAATCCATACACATCTTCGCTTCTTTTGACACTTTACCTGGGATTCTACACCTTCAGAAGCAGCACAAATCGTTGCAATATTGCAAGAAGGGCTCAGCCAGTGGGCTGTCGCACGTCAGCTCCACATAAGCCAGTCCTGGGTTTCGAAAGTTCTAAGACGCTTTCGGGAGACTGGTGGCTTTATCCCGAGACCAAGTTCTGAACAGCGCCGGTGCACATCGCAGAGGGATGACCGTTTTTTCATGTCAATCTCTCTATGAAATCGTCATTTGACTGGTATCGACGTCCAGCAAGAGCTCAGAAATGTTCGTAGGATAGCTGTTAGTAAGTGGACAGTTCGTCTAAGATATAAGCTATAGAATTTGACTCCAAAAAGGCCTGCCACAGGGTCGAAACTGACGGCAGGTCACCGATAAGCACGCTTTCAATTTGCTCTAACACATCTCTATGGGAAGTCGATGCAAGCCACCCCCATAAGTCACTGTTTCAGCGAACCAGCACTGCACAAATCGCTCCCTAGGCCGCCTAGAGACCCGACCTCTTCGACTGCTGCACTGCAAACACAGTCTGCATTCATCGGAGAACAAAACTCGCCTCCATTACTCGCCTTCCCATCAAAATAAGTGCGAGCTAATTGAAAGCGTGCTTATCGGTGACCTGCCGTCAGTTTCGAGCCTGTGGCAGGCCTTTTTGGAGTCAAATTCTATTGCTTATATCTTAGACGAACTGTCCACTTACTAACAGCTATCCTACGAACATGTCTGAGCTCTTGCTGGACGTCGATACCAGTCAAATGACGATTTCATAGAGAGGTTGACATGAAAAAACGGTCATCCCTCTGCGATGTGCACCGGCGCTGTTCAGAACTTGGTTTCGGGATAAAGCCACCAGTCTCCCTAAAGCGTCTTAGAACTTTCGAAACCCAGGACTGGCTGATGTGGAGCTGACGTGCGACAGCCCGCTGGCTGAGCCCTTCTTGCAATAGTGCAACGATTTGTGCTGCTTCTGAAGGTGTAGAATCCCAGGTAAATTGTCAAAAGAAGCGAAGATGTGTATGGATTAACGTGTGAAAGCAAAAATCCGAAAACACGTGCTTTTAAAGGGGTTAAATAGGCCGCAACTCGCGACGTATCAAACAGTTGATACATGTCTTTTTCCTTACTTCTTCATTTCAGCCGGGATATCTTTTTAAATACTGGTGTGATTTAAATGAATTTGGTATCAATTTAAAGTTAAAAGTTTAATCTTTAAAATGGTGTAACTTTTTTTGTTACTTACACATTCGTTAGTACACAAGATTGCGTGGAAACAACTTCATGTAAGTGATTCCATACTTTTGCTCGCGAGTGTATTATAGTGTGTTACATGGTCAAATGATCATAGAATATAAATGTTGTATTATTGACAGGCATGGCTGGTATTGGGGTGGCATAACTTCCAGTGAGGCTGAAGAACTGTTGGCAGGCCAACATGACAATGTATTTCTTGTCAGAGACTCGTATGACTCCAGGCACATTCTGTGTGTCTCATTCCGGTGTGTTGGCCGAACACTGCACGCTCGCCTCAGGCATGCCAATGGTCTATTTTCATTAAATAATGAAACATTCGTGCCAGTTAACAGGATATCAGAACACTGCGCTACAGTGGATGTCAAGTCAAATCTTTTAGAAATGCCTTTTAAATTAGCCAGGCCATTAAACAGGTATGTACATTAGCAAATAGTTTTGTAATGTAAACATTATTGTTACTTATAATTAAATAATGACCTCTTGTTTGACATTATTAAATTTTTTGTTTACTACACAGAAATTGATTGAATTAGTATAATTTAATTACTTGTCATCATCATTATTATCCATTAACATTCTAGAATAGGCTTTTTACATTTTAAAACCTATTTTCAGCAAGCTTGAGTATGGGTGTAGGAATTATGTTTACTTTTTGAATAGCATCATAGAAACAATTTATCACAAATGTTTTTTGTTTTCAGATTTGCAACCCTGGATTCTTTACAAATGATATGCAGATTTGTGATAAGGGTAACAGTTGCACCAAACAATTGGGACAAGTTACCCTTACCACCTAACTTGATTAGCTATGTATCTGGAGGCAGTGACTACATAACACCATCATAGCCACATAAACATGTTACTGTGCCTTCAAAATAACTATTCACACCATATTGTAATCCTATTTACAAATAATGGACTGTATCATTTAATATGAGTAATGTGTAGTGTTTATAAAATTTATACAAAATGAATATTTTAATAAAACTGATAATTTGTACTGTGATGCATGTTTTGTTTTTGTGCTCTAAATAAAATATTTAGATAATAAATTTATTGACTTATAAACGAAATATATGAATAAAACCATTGGCAACTTTCATATCAATTATTTATTCAACAACAAAATAGTGTAGCATCCATTAGAATTCTAAATAAAATACTGTCCTAAAGCCTGTAAATGCTGCTAGGTTACTTCAGTGTGTTTATTCCCAGTATATTCTTAGCCTAAAACAAAAATACATAATGGTTAGTTATGGCACTTCATACAATTTAATATTACCTGCTTATAAGCTTCTAGCTGTTGCTGCAGTGGCTGCAAAAATATGTTTTTCTTGAAATGTTTAATTACAAAAGTTGGTAACTACATAGTACGATCTATTCATTCTTATTTTATGAAGGATTTAGAATTAAGATTGCATGTGAGTATTATAATCGGTTCTATATTGGCTCACATAAAATTCTAAATCCTATTCTTTGTCTTACTACCGATTTGTGTTCATAATAATCTCTCTTCATAATTTTGTTTTTCATACTTTTTTTATTCATACATTTTTATTACTACCATCGGAGCTCATAACAGTTAGTAATCATAATTTTTTTATCAATACTGTTACTACCAAGAACCATTTAAAATACATAATTTTTATTTTCAGATCTTTTTTCTTCATAACATTCATTGATCATATTGTTTTAATTAATAATGTTGTTACTAAGAACATACTTCAACTCATAATGTTGTTGTTCAGAATAATTTACTTTATAACAGACATACTCGTATCTTTAAAAAATCATGTATAATTTAATAGAGTAGATAAGCATGCAGAGCATGCAGCATGAAAGCAAGCATGCAGCATGCATTGGTATCTCCTCGTCTCCGGCGCTGCGGGATGTGCAGCCCTTCCGCCCTTGCGTAACGAGGCTCAGGCACCCACGCTTGCTTCCGCAGCTTCGGCTTTTTGGATCGCCATCGGCGCCTTCGGCGCCTCGGCGACCAGCCTCAGCCGCTCCAGCTCACCCGGGCGCCTGAGCCTCGTTACAGCGGGCGAGGGCTGCCCTCCCTCCGCGCCTCCGGCTTTTAAATTACACTCTAGGGGTAGGGCAGACAAGACTACGTGGAGTCGGTTTTGCAGCGATTCGTTTCTGTCACGTTAGTTTTGTGGCACAAAATATTGCCTGTTTTGGACCATTTCAAATTAATTTAATGTTAAATTACGATTTAATACGAATATAGACATTAGACATCATGATTTTCAATAATATGGATAAATACAGTTATGAGTAATAAATTTATGAAAACAAATATTAGGATACATCACATTTATGAATATTATAGTAATTAATTCGAATGATTATGAGTTTCGATCATTAGTACAGAAAAATATATGAAAACAAATATTAGTAAAAACTAAGTGTATGATTAGTGATATTATGAATATCAATGATTATGTTTTTAAATGTGTAGGTTTTAAATTTTTTATGAAGAATGATCATTATGGTATCAAATTGTATGAGAAATATTTTCGGACCTCCAATGATAGGAATTGAAAAGTTATGTAAGAAAATGCGCTACCATTATAATCATCTAATTTATAACTGATAATTTCTGTATTTTCACGTATTCGTCCTGTTTTACGTACAGTAAGGTCCGCGTCATTGTAAAATTAAATAATTTTGAGATCACTTTTAAAATCTCTCAGTAGAATGAAGCCATGATTTATTGAATCTATTAGCAGCATATAGATATTTAGTTACTGCATAGCGTCTTACCGTTACAAACGCTGCAGTTAACGTTTGGGGAGCAGCTGAGACGGGATTTAAGTTGAGCGCGGTTTGTATCAACTGGGCGTCTCTAATCCGAGATGATACGAAACTCCTCGTCGCGTTGTGGTTCGCGCTTTTGTCTGTTAGATAAAATAATTCGGTAGCCTTATAAATGCCGGCTAGCCCCACTCGTCGGATGTACCAGTTGAACTGAAATAACATAGAAAAGATCTTAAATCAATTGCAAGCTTATATAGGTAGGCTTACGTCAAAGTTTACGTGTAATAATTTACGGCGCGCGCGCACGTGTGACTTTGTGACAGTATGTCTCTCTTTTTCTCTTAAAAAGGTGTAAAAGAAACAGATATTATAATAATAATACTATCACGAATAATACTGCGCCACGGAAATAAAAGTCACCCGTGAGTGCGCGCCTTTACCCGTTCGCGAATCATTCTCTTTATCAAGCTACCGTCATAAAAATAGACATGACTTGGATGGAAAATCCAGTAACTACCTACCTGTTGCAGTTGCTTGACACGTGGTATAGAGTGATAAATAAAATTGATTAGCATACAATGTTATTGTTTTAAATGTAACTTACATCAACACTTCTATCACCAGAATGATAGCAAATATCGTCCACTAAGGACAGCAGTGTAGCAAGACAGTTTGGTACATTGTTTGGGAGTGCTTGAATCGCCATCGCTTTGGGCCATGTACTCCTGTAAATAAATGTTATACGAAATGTTTAGTATATTATTGTTTTATATTTTACTAATAAATATTATTCTTATTACATATGATTAATTATACATCCAAAGCTAAATCAATGTCTTATGTATAATTTATGTATATTTAGATACTTATTCATATTTTACACACTTACTTATATGGTTCTATCATAGAAAGTCTTGTAATAATTGCATTTTCTATGAATTTGGTTGGAACTTTGTGTTCTTTCAAATCTTCTTTAGGCCACTGAAAATGATACGGAATTAATGAGTATAAATAAGTGTAATTTTTCCTGAAATAACTGTATATTTATGTATGATCAATAAGATGACTTACGTTTTTCATTTGTTCCACTAAACTTTCATTGCATTTAACATTGAAATAATGAACTAGATCACCTCCTCCATTGGGGAACAAGCCATGAGTGATACCAGGGTAACCAGCAGCCTCTGCTCCTGCACTCAATGACTCCACAGACCAGCCAGTCTTCGGAACATACTCTAGAGCACACTGCAATATGTGATTCTTTACATTCTCTTCATATTGGTGCTCTTCTTGCTCATTCACTACTGGTGTTGGTAATTTTGACTCATGCTGAGGAGGATTTTTACAATAGTGTCTAATTATTCTTTGGCTTTTGTTGACTGGGACAGTTGTTAGTGGTAAAATATATTTATGGCCATTCCTTATTGCTGTCAACAAATGAAACAGTTTATTAATTAATAAATTAACTTGATGAACATTATAAAATATTATTTTGTGATATTATGTAAGGTGATAAATAAAATTTTAAACATGTAAAGCAAAAATAAATTTATTAATAAAAAGATTAAGCTATTCACAATCCATAGTAAGAGCCTGCATTTTGTTAATATTTATGCATTCAGACAATCTAGCCACTAAACCCTCAATCAGATGAAAAGCATTCAATGCAGAATTTATAATTTCTTTCTTGTTTTCAACAGGTATATTATCCAAGACATTTCCTCCAACATTTACAGATATATTTGTATCATTCCCAAGTCCTTTTCCTTCTTCAATTTCTTTCATCTTCTCCTCATAGTGAGCTTTAGACATGTTCAGCCCAGTTCTTAATTTCTCCAAGTAATCGGATTCTATCATTTGGAAGCAATCTCTTATTCCAGTTTTATTTTCTGAATCTCTTAAAGCCAAGTATCGGAGGAAATTAAGTGATGTAATTATTTGATCAGCCAACTCGACTATGTCTGATTCTGCTCCATGAGGTAGATTACAAATTTTCTTAATCATATTCATAAATTGTGCTCCTGTGAAACATTTGTCTAAGGTAGCATCCTTCAGTGACAAATCTATAGAGTTCTTATACAATGTAATAGCATATCCAATCATGCCTGAATGATTTGCTGTCTCTATCAAATATTTAATGAGCATAATCCTCCCACTGTACACAAACTTATTAATATGAAGACCTATCAATTTTACTGCCTCTTTGCGTAGTGGCTCATACTGTGAATAAATTGCCACATTCATTAAATTCTTGCACAAGTCAAAATGTACTGAACAAGCTAACAAAGTTTGTGTTGCATTATCTGGCAGATGCTTTAAAATTGCATTGCACAGTGCAATCCCTTTGGCAAGTAGCCCATATTCAGTGAAACTCAACAGATGTACCACTGACAACATTACAGTGTGGACTGTGTACTCTGCACTGTAGACTTGAGGAATATTAGCATCAGGAACTTCAAAGTGACCAGAAAATAGGGTGTATGCTAATCCAGCCAAAGTGGTCATGTTTATTTTCTCTCTGTGCTCATATGGGGCAATCTCATCATCATTACTGGCATTTGCTTTTTTAACAGATTTCTGGTTTTCTTTATGACAGATGTTAATGTATTCTATCACTCTGAATATGTTCTTCTCCAGTGTGCATATATCTTGAATGATCATGCTGCAACATTGCCTTGCTTCACTCATTGCATTGTTATCAGGGTCCAGATCGATGTTAATCAATGGTTTTCCAAGAAGACTTACAAGAAATGCATTTATAATTTGTTTTGCTTTCATATTAGAATGAGACTGTTCTAGCTCTTTAATAAAAGGACGGTAGAAAGGTGGGAGCATTGAATAAACCTTAGCAATTCTCCTAATGTTTGTGTCACAGTCCATGAGCAAGCGTTCTTTATCTTCCAAATGGTGTTCAGGGATTGGAATGTTCTCAATATATGTGCTTATTGAGTTCAAACACCATTCCAAAGATCTTCCTCGTTTCACTGATAACTTCTTCAATAATTGCTGAAGTGGAACTAAGATTACACCAAACTGGGCATCATTTTTGGCTACTTCTACTTGTTCAATTAACTCCAGCAGCGCTTCTTCGGGTGTTGAGGCTTCAACTATAAGTGCTAATAGTTGTTCACAGGCACCATGAAGTGATGGCTTCACAATGATAGTATCATCTTGGAGTTTGCCTACTATTACAGAAATTAAGTCCCAACAGTTGTCCTTAAAACTATCTTTATGTTTCTGTTCATTAGGTACACTAAGAGCTTCCTTGTATTTGCCCGTGTCCAATAAATTGGATATTAGTTCAACAACGTCTACACTTGGTTCCATGTTGCCAAAATAAGAGTTCGTATATCCAAAGAACTCTGAAATTAAGTGTGCCTAAACTGTATTAACTCATTCGTGCTTTATATATGAATTAACTGTTCTATACGCATTAAATTAGACGTATTATACGAAGATTTATACAACACAAAGTAGCAGACAAATTACTTACAACGGAAAACTCGCTGCAAATTACTCATTCTTAAGCTGCGGTTATCTTTTAGAACGAGTCAAGTATTTTCCAACTTCTTGTTTCAGTTCAAATTAATATCGTTTAACTCGCAATACACGCCAGGGGAAAGTTGTAAAAAACTGCGATTTTTGTGAAAACCACCAGCGAATGAAATGTCAAAATCGATCAAAGTGACATTCAGGTTTTTTTTAAATAGTTCTTCATCATGGAGGTAAAGGAGGCAAAATTAAAGTGGATTTGCAATGGAGAGGTCATAGATTAAATTGGTCATAACATTTTTTTAATCACTTATCATGATGAATGATAGATATCCGTCCATATGGCCGTGCTTTACAGTATGAATTTGGTTTAAAACGACATTGATTGCTTGTGGTCAACCTTATGGCCAACGCAGGTTAGTACACACCAACATCTTGTCTCCTTCCTTACAAACTCCAAGTTTTATCACCCTTTCAGAGTGAGCTCATTATTAAAAGTGAGAATTGTTTTTGCATTTGACCTTGCTCCATCTTTTAAAAAATACAAAAAACTGTCACTGTCAGAAAAACTGTCAGCTGACTGATGGAAGATGATGGATTTGCCAGCAAATTGAAACAAATCAAGAAATCCGAAAAGTTCTAAATTAGATAAACTATTTAATAATTTTTAAGGATATGTACATACTCATTTTAAAGTGATAAGTGTTTTATTGAGAGCTTAGCATATTTTGTATTCCGCAATGGCAGCAAAGCAAAAGAATATATTTACGAGAAGTAAACCATTGATGAACATCTACAGCACAGTAGATCACGAAGGCAAAGAGGTATTTAAGATTAAATATTACTTATTGAATAATCTTAGGGCCTGTAATTAGGTTTAAACGGATTTTTGTATTAGGTTGAAGTTCGTGAAGACGCTGAACAGTTAGTGAAATGGCATGAAATATCCGACGCGCTCGTGGCGGCCGGCTACTACCGCGCTCAGCTGCAGGGCCTCTCGGCGTTCGATAAAATTGTGGGCGGTTTGAGCTGGTGTATAGAGTTGTGCGACATTGATGTAGACATCAGCCTGCTGTTTGAAGAAAATCTTACCATTGGCAAAAAGATGTAAGTTCCTAAAGTAATTAATAGTCCTAATAAATATTTGTTATTTTTGATGATGTTCTTAAAAATATCTGTTTTCTTTTCACCTCAATTTTTTAAATTTTCAGCGCATTAACAGAGAAAATAGTTAAAATTCTGCCTAGTATGAAATGTCCGTACATAATTGAACCACATCAGATACAGGGCCTGGATTTTATTAATATTTTCCCACTGATTCAGTGGCTTATTAAGTACTCAAGTGAATTTAGAGAAGCAAAGGAGGATGAACTGAGAAAGTTTGCTGTAATGCAATATGAAAAGAGCCACATATTTGAATCTGACAGAGCCTTATTTCTACAAAAAGAGAAAATGTTAAGAAATCTGGCAAATATTCAGGTAAATATAAAATTTAATCCCTAATATACAAATCCTTTCATTTAAAGTAAAAAATACTAACCCCCTTACTAATAAAACTTACACGCTTGTTGATCAGTGTTTTAAAGTGACGTTTAGTATGGAAATGTCATTTTAAAACAGTGTTCAACAACTGTGTAACTTTTTATTAGTAAGGGGGTAAGTATTTAACTTATTAAACTGAATAAAATGTTTTTTCCAGAATATGTACAAACCATGTAGAGTCCGTAAACGAAAGGGAGGCATGCCAGCCAATGAGCTGGAGCAAGTCAACGCGACATTATCGGAGTACGACCAGCGGATGTTGATGCATGTTACCACCAATAAAGAGGACACGAAAAAAGATGAAGGACTTGATTTCTTGGTGAGTACCACCATATTAGTATTACCTTAAACGTTGTGTTTACTTTGACAAATAAACATGATCGTTAAATTGTTATTTTATATTTTTAGTATGATTATGAAAAGACACTGGCTGATCCATCTGCCATCACAACAGAGGTAAGTTGAATAGATTTGATTAATTGCCCCTTTTTAATATTTTTGAAGATTTCAAAAGTATAATTCTTGACTCAACCTTTTTATCATTGAGATACGGATTTTATCATGGTACAGATCAAATACTCAGCAATTAAGTTCTTGAAAGTTAACAAGCTATTATTTCCAGACTGACCGATTTGACAAAGATCTTGATAACAATCAAGATACAGCAGACACTAAAATACATTATGCAGTGCTTCAATCGGAACTAACTGGCGAGGTTTCAAAAGAGCTGGAGAGGAGTGAAAAGGTCAAGTATTCTGAAGATGCTGATAGACTCACCAAAGCTATCAATGCAATGGAAAAGGAGATAGATGTGTATAAAAGAGACCATGAGAACAGAATGGATGCTGCAAGGAAGCAATATTCAGACATGGTTAGCAAATTGAAAAAGATTACTTGCAAATTGATGAATGCAGATGATTCCAGGTATTACAGCAAAATATGTAGCTGTATACATTTTAATTTTCTTCTATAACAAGCTCTGTAATAAAATGCATTGTTTTTACAGTGACAAGAATGTGAAAGAGTTTTACAAATCATTGAAAGAACTTGCACATGAAAGGATTGAACTTTTACAAATAATTCAGCACAGAGAAAAAGAACACAAACGACTTCAAGAAGAATTGAGGTTGGTTATTTTATTATTGTGAATTCAATTCAGCATAGGTATTTTAATTTCTACTATATTATTATGCTAAAAATGCTCAATTTGCTTTTAGAGGTAATAAAAAAACAGTTTATTTGTTTTAAAGCTCTACACTTTGCTGCCTTCAGCACTACTCATTTTAGCCAATTGGGAAAATCATTTTTTATTTAACCTTTAACCGACGAGGTGCGGTCTCACAGACCGCTCCGGTTTTTGAAATTTCTGGATTGCAATGTTCTACTTACTCCCGTGTCCCGAGCGTCTCAGTACCTTCGAGTTTAGTTGCCCAAACGCCATTACAGGTAGTGGTTACATCGACGAGGGCAGTTTTAATAAGATAATTCGATTTAAAGTTCAACAGCGGTCTGTGGGACCGCACGTCGCAGACTACGTGACATTTTTGTACCATACTGAAACTGGCGTTTTTGTTTTAGACGACTAATTTTTTGTAAAAATGATGGATCCTGGGCCACCACAACCTAGGAAAAGACATTTCCTAATTATATATTGATACTAGCTTTCCGCCCGCGGCTTCGCCCGCGTGGAATTTTGTCTGTCACAGAAAAACTTTATCGCGCGCGTCCCTGTTTCAAAAACCGGGATAAAAACTATCCTATGTTCTTTCCCGGGACTCAAACTATCTCTATGCCTAATTTCATCAAAATCGGTTGCGAGGTTTAAGCGGGAAAGCGTAACAGACAGACAGACAGACAGACAGACAGACAGACAGACAGACAGAGTTACTTTCGCATTTATAATATTAGTTGGGATTTGAACATAATATTATGTAAAAGATGGTAGTCTGTAAAAAAATACCGCGAAACGGGTGGTAAAGCAAACAGTGACATATATTCTAAGCTCGGACATGCCAAATCAGCCTGATGTCATTCCACCAGCTGCAAAAAAGACGTACATTTTAGTCCATCTAAATTGAAAAAGAAATTATCTTACAGGTGTTACCTATGCATTCCGAAAATGCTTGGCATGCAGTAAAAAAATGTCCTGATTTTGCCTGATGTTTACCCTACGTCAATTTTTTTTTGTGCATGTAATATACGTGTCATTTATTTTTATTTTATTCATTATGTTCACTATATTTAGGAAGGAGTATAGTTTTTCTTGCTTTGATTAAAATTTACAAGTTATATAGGTATTATTGAGCTCTAGTGTAATTTCAATGAAATTAAGGGTCAAAAAAGCTTTAGCCATATTTAAATAAAAAATATACATTGATTCCTCGCAAATTATACGTATGTTTATTTGTAATACTATAATGTTCTCAAAAAATATAAAACCAATATACTTTTATACAAAAAAATATTACTTTTTGAGTAAACAGTATAGCGGTCCCACAGACCGCACGTCGCAGACGGCGTGACAAAAAAATCACGTCGTCGGTTAAAGGTTAATCAACATTCTTATTCCATGTCAACAGAGCTGCTCAAGATCCTGCGAATATTCCAGAAGACCAGCCTCTAACATCAGAAGAGCTGAGAGAGTTCAAACAAAGAGAAGACAAGTTGAAATCCTTCATGGCCAGTATGAGACTAGAGTTGGCCAAGTTGAACCGTGAAGTTCTTAGGTACAACACTGCTGTGGATGAGGTGCCAGGAACGGCTGAACTCTTGCAGTATGAGAAAAGATTCATGGAACTGTATAACCAAGGTGAGATTTTATTTTCTAGTAAGTCACTAAACTATGTAGTAGATTTGTTTATTGTAACTTACTGTGTTGAGCTTAGAACATCACTACATTACTAGCTAAGGGTCTGTTCTGGAAAAACAGTACAACATTGCCACAAAAAAATCTCGAAAATTTATAGAATATTTTTATTTATTTGGTATTAGAATTTCAACGGCGGCGTATTGCCTCTATTGAACTCTGGTTATTTCACCAGGACGACAGCTGCCTAATTACTTATAGGCGGATGAAAATCTTGCTAGACCCATTGATAAGTTACCTGGTTCGATTACTGGTCCGGCCTTTAAAAAAACTTGTAACTTATATTGGTTAGCATCTAGGCTAGGTGTACTAACTAGGTGGAATACACTACCACCGACAAGAAACCTTTGCCCAGTTACTCATAAAAATGTTTACTTTTGTTTTCAGTTGCTTCAAAACACAGAGAAACAAAACAGTATTACATATTCTACAATACACTCTATGAAGTCAAGTTGTATACTTCAAAAGAATTAAGTTTGCTGAATTCCATTCTGGATAACTATGATGAGTAAGTATTATTTTACAAAGCACTTTCCTGTAATCCAAAGGTGTTTGGTGTTTATAATATCAGTGTTCTAAATGAATATTTGGCTATTAACGAAATAACTAAAAAAAGTTCATAGCACTAATTCTTATATGAAAATTGCAGAGCAATGTCTTCAGCTAGAAAAAGGGAAGAATTTATGACCCAATTCGAATCCATTGTTGACTGGGTCAACCAAACGGTCAAAAAGGTCGAAGAGAAGTATAGAATCGAAAAGGAACGCAAAACAAACCTTCACAGCGAATATTCGCGATTGCTTGAAATACAGCGACAGTATGCAGCTGCGTTGAAAAAGCTCGCTGAAGAGAGGCAGAAAATAAACAGGGAGAGACACAGTTGACCTGTGTCAATAATCATAGTGCAATAACGTAATTGTATATTTTTATTGTCCACACACAATACATAATATCTAGTCCCGGAAGACAGTAGACGATTTTATACTTTTATATTTATTGCACCAACCATGAGGTAAACAATAATGTTATCTATTGCTAAGACTGATATAGCTTTTATATTGTTTCAAATTATCATTTTATGTGTAAGCAGTAAGTAATATAATTCGTTTATAATAATATAACATGGTGTTTTAATTACATTAATTTTATTAGATTAATTTAAACTATCATTGAATAGAAATACATCATTATAATAATAAAATAGAGCATCTTCAATAAGTAGACATTTTATAAAACTATCGATAACCTGCCGGCAGGATTGTTAGATTATCATCATTATTATAGCTATCTTGAATGCTCCACATCGTTACCAACATACTCTGTCTAATTAATCTGTGTTGTTTTCGTTTTCTCACGAACATGCCACATCGTTTGTTCAATGTTAGGGCCTTATAATGTTTCGTGAATGGTAATGCTGCTCAACCGTCGCGCGTCATCAAAGCGTGACCACGCTGCCGTGAGTATGACTCTTGCGCTCGCTGTGTCCATGGCCATGGCTATGACTCTGTCCATGGCCGTGGCTCGGGCCGTGGCTGTGACTCTGACCGTGGCTATGGCTCTGTCCGTGGCTATGACTCTGTCCGTGGCTATGGCTCTGTCCGTGGCTATGGCTTTGTCCGTGCCCATGAGACCCAGTGCTAGTCTTCTTGTACAAGGTGAAGGAAACCAGCTCTCTGTTAGCGTTCGTCATCGCCATGGCATGCGACACTACGTCGTACCCCAATAAACCGTGAAGCCGATTCACCACCACCAAAGTTAGACCTTTCTGAGTCACTTTGACAGTTCTCTCCATGTCTGATGATGTTGCTATCGCCATCCCAAAAGCCGAGTTTAGCTCCTGAAATAATAGATAAAATAGTTGAGTTTAGTGCTAGAACCGAGACTAAAACCCGTATTATTGCAACTCTACATAACTATGTATGTATGCAATGATACGGGCCTGGCGCATCGTCATACTATTACGATTGTTAGGGTATGCTAATCGACTGATCTATGAAGCTTACAGTTAATCATTTGGCATACTTGTCGATTTACTAAACGATTTAATGCTGATAATGTTTTATTAAAAAAAAAATTGTATGACTCAGTGTTATTATTTCCAATATGTACCTTCCTATTGGAAATAGGTATGAATGATGTAGTTGCTAAAAACGTGAACGTGTTACAAATGTTATGTAGCAAACTATGATATTTATCAATGAAATACCTGTGCATTGTATTCGTGTGCGTTACACTCGTATAGAGCTAACATTAATTATCCCTAAATACTTGGTAAATGTTTGTTAGTACCCGCACTAAAGCCGCCCGTTCCTCGCTTTTGAGTCCGTACACGGTGGCGCCTTCATCCTTCGACAAGTGCGGCGCGCTGAGGCTGCCCATCACCATAACGTACGGCATGGTGGTATCGTTCGCACAAAACTATCACCGACAACTGACCGGGCACATCGTAACGTCAACGACACACGCGTCGGATGTGATCGATCGGAATGGAAGCGACACGCGGCGTCGCGGCAGGTTGTGGCGGCACTGCAGTGTGAGTGAACTCAGGTAACGAGAGGTTGGCATACGTGGTTCACAATGGCGCGCGTGTGTGCGTGCGGCCTTCACGCGGCCTGCGCCAGCGCCGCGGCTCCTCCATCAAATGACATGCACCGATACGAGAAAAAACAACAAACCTGTTTATTTTGTTCATGCGATGAGGATAATTATTGTGGGCATATTTTTTGTTAGTGAATTCTAATTAACTTATTGAAACTTGTCAGTTCCAAATAGTATTATCTGCTGTCTACCTACTTACCCGCCGTAAATTATTTATAACATGTTTCCATCGTACACGTAACGCCTGCTAGCAATAGAAAAGAATATTAACATTCAGGCCCTGTTTCCTTGCATAACAAAAGACCGGCGACCGTAAAATTAAAGAATTAAGTGGCTTTGGCGCACGTAGTACAAATTATAGTTATTAGTAGCTATAATTGTATGTGGACAATTATATCACCTGAGGTTCCAATAACTAATTATTTTAGTACAACCGATTGCGTCTAGATTGCGCTTTTATAATACATAGCCAAAAATTATAAATATGTATTTACTTTCGATCTGTGTAGAAGAATACTTTTTGGTTTACCAAAAAACAATAGAATGTAGCACTGTCGAAATAGACATGTGACAAATTTGTAAACTTTAAAAACACTCGTCGAGAAATACGTAAACAAATATTTTTTGTACCCTGTATACTGAGAGCACATCACCATGAGTCATTCCATGAGCAGTCCTAGGAACATTCAGCTGGGTAAATATTTATCTTGATTGTTAGCTCGTTATTTGCTGACATCATGGTCAATCTAAGACTGAAGGCAGGCTGATCTGATTCTAATCTGATATGCCGATTCTACTCAACCTACTACTTTTTATGTAGATTTTTTAATCGTATTACCATTGCACAGCTTTAGTGTGACAGAAACCTGATCCCCAATCATTCAGCAAAAAATTAGAAGCTGGTCTTAATACGTTTATTTTTTGTGAACCCAGGACTGAGCGAGACACAAAGTCACAACCACTAAGCTAACATGTACGGACGACGGCACATAAGCTAAACACTACGACATCTTATGTGTTGTACCTAATAACTACGATCTGGCAACAAAAAATATGTGCTGACGACTGTACCAAGCCTTTAATCCAGTATTAGCTATGAATATTATATTAATTTCAGTATTCGAAACATACCAGAAAGCCCGATTAGTGTTTGTTCAAACAATGGCTGAGCTAGCAACGAGGGCTACCAATGTGAAATGTTTGCAGAGTGCCGGAGTGTTAGGCAAGTTAAATTAATATAATGTTTCTAAATCCGGAGGGGTGCTACGGTAGACCTACATAGATGCGTATTATACAAAACGAGTTTGGTTCGATGATGCTTAGTATCACCCCCCGCGGAAATCCGTTACCAATCTTCAAGATATTATGGATTTATATTTTCTAGAAAGAAAGCTATTTACTTTCGATACATAGCTGAACTGCTTGCTGACCGAAGACTGCAACAACTGCTATGGGTCACATGACATGGTGCGGCAGTTCGCTGTGGTGGCGTAGGGCGGCGCGCCAATCTGCCTTTGGCACACCATATTATTGCTATTTCGTCGGGGGTCGTTAACTCTGTTTTTAAAGGGTCTATTTCACCTCTCATTCTCACTGTTGCAACTCCTGTCTGGGTAGCCAGGATCTACCAAGTTAACTTCGATAGCTAAACTGCTTGCTAACCCCAGAGCTGCTGCGGCCGCTGCTATCAGACGCGTGCAGCACAGTACGGCAGTGTGCGGTGGTGGCGGCAGCGCGGCTGGCAGAACACGACGAGGCCGTGGCCCGCCAGATACTCAACGGAGGAATGCTCACCATCACGCTGGAGAACCTCAACAAGTACAATGTTAGCATTAGCCGGGAGTTATTACAGCTGATGAAGGGGCATAGATAGAGCGTAGCTATGGTTAGTTACCTATTAAGTAGGTATTTACTACACGGACTAGTTTCACTCGTGTAATTAGCGCTATACTTACTTAGGTAGATACTCTGGTAATTCTACATTCCAGCGGCAGTAGCGTTATTTTAATAAATGACAGGAAATTTATGCGGTTTTTTATTTTCTAAAATTAACACTATTTTCCACAGGTTTACTACAAACGGTCAGCATTGTACCTTATGAGAGCGGTTGCAAAGTAAGAAAAGTTTGGTTTCCGCTTATGATTTTCACGCGAAGTTAACTTACCTATTTAAAATTTACAACTGGTTAAATTTTTTAGGCACAATGAAGAGTTAGCATCAGCAATCGTTCGTCTTGGAGCTTTAGAGCATATTGTATCGTGTCTTGAAGATTTTGATACCCAGGTAAGACCAGGTCGCAGTTATTTCAAAAACAGTCATTAATTTTCATTCTTTATTACCTACTATGATACAAATACTTAGGTGAAAGAAAATGCCGCCTGGGCCCTGGGCTATATCGGCAAGCATAGCGAGCAACTGGCTGGACTAGTGGTGGACGCGGGCACGCTGCCGTTGCTCGTGTTGGCTTTTCAAGAACCAGAAATGAGTCTAAAACAGATCTCATCTGGAGCGCTGGTCGACTTGGCGCAACACAAACCTGAAGCAGTGGTGGACGCGGGCGCTATATGCCATTTAGTACGTGGATTGGAAAACCAAGATCCTAAACTGAAGGTAGAATGTAACAGAATATTTTCTAGGTAGACTAGACAGGTGACGTACTCTACTTACTCACCCTGATAAACCACTTTTATAAAGCCATATTTTATCATCACAGCTTTAGAAACGTATCTAAAATACCTACCTACATTTTCTCAATGAGATTTTTCGATGAAAGTTTTTCATGATTTTAAACTACCCTTTATAGCTAGGCCGCGCCAATCGAAACTGGCAATTTAGTAAGTAAGATATTGATGAACTACAGATTAAAAATCTGAAAAAGTTACATAAGTAAGATAATTTAGTACCATTACCACTTCAGCGTAGCACACTATGCGCACTTGGCGCCGTGGCGGGCGCGCGCTCTGAGCTGGCGGAGGCGGTGGTGGCGGGCGGCGCGCTGCCACCGGCGCTGCTGCACGCCGGGCACGACGCCGCGCCTGTGCGCCGTGCCGCCGCCTTCCTGCTGCGGGATATCGTCAAGCACTCGGTGGATGTAAGACTTGGAGTTACTTACGTACATAATCAGTGCGTGCAGCGCGCTCGTTCGGAGCTGGCAGTGGCGGTGGTGACGGGTGGTGCGCTCCTACCGGCTACGGACGCTGCGCTGGCGCCGCCTTTTGCCGTGAGATATCGTCAAGCGTTCTGTTGAAGACTTGGGAGTAGCTTAATCAGCGCAGCACGCCTGTAACGACACCGCGTCGACTGCTATAAACTTGCAACTCTTAACGCTAAATTTTTAATCACTATTGTTTTATTTCTCGTCATAGCTAGCACAACTGGTGGTAAACACCGGGGGCTGCGGTCCACTGGTGGAGCTGCTGTCGGAAGCCACGGGCGGCGCGCGGGTGCCCGCGTGCATGGCACTCGGCTTCATCGCTGGCCAGTCGGACCAGCTCGCCATGGCTGTCATTGAAGCTAAGGTTTGTACACAATCGCACATATTAAAAAAATCTAAAATTATTTATTCACATAATAAGTACCTAAACTTACGAAAATCTGAACCCTGAGCAAGTGGGTCGGTTGAATGAACGCTTCTGCTGTCGTCATCACCGATTAATCAATCTGCACAGTCAGCCAAATTAACAACCCAAATTGTACTCAATTGCCAGATGAAAATTTAACTCCGTAACAAGCTCATACCCTCACCTGCCAGTAATATCTTATGGCCAAGTACATCCCATAGGTACTCTAACAAGTTTAATGTACTCAGGCGATTCCACCTCTGGTAGAGATACTGCAAAACGTGGAAGCCGAAGACGCGGAGCTGTGCGCGGCCGCGTGGACGCTGGGCCACATCGCCAAGCACTCGCCGCAGCACAGCCTGGCCATAGCCGTGGCCAACGCCCTGCCCAGGCTGCTACAGGTACAAGTCATGCAGACGGTGCCATCTTGCAAGCTAGTTTGGCGCCATATTGCTAGGTAGTTAGCGTCACCTTGCAAGGTACATATTTGGCGCCATCTTGCTAGATACATAGTTGGCGCCATCTTGCAAGGTACATAGTTGGCGCCATCTTGCAAGCGGAGCGGAGCCACTAGCCACTAGCGGACTTTAGTCTACAGTGGCGCCAGCTGGTGAGCGCTAATAAAAAGATAGCCATTGAATAATGCACTGTTTGTAGTGATTTGAGTAAACAAATTTGATTGCAAATCTAAATAATGTTGAGGATACACACTACAATTCATTCTCTACTACTTTACTGTCCTAATTGCCGAAGACTATTGGCGCGGACAATACATTCTGTCATGAGTACTGTCCTGTCAACTTGTAAGGAGTATCAATTTTGCTAAATATGCTATTGCGCATGTTAGGATAAATTACCTACTATACTATTTTATAGCTAACGTAAAAATTAAGTTGAAGCAGCTTTATTAGACACTGGATTAAAATTTTAGAAAACTGTTTTTTTTTTCCGAATAGCACATATTATGCAGTATATTAACGTTCCTTAGTTAGATTATAACTTTGTTACGTATTTAACAGCTATACACAAATCCAAAGTCATCTGGAGAGGTGCGTGCACGGACGTCCTGTGCCCTCAAGCAGGCGCTGCAGTGCTGCCTGCACAGGCCCGCCCTGGAGCCACTGCTCCACGCTGCCCCAGCATGCATACTAAAATATGTTCTAGCACAATACGCAAAGGTAATTATGATCATAATTAAATAAAACAAAGTATTTTGGTAAATATAAAAACAAATACTTTATACTATAATATTATCAGCTGATAAAAACTAACTTTTTACATTATATCAAGATAAATACCACAGTCTAGCTCATAAAGTGGGATTTTTAAAATAGTCACCAATTAATAAACTGGACCATCATCAAGATTGTCATCTTCCTCATCATACTCTTCACCATTGTCAAAGTAGTTGTTAGCATAATCTGTGCCATCATCTATTTCTTCGTCTTGTTCCTCTTCATCTTCTAATTCCTCATCATCATTTACAACCTCCTTTTTAGATTTATCTTTATTTTCATTATTCTCTGTAGTTTCTTCTGATTCTTCCATTGATTCTTTACTCTCTAGTGTCTGTAATCTTTTTGCTATTTCTTCTGGGTCTTCAAGTTTTCTCTTTCGTGCCACTCGTGTCCTGCTGGCCTGAGGTCGGAGTTCCGCTGGCAAATTATTCCATACACAATTCAAAACTTTGTCCTGTTTAGCATCTAATGCAACTTTGTATTTATCCGAGTACCTTTCTATTCCATCGGTGCGTGTTTTGACCTTAACATACGCTGGTGAATCGTGCAAATATTCTATGAATTGATCCTTCACGATTAGCATGTAGTCTGTCGTCGCATCACTCACTAGTGGCAGAGGTTTAGCTTCTAATTTAGGGAATAAAGGTGGCGGTGCAAGATTTTGAGCAGTGGTTTCCCCTCGAGCTATACCCAAGGCCTGAAGTTGTTCGTGAGTAAGTGATAGAGTGCTTCCGCGTCCACGTCCTCTGCCTGCCATTATAGATAAGATTTATCCGAGTAACTGTATTTCAGCTCGTTTTGTTTATAGATGAAACTGAATGATGATAAAAGAAATATACCATCAAATTCAACAATCACATCACAAACACCAAGTTTGTTTTTATTTGCTCGGCATGTTTTTGACATTGACAGAACTTGCCAAATTTTTAGGTTATATTTTTGTTTTTAATTATTAACCTTTTGAAGCAATGGAATAAACATTATACATGTTCGTTGGTGGAAACCTAAAATGAAATGTATAAAATATTAATTTATTGTTATAAATTCTGTCTTAAATATTTTCCAGATTTTGCCAAATGATGCCAGAGCTAGAAGATTATTCGTTACAACTGGAGCACTAAAAAGAGTGCAAGAAATAGATACCGTTCCAGGAACATCTCTCAAAGAATACATCAACATTATCAACAGTTGTTTCCCTGAAGAAATTGTTAGGTAAAACACATGGACCTATAAAAAAAGTCGGACGGATTCTCATCAACAAAATACTGTGACATTAGGATACACCAGCTTGCTTGTACGTACAGGCCGGCACGCACACATTCACACCCTGATACACCACTTCGAGTGCAAACTTCACACAGTTGACACATTTAAGCAGCGAAAAAACAACACGGATACGTAGGGTTGCCAACATTTCATCAGCGAAATATAGTATTTTCCAAAATAAGGTGTAAAAAAATATAGTACATTTAAAAAAAATATAGTATTTTATGGGAAAAACAAAAAATAGACAAATATACATTTTTTAATTATTTATTTTTATAAAAACTATATTTTTTTGCAGTTCTTGCGCTGTGTAACAGTTTTTTGTATAAAATAAAAGCGTCATATGCTTTGTCACATTCAATTTTTAAATTGATATAAATCAAAAGCTATTTTTTAATTAATGATACACTACTTCTGTTTCTTTCTTCTCGCCACTTCGAATTCATAACCGAATATATCCTTTCTGTAAATGCCGAAGTGGCGGGAATAGAGAGCAGGAATGAAATTACTTCAAATAAATTTGGTAAGTCATTTTCAGTATTTTTTAAAATATGCTGCCATTTTTGGCCTGTAGATTTGTCAGTAGAGTCACTACAGTCTTTGAATTTAGCAAAGATTTCATTCAATATCGTTATTTCAGAGTATAGGTCGTCCATTTTGATACTCAATTTTTCTTGTAAATTTAGAACTTCTAATATTGTCTCACAGTCATTAAATAAAACCTCCTTTTTTAAATTTAATTTTTGGATTTTAAATAACCAATTGCTTTCACTGAAATCAAACCATTTATTAAGATAGTCTAAACATTTATCAAGAAATAGCAAAAAAATCTTTTGAAATCCATAACTTTCTGTGGGGGGGATTTTGCTTCTAATGATTGCAACATTTTTTTTTGTTTTGTAACCAAAAAAAAATTATTTTTTACGTTGTTCTAACGCCGATTTTAAAATTGACATAATATGTTGTGATAAGGATAGAGACATGCAATTTTTAGTTTTACAAAAGTAATACGATAGAGAATAATACAAAGCAATAAAAACCACCTGTTATAGGGGCATTTTTTGGAGAAATTGATCAAATAACCAAAAAAACACGGCATTGGCATTTTCTGGGTATTTTATGTATTTTATTAGTATCGCCTGTTATTTAGCATTATTATTGTTTTTATTTTATCAGGATATACCTCTTAGTTTAAAAGTTATTACGTTTTCTTTACGAGAAGTAATTGGAAGAAAAAAAATTCTAGCTATAAAAAATTTGAAAAAATCTCAAAAAATTTTTGACCTCTTTTTTTCTCGAAAAAAATAGGTCTAGTTTCACATATTTTCATATGTGCACTTTATCGTGACTCACACTGTATATTTTGGGGATCTTCAGAGTAATCAAGTCATACCTACTCTCTTTTCCACTCCGGTTTATTTTATTTGGAGTCTTTTTGGTATTTTTCGTTTTTTAATCGGCGTTAGCGGCGCAATAGAATTTGACGCACTTTCGTTATCACTACCACTTTCCATCCTAATTTATATAAGATTTCAACTTTTCAAAAGAAATAACAACATCTAGTTGAAAACGATTGTGCCGATAAATAAAGCAGACCAAAATATCGTTTGACGACGTTAAAATTTACGTTGTCAATTTGACATTGACCAGTTCGTTACGTGCGATGGGGCGGAAAGGTTCTGGAATGGAGGCCGCGTACCGGAAAACGCAGCGTGAGACGTCCACCTACAAGGTGGACCGACGACATCGTAAAGGTAGCAGGGAAGCGCTGGACGCAGGCCGCTGCCAATCGATCAATATGGAAAGCATTGGGGGAGGCCTATGTTCAGGAGTCACAGTTTTGTGTTAGCGCGAGTTCCGTCCGCCTTTTTTTATAGGTCCATGGTAAAACAATTAATACTGTTTACTTTTCTTTGGCTTATTTTCTCTGGACGCCAAATAGGAAGCCCTTGAAGGAATCAACTTACTACAAGTAGCATCAAATTGACCTTAAAGACCAATAATTTACCAGTGGTGAATGGCGTCTATTGAAGGTGCGAGAACGCTGAGAGAGAATCAATGAATTTTCTTTTGTATTTTTCAGATATTACACTCCAGGTTATTCGGATTCTTTACTTGACCGAGTCGAAGCTTATACTCCACAGGTAAAGATTTGGGAGAAGCAATCCAATCAGAGATTGAAGCAAAAATGATATGATCTAACTAAACCCTATCTCTTTACAGATTCCAGAGCTTTTTACGGATCGAGTACCTAGCGACTGTCAAAGCGAATTAACGATTGATAACGCAAATTAGTTTGTTTTGGACAATGTAATTTTATTAATAAACATTTATTGCATATTAATCCGATAGTTTCACTTCTTCCCGAGAGTCCACATTGTTTTTTGCACCTTGTCTGTTCGTCCACCAATGTTGGACACTTCAATAACGGTAGACTGACATATTACTCTGTAACTTAAATAATAAAATTTATCATTTGGACTAACGAAATACACTTTACCAGCTATTACATAGGTAATATAAAAAAATGGGAGGGCACAAATAAATAATAAATACTTACTTGTAGAAAGAGTTGCACAACAGGTTCAAGACATCAACACCTTGGGTGTCCATCTCGAAGAAAGCTTTGTGCTCGTGTTCACTACTGTAAATAATATTTTTTGTTGCGAGATGATTAACCAGCTCTCTAGAAGTTTCTGCACGTAGACCCTTAAAACCAAAAATATTTTGGGAATTATGATAAAATTATTTCATTAAGTGTTGACACACGGAGGTAGTAGCTACCCAATAACACTACAATTTTACTAATTTAGCATTATTCGAGGGAAAATTCAAGAATGATACGAACAACGTAGTGCGTGCCAACACTAACAAAAATAAACTTTACAAAACGTGAACCGTTTGGTGTTGCCATTAACAAAAAAAGTAAAAGAAATTCCATAAATTCAAAGTATTTTCTACCAGTCATTATACGATAGTTTTTAGCCTAGGCGCAGATCACCGACTTTTAGTTGGGTCGAGCAATCAATATGGATATGTATGAAAGTGCGCACTTTATACTAATTAGAATCGGGCCCAACTAAAAGACGGTGTTCTGCGCCTAGGCTTAGGGTACCTGTATTTTGCAAGTTACTGTTCCAGGAGATTCGTATTCCGCAACCGTTATGTAATGCATATTGATGGACACGAAAATACACAATACGATACAATGCATGCTAGTTTCATTCTAAATTTATTTTATACTCAAATTTATCTATGCTTGTGGTAGTGTGGTCTAGTTGCGGGAGTGATAAACTGATAACAAACGAAAAAAAAAATTAAATTCATTTATTTCAGTAGATAAATTATAACATAACATTTCAATAAACAATATCAGGTTGTATCGGTGTCTGCCAAGAGCTATCAGGTTTATGATGATGATGTAACCTGTAAAAGAAAAGTTAACATTAATAAAAAGTTTCCAGGTGATGCACAAAGATTTACAGAAGTATATTATCAGATTAAATTTATCTTCAAAGAATTCTAGATATATGCTTGTCTTATGATATTCATCATTATAAATTAATTAACTATGAAGGGTTCAAGTTTTAAGATTAAAGTTTACCTGTAATGAATGATGAAAGATTCCTGGAAGAATACGGCAATGATCTCGCCCATGCGTAGGATCTCGCAGCTCTGAAAAAAAAAAAAAAGATTTTTGTTATCTCTATTTTTTGGTTCATAAATTTTTTGAGATGCTATTGATGTATCAGTAGTTACCATACCATAATATCCCCACGATTTTGTCAGCCAGGGATAACTTAGTATTCATCATTGTAGTTTTTTGAATATTGATTTACTATCTACTTTTTACTATCCAAAATGCGTATCTTGGTATCCAGAAAAAAAAATAAACTTACCTAAATATGGCTGTTCCTTTCTTCTGTTGTGATTTCTCTTTCATGTCACATTCACGAATCTGCAAAAATATGATTTACTTGTATAAATGTCTGTTTGTTTACACACTTTTTTTTTTATCTTTTTTTACAATAAACAATCAGTTAATAAAATTTCATCAAACTACATAATAGTAATATGATATATGCTTGTAAATACCATCATTTCGAAGTTTTAACATTCTGAATAATATATTGTGTAAGTTTTTTTAAAACTAGTTTTGTAATAGTGTACAAATTCCACTTACATTTTGTAGTCTGCTTGATGTTGTAGGATTTATTGATCTCCAGAAGTAAACTGAAACAATATACATACATTAAATTAGTCATCAATAGTTTAAGCATTCTCTTTGCATCAGTGGAACAGTCATTGCACTCAGAAACTATCGATCAACAGGATTTCAGATAGGGGCGATACTTTGATCATCATTAGCTTGGTTGAAAATGGCATTACACAATTTCAACATTTCTTTTAGTAGAAAAAAAATAGCATCAAAAATCAAAACATACCTTGTGTGGGTAATTATGGTGCCTTGATGTATCATTGATCCATTTTTTCTTTTTTTCTAAGCTTGATCTGTAAGAAAAAATATAGCGCATTGTAATTTCTTATGCATATAAATTAGTAGTCACTTTATAAGTATCAAATCAGAAACGATCGATCATCAATATTTCAGTTAGGGGCGATACATTACGTCATCATTTAAAATAATAAAATCTTCAAAATTTGCAAACTGACGAAAATAATCCAAATAAATTATTGAATTTGAATATGGCAAAAGCACCACATAATCTGAAAATACATCATTAATAATCCGTATTTTATGTCGACCTTACCCTAAAGATAATATAATATCTGCTTCGCCTTTTCTTCCGCGATTTCTGTAAAATAAACAATTTATTAAGCATTTTGTGAATTTATAAAAATAGTAATCATAAATATTGTTGCATTTAACTTCAGTAGTTACCATACCATAATTTTCCCCATGGTTTTGTGAGACAGGGATAACTAATTTTATCATCATTAATGTAAAGATGTCATAATAAAATTTTTGATTTTGTCTTATAAACTGACCTTTTTATATTGTATTGAGTTTTGTGTCATGCATGTTCTAAAAATGGTCCTCCAATAACAAGAAATATTATCTGAAAATAAAAATACTATGTTAAAGACAATAAAAAATCTATTAACTTACTCAATGAGTTTCAATTTGCTTCAGTTGTTACCATACCATATTTTTCCCCATGGTTTTGTGAGACAGGGATAACTAATTTTATCATCATAAAATAACTACGAAATAATGTTAATTGAAAAATCAGAAAGGGATAAAATAATAATTATCACTTACCATTTGTATTTCTGAAAATTGCCATAACTGTTGGAATCTTTTGGCAGATAGTATCTCATCATATTCCTTCTGAACAACCTGTAATCAAAAGCCTAAGTTATAAAAAGTTATTTAATATGTAGATGTTATAAAAATATTTGATTGACTCAGTAAATATCGGATCAACAGGACTTCAGATAGGGGCGATACTTCTTAACATCATGAGTAAACAAAAAATGATGAAATATAAATTAAAGATAAGAACTTACCTAAATAATATCCCAGCATAGCCACATTACATTCGCCCTGAAGACTAGAGGTCCTGAAAAAAAAAATTAAGCAAATTGAGTACAATTATCTCAAAAAAAGTAGAATGTGATGATTGGTTTTAAAAATAATCAGGAATGATCAAACATCATGCATCAGACAGGGGCGATACTTTTTGACATCATATAAAAAAATCTTTAACTCTTTTTATAATGTAACTGTTGGTGATAAAACTTACCTCGACTTTGGGAAACCATCCATCAATTTGCTGGTGTAATTTTAAAATCTTGTTATTAACCCTGTAAATTTTTTTTTTTTGTTTGCTGTGATCATTTGCAATCAGTCCCAAGACTATGAGCAAATCTGTTCTTTGATGCTGTCATGCGGAGTGGCTTCCCGTTGGAAGCATCAACTCATCTGCTGCCCGGATCTACTGGCGATCCTCTAGCTCCAGGATATGATGACGTTTCAGTCGTCTCACATACTGGTCCATGGTAAGTTGGCGAGCAAGTTCGTTAGGATGATGGATTAACCGCTCTTTGTACTTAGTTGCCAGACTCCGAATTTCCTCCTTTATTGTTTTCATTTCAAGGTGCTCGTGGACTTCGTTGTTGGTAATGTACCATGGTACTTGTGCAATTGTTCTCAAGATCTTGTTTTGTTGGCGCTGGAGTATACTTATGTTGGAATCGCTTGCGCTGCCCCATAGTTGCAAACCATAAGTCCATATGGGCTTAAGGATAACTTTGTATATTAGGAGTTTGTTGTCCAAGGAGAGGACTTTTTTTATTTACAGGAACCCTGTAAATAAAAAAGATAATTATAATTCCATGTTTATAAATAGCAAGTGTGAACTTGTGCAGCAATGTTTTTTGTCAAACTCTAACCCTTGGAAATTTGGCTATACAAACAAAATTTCCTACACAGAGTTTGATAATGTTCCTATCCAGAGTCACGCATGCCAGTCTTGTCTGAGCACACATCGGCTTTGGTAGGGTATGTATGTAAATTAACAGCTTTAATTTTAAATAATTTATCATTTGCTGGTGTAAATGAGACACGATAGGAAATGGTTAACTATAGTCCACAAGCTGCAAGTGTAAAGAACTTACTTTCAGTAATTGTTGTTTCAGTCAAATGCCTTTCACTGCTGAATAAAGACCTCTCACAAGGATTCCACAACCTTCAGTAATATTTTCTTGTAATATTGGCCTGTTTACCTAAAACAAAATAAATCTGTTGAATAAGGGATATAGGTAAAATTGTCTTATGATAAATGAATAATATCTCATCAGTAAAGCGGTAATTTCTTAATCATAGGATCATACGAACGAGACTAAATTTAAATTCATCATTTTATTGCAATGTAAGTCTGTGAATGGTAAATTACATTCATTGGATGAGTTAAAGTTTTGTATTCTACTTACCAAATTCATTTTAACTGCTGAAACACGTTGGGTTCTGCAAATGTATGTAAAACTGTGTAACCTGAAACAAACAAAGGAAACTTTTAAGTGACCTTTGAAATAAAGGTCATAATGTTGTAAATATATCAATAATACTTGTACAACTCTTAACCCTTGGAAGTGCAACTATATGAGCCACATTTCCTACACAGAGTATTCTAATGTTCCTATCCAGAGTCACGCATGCCAGTTGTAATCTAGGCACACATCGGCTTTGGTAGGGTATTTGTAGATGTTGAAATTGTGCTTTGATGAAGAATAATCTAAAACCACATGTAACTCTAAACCTGATATGAAGTAAATAAAAGACTCACCGTTCTAGTTGTAGGATTTGCTATCAATTCAGTCTTGTTACATCAAATTATTGTATCTGTAGACAAAAGAGAGAAACCATTAGAAAAGTTTCACTACAATGAGTATAGTAATAATGTAGAAAGAACATCAGTGTTGTGGTAAGTTTGAAATCATTGATTTTCATACGAACGAGACTATGAAATTAAATTCATCATTTTGAGGTTAACCAATGAAGGACAAAGAAGTGTACAAAGACTACACACACCTGCCAGGATGAACATGCCGCCGTCTGCTCTGAAAAGGAAAACAAATTGAGTAAAGAAAACACAATTAAAAAGAAACAAATGTCATGAAACTCACCTATAGCCAAATCAATGGATTTAGATATTTAAAACAATAACAACACACTAATTAGTAGCTAAAAGTAATTCTTTATTTTATCTGTCCTTACACTGTAACTTTCAGACACAAAGAATTACTTCTTAGCCGGCTTCTTCTGGGCGGGCTTCTTGGTGCGCTGCTTCTTAGCAGGAGTCTTGGGGATCTTCTTCTTGCCGAAGGTGCCGGCGCGCGCCGCCTTAACCTTCATGCTCTTGAACACCGCTGTTCTCGCGCGATTCCTCTTCACGCGGGCTGCTGTGAGCTTGAATCTGTCGTAGTCTGTCATCTGTGCGCGCCTTTCCTTGTTGGCGAGCTTCTGTGCCCACTGGCTTTCAGCCCATTTCTCATTCAGTTTGGCGTCTGTCCACGCTTTCCTTACAACACGTGTGGGGGCTGTGAATGGGTAGCTGAGACGGAATTTTGTAAGGTGCAGTTGGTTCAGGCGGATCTGCTGGCGGGCGACACCGCTGCCGGGACCGTCAACAAGCGCGCGGGTCTGGTCAATGACGTCGACCACACTGACAAGCTTTCCCTTCAAGGGACCGTCGGCCACCAGGGCAACACGCCCTGGTTCTACAAACCTTGCGAATGGCATGACGTCCTGCAATAGAAATAAATAGGTCACTTCACTATTTCACACAATTCACGACAGCTAGCACGAGTAGAGCTTGTAAATAACACGATTTGCCGATCACCAACAATTGACAACTAAAGTTGGTAAAGTAAAAATATGGGCAAGTTATTAAAGTAGAGCTGTATGCTCTTGTATGTTTACATAAAATACGTCGAAATATAAAGCTTTTACTTGTGATTTTTATAGATTTAAACCATGCTAACCTCAAAACGTCTTCACTGTGGAAAAGACCTACGAAAAGAATCGTTTCCGCAAGATTGACAATTGTGACACCTGTTAAGAAAAATGTTGCCAGTTTATAAATAGGCACATCACTATTCTATTCACCCCAGTAGCTCAGTTTTGAGCTAATTTAAAAGCGATCTTCGAGTAGGAAGCGTTGTAAAAAAAGGAGAACCCATAGTCCGGTTACCTCGTTCGTCAAAAGGTGACCATAATGTAATAAGGTTATGGTTATGATGATCGTGCGTGCTCGGCGTCAAATCGGTGGCTAAATGAAAATCTCCCAAGCCGTATTATTTATTAAAAAAAAAAAATCTTTCGCGGAGTTCGCAGTTTTAATTTGAAAGCTTGATCGTTGCTAAGTAACTGAAAGTCAAAACAAACATCGTGATTAGTATTTTTAATAGGAATATTTTGTGCTTTTGTATAGTAATAATGCGGCTTAAATATTCCAAAACATTATTGGAAGCTCAGGTAGATAAATATTAGACTGAATATGTATTCCTTCTGCTACAGTTCCAAGTTTAGTCACTGTAGTATTATAGCAATATAATGTTTACAACAAATTACAGGAAAATGAGAGTCCAATCGCGGATATAACATGGTCCCCAAATAACGTAAAGCTGGCTGTTGCCACCTGTGAGCGGGTCGTACTGCTGTTTGACCGCGAGGGCGTGCGGCGCGACAAATTCAGCACGAAGCCCGCCGACCCGCAGGCCGGGAAGAAGTCCTACGTCATCACTGGTAAGACGTTACAATGCAATAAATGGGGCATTTACTATGCAGTTATGTATGCCCTTATTTATGAGTGCGTAGATGAAGATAGGTCTATAACAACGAAGAACAACTTTTGTAGATTTACGGCACGGAAGACGGTACATCCAGCTAAACCTACAGCATTTTATTTAGTATGAAAGAGGTGTTACTTCGCGACAAAAATGTTAAATCTGAGGTGTTGTCGACTGTACCTGAACTCTCTGATTCTGTATTATGTAGGTACAGACTACGGCAAGGTTTTAAACACCATGACTTCCTCAGTAGTATATTAGTGGGTCTGATGTGCTGTTTAATTTTTAACCGACTTCAAAAATAGGAGGAGGTTCTCAATGAGGGCTATCGTTTTTGCGCTCACCAGTTGGCGCCAATGTTGAGTAAGGTCTTGTCACTTGCTAGTGGCGAAGACAGTGGCACCAACTTGTGAGCGCTAAAGTGGTAGGAGGACTATCGCATTTGCACTCATCAAGATGGCGCCACTGTAGAGTAAGGTCCTGTCAATCGTCAGTGGTGCCAACTGTTAAGTATAAATACGATAGCCCTCATTTGAGTGTATGTTTTTTTATGACAGGGATAACGTTCAGTGACAACTCCGAGCTACTGGGCGTGGCGCAGAGCGACAGCATGGTGTTCGTGTACCGCGTGGGCGCGGACTGGAGCGGCAAGAAGGTCATCTGCAACAAGTTCCCGCTCACCGCCGCGCCCATGAAGCTGCTGCCGGCTGATAATGGCTTCTTTACCGGCACTGCTGACGGGAAAATTAGGTAGGAATGATTCTTGCAGGTGTTGCAAAAGATGTCGCGCAAATCATACTGCGTCCATAATTTCCTACAGAATACATTTTTTGTGACACATCATCCTAATGGGTTAGAACTATGCTATGTGGCAATACTGGCAATGCGTATACCACGTTTGCCTGTAAGGGATAACATTCAGCGACACTTCGGAGCTACTCGGCGTGGCGCAGAGACACAGCATGGTGTTCGTGTAGCGCGTGGGCGCGGACTGGAGCGGCAAGAAGGTCATCTGCAACAAGTTCCCGCTCACCGCCGCGCCCATGAAGCTGCTGCCGGCTGATAATGGCTTCTTTACCGGCACTGCTGACGGGAAAATTAGGTATATGAAAAGGATTCTTTCAGGTGTTGCAAAAGATGTCGCGCAAAACATACAGCGTCCATAATTTCTTACAGAATACATTTTTCTGTGACACATCATCCTAATGGGTTAGAACTATGCTATGTGGTAATACTGGCAATGCGTATACCACGTTTGCCTGTAAGGGATAACGTTCAGTGACAATTCCGAGCTGCTGGGCGTGGCGCAGAGCGACCGCATGGTGTTCGTGTACCGCGTGGGCGCAGACTGGAGCGGCAAGAAGGTCATCTGCAACAAGTTCCCGCTCACCGCCGCGCCCATGAAGCTGCTGCCGGCTGATAATGGCTTCTTTACCGGCACTGCTGACGGGAAAATTAGGTAGGAATGATTCTTGCAGGTGTCGCAAAAAATGTCGCGCAAATCATACTGCGTCCATAATTTCTTACGGAATACATTTTTCTGTGACACATCATAGCGAACTAAGGGCAGTAAGGGCTTTGTTTGGCATAGGGAAAATGAGAATTAGCAGCAGGTGTTGATCTATTCACGGGGCTGATTTTAGAGGAGACGCATGGTGTTCTCTCATATCGATGAGACACAACCAAGCCCCCTGGACCCGCAGGTTCCTGGACTGCAAGAGCAACAAGAGCTCCAGGTCTTTTCAATGCTTGTGGAAGCACTATTAGCGAACTTAAGGGCTGTGTTTACCACAGGGAAAGTGTATGATTGGCAGGCGTCGACCTATTTACAGGACTGGTTTTAAAGCTTAGTAGTTATATTGGGTAAATCTCTTTGTCAAAACCAAGCCCCCTGGACCCGCAGGTCTCTAGACTGCAAGAGCAACAAGATCTCCAGCCTGTGGACGGCGGCGTCGTGCTGTGTGACTGTGTGTCGCTGGCGCGTGGCTGCGAGGGCATGCTGTGTCGGTCCACGTCGACGGGACGCTGTATCTCAATGGGCAGCTGCTGCTCGATTAAATATTTTGTCTGTTGCAATAATGACTTCGAACCCACACAGGGAAAATTGGCACAGGGAAAGTGAGGATTGGCAGCTGTTCTATTTACAGGACTGATTTTAGAGGAGTAGCAAGCAGGACTTGCCCCAATATGAGAGTCTTAATTATGACGGGTAACACCACAACCAATCATTCTGGTCACCTAGGTCTCTAGACTGCAAGAGCAACAAGAGCTCGAGCCTGTGGACGGCGGCGCCGTGCTGCGTGTCACTGGCGCGCGGCGGCGAGGGCATGCTGGTGTCGGGACACGTGGACGGGACACTCTATCTCAATGGGCGGCTGCTGCTCGATTAATATTTTGTCTCAATTGATTTTTCAATGCTATTGTGGTAGCACACTTAGCGAACCCAAGGGATTACTACAGGGAAAGTGAGGATTGGCAGGTGTCGTCCTATTCACAGGACTAGTTTGGGAGGAGCAGCAATTAAGATATGCTCCGTTATATGAAAGCTAATTAGGGAATCTAATAACTCTGTCACAACCTTCTTCTCCACCCTGGATCTCTAGGTCCCTGGACTGCAAGAGCAACAAGAGCTCCAGCCTGTGGACGGCCGCGTCGTGCTGCGTATCGCTGGCGCGCGGCGGCGAGGGCATGCTGGTGTCGGGACACGTGGACGGGACGCTGTATCTCAACGGGCGGCTGCTGCTGCGGTATGCGCTGCCGCCTACAGCTCTTGTGCTTCTACCGCCTTATGTGAGTAGGACGTCTCTTTTTTACGGATAAACTTGTAAGATATTGATCTCATTTATGTATTTAAGATGAAGATTTTGTTCAATCATAAAGCTTTTTTGACTTACTCCTGGTTTTTTTCAGTTGAATGGATGGTTTATGTTTATTTATCCAAATTTTTAATGACCCCTATGAAAAGAAAATTCCTATTAAGGGAGAGTCCGGTAATTTGGACCAGTTTTTTTCAATCCCATTTTACACATAGTTTTCTTTTGTTTTTGCTAATGTTCATGGTATATAATGAAAGAGAAATTATTCAACTTACTATTTCATAGGTATTAATCAACACAATTGTTGTATATTTAGCACAAATCAACAAAATACGAGTTCAGAGCTTCGGTCCAATTTAGCCAACCGGTTCGATAATTTGTACCACAGGGTTACTAAATTGGATTTCAATAAATTTCAAGCCTATAAAAAAACTATGGCAAAATATTATACGATACATTCTTAACAAATTAGGTAACGAAAAGGAACAGTAGTTAATATCATAGACAATCGATATTGTTTTACACGTTATCACGATTTTGACTAAAAGTTTTGTAATTCCAATTATCGTAACACATACTTGTACCTAATCTACTTTGCCAGTCTTTTGCTTTCATTTATTGTTAGTCAAACATAACTACGCTATTATAACTTCAAAATATGATTTACTGAAAAAAAATTCAATATCCTTTGGTAAAGTTCCATACAACTTGATGTGGTACAATTTAGCCGACTAGGTGATAGTGCTTTTAAAAAATCGGTAAAAAATATAGCTTATAAATACCGAAAATTGTTTCAAAAAATTGTAATCCACACTAATTTACGCTTCTAAATAAATATTAGAAACACACTGTGATTAAATTTAACAAAATTACAAACTAAACATGCATTGTCAAAAGTTACTTGAAAACAATGAAAAAATACTTTTCAAAATAAAACACACGTGTTCGTTGTCACGGCAAAAACCACATGGCCGATATTAATTGAATTTAGTTGTGTATCGCTGAGTGTTGCAATTACAGACATTCAATTAATACTTTACGAAATATGAGGGTGGTACAATTTACCCGGCGGTACAATATACCGAACTCTCCCCTATGTGTTACCATAGGTAGGGGTGAAAACGGGCATTAGTCATTCATACAACAAGGGGATACCCACACGCGTCTTTCGAGCGTCGTCGCCTTGCCAGCGCCCGCGCAGCGTCGATGTTCGAAAGACGCTTATGTAGGGAGGCCTTACACATAATTGATTTCAACCACACACAGCTCATAGTGGGAGCGTGCGACGGGCGCGTGAGCGTGTACGAGGCGCAGCGCGGCGCGCTCGTGCGCAGCGTGGAGCCGGCGCTGCCGCCCGACGCGCGCGACCTCGTCTGCGCCGCGCCCAGCCCTTCCGGACAGGTAAGTAATAGGATTAACTGGGTAATTAAAAATGTATTTAAACAGTCGCCAGCTCACAACAGTCGGCCTTGTTTGCAGGCATGGCCAGTGGGTTAGTTATAAGCAACTCTCTCCGCCTGCTCACTAAAGGCGGGGCCTAGACCCTCTAAAACCCGACGGTATCCACCGGAATCTAATGAAACGGATCCGCGAGCTATTGTCCTAATTTGAAACTTATCTGCAGCTTCGTCTCAGGCTAGACTCTAGAGGCTCACCGGAGAGCGCTAGCTAGCCGCTAGTTTCCATAGAGTCTTTCCGGCTTCGAGGGCTCCCCCTATTCCACTATACCAATTGTTTTTAATTTTAATACAGGCTTTCTCCGCGTGATCCTTGTGCAACAGGACATGATATTATGGTCTGCGCCGTTATACAGCTCGAGGCTGTACTAAATGTGTATTATAGACGGTGGCATTCGGCGTGTTCGACGGCTGCCTAGTGGGCGAGCTGAAGGAGTCGGGCGGGCTGGAGCTGGCGACGCTGCAGATGCCGCACCTGCACGCGGCGCGCGCGCTGGCCTGGAGCGGCGACGGCACCAAGCTGGCGCTCGCCTCGCAGGCTGGAGACGTTAACAGCTCGAGGCTGTACTATAATGTGTATTATAGACGGTGGCATTCGGCGTGTTCGACGGCTGCCTAGTGGGCGAGCTGAAGGAGTCGGGCGGGCTGGAGCTGGCGACGCTGCAGATGCCGCACTTGCACGCGGCGCGCGCGCTGGCCTGGAGCGGAGACGGCACCAAGCTGGCGCTCGCCTCGCAGGCCGGCGCCGTTATACAGCTCGAAGCTGTACTAAGGTACGACATAAAACCTTCATAGAGCTCTGGCAAATGTATTGCCACCAGAGGCGTAGCGTACGTGCCTTCTGTTTGTGGAGAGTATTTTATTGAACTTTGATTTTATTTCAGACGTTGGGTATGGCGAGATTCAGTCGAAGTGCAGCATGTAAGCTCCAAGCAGCTAGTTCTCACTCGGCTGGCTAACGATGCTCCTCCACTCACCGTTACCACTAAGCAAGCCCCCGATATATTTAACGTTAGGTTCATAGGTAAGTTGTCAACAGACTTTAATTTTTATCATCTTAATTGCAAATAGCTCAAAGTGTTTGTTTTGTATTTAGGTAACGACTGGTACGCAGTGTGCAGGACAGCCTCCACGTTGATACTTTGTGACATAGCTCACGGTTTGACGAGTGAGGTAAGTCTCTATGTGATTTAAGGCGATTAGAGTCCTCAATGACCTTGGGCGTTTGACCTTCACGCCGCGAGCAACACCCGCGTACCCCGCACCAAAAACTCCGATTTGACACCGATCAAAAATACACGGGCATAGGTAGATACAGAATAGAAGCTCTTTCTTCATACATTACTGCCTATTATTTTAAACTTAAATTGATGAACCTTGATGTCGGTGTCATTTAACTCAGGCGTAAAGGTATTTAATAAAAATAACAAAATCCATGAACATTTTGTACGGGATAAAATTTTATTTTATTTTTATACTGATTGCAAAGGCCTAGTAAATAAATAACGTAATAATTTTTCTACTTGTATTTATCTAGTGCAGTTGTTTTGGAGTCAATTATAGTTTTTTTACACTAATAGATTCTATTCAGGTAGAAAATAGCGTCTGAGCGCGTCATAATTCAATTGTATCATCTGACTGCACGTACTCTATGAACAATTCTGACATAAAATCTATTGTCGAACAAAAGCTGGGTTGCACCATCTTACTTCAACTTTGACAAGCGTCAAAAGTCTGTCTAACTCCATACAAAAAACACCGGTTATCGCCAAAGCTACGGTCAAAGTTAGGTCACGTCAGGTGGTGCAACTCAGCCAAAGAAAAAATTCATTTTGATCGCTAATGTCAGTTTGCAGCGAGTGACACAACCTCCCCGTCTGAAGGCCAGCGGCCGACTGCCGCCCGCACCCCGCGAAGGCCCCCTCAACAGCAAAACGTTCGGAATTTATCAAAAGTAAAATTTATGAATGAAAGTAATGTTCGATTGAAAAACGCAACGTGTCATTTAAAGATTAAAGAATTCCTAATCTATTCGTGCAAAAATCTTTTAAATTAACATAGCCGTTTCGGAGGAGTAGGGAATTTAAGTAAAAAATCGATGTCCCGTATTTATTTTTTTAATCCAAAACAAAGAGACGTAGCGAAAATTCAAACGTCACAAATGTAGTCCTTGAACTGTTGTATAACATATATTTTTTTCAACTATTTCTATCCAGCAGTAAAAGAGGAGTAGGCTTTACAAAATGCCCATTTGGCGCGGATTGAGGACTCTAATCGCCTTAATGTTACTTTGATTATTTTTTACCGACACGCAGAGGTAAATGAGTTTATTGCTGCGCTCCTTTTCAGCACTTGCTAACTTTTGGTCTTGCAGCACTAGTAGTGATAAGGAAAAAAATATTGTGAGACATCTAAAGGCTTCTCATAAAAACCCTTAGGAAACGTAATATTTAGCTTGTTCTTTTATTTTACTTGTAAGCACAGTTTATTATGTCCGTTTTCGCCATCAATCCCTAATTTTTAAGTGACTATGGTACCACGTAACAGGAATTTTGTTTTCAAAGGGGTCACTTAAAAATTAGGGATTGATGGCGAAAACTTAGTCTACTAGGCTAGCGGCCGCCCGCGACTTCGTACGCGTGGATCCCGATTTACCCCCTTCATCTATCTTACGCGGTTTAGATTTTTTCATACAAATGTTTTTTCCCGCTAACTCCCGTTTCCGTGGGAATTTTGCAATATCCTGTTGTAACTAAGCTTTAAGTTTACTAAGGTACCTGCATGCCAAATTTCAAGCGTCTTAACTTAAGCGGTTTAGATTTTTCATACAAAAGTATTTTCCCGCTAATTCCCATTCCCGTGGGAATTCCTAAGTATACTATAACCTGCCCAGGAGTATGAAGAATAATTGTACCAACTTTCGTTAAAATCCGTCGAGTAGTTTTTGTTTCTATAAGGAACATACGGACAGACAGACAGACAGACAGACAAAAATTTTACTGATTGCATTTTTGGCATCAGTATCGATCACTAATCACCCCCTGATAGTTATTTTGAAAATATATTTCATGTACAGAATTGACCTCTCTACAGATTTATTTTAAGTATAGATAGATTTAGATTCAAACTGACTGACAATAATGGTCAGATCCCGTGGGCGGGCGGCGGCGAGCGCGTGTACGCAGCGGTGGGCGGCGCGTGCCTGCTGCACCGCGCCGGCGAGCTCAGCGTCGTCGAGTACGGCCTGGATCGGGTGCTGCACACGGTTAGTCTTTTTCACATCCCACTAAGTAGGACTACAATTCGATGGGTGCCGGGAATAAAGCCACAATCGACAAAACACAATTTTACAGGAGAAGAGATTTAGTGTCAATTTTGAACAATTCTAAACTACGAGGCGTATCAAAACGGTTTGTATATCAAACGATGCATTATTTTTTCTGGACAAATTTTAAATGATGCATGGGGAATAACGATTCAATATCCATAGTGCTTTTGGTAAATCAGGCAGTTTCAAAGATAAAATTCTGAAAAACATTCAAAAGGTGTATAGGGACCCGCAGTTTACTAAAATCACTTAATCGGAAAACTGCTGCTATGGCTATTGCGGCTTTATTCCAGGCACCCATCGAAAATTGTTTCTTTTTGTTCCCATGTCCCATCACGGAAAATAATATGATTAATGTTTCAGAAGATTCTTTGAGCTGTTTTTGAAAGTTCTGAATAAATTCTGATACCAGTGCATCAAGTGGCTTGTGATAAATCATAAATTTTGAGATCATAATTGATCTGCCAAATCTGTATTGCTAGGTGCGCACAGAGCGCGTGAACCCGCACGTGCTAAGCGTTCGTATCAACGAGGGCGGCGACACGCGTAAGCACCTTGCCTACCTGCTGGACCGCCAGACCATCGCCGTGGTTGACCTTACTACTGGTGAGTGGGTTTGAAACAGTTTTCGTAAACATTGTGGTACGGTTTATTTATCATATGGCATGCGATAGTTATTGAGATAATCGTGAAAATGGTTAGAAGGCGATCACACTTCACTCTGTAATGTTTTATTATGTTCTCAAATTTTTTGGAGCAGTTGACCTGGTTGATGGCTACTTCATTTTAAAACAGGTGTCCAACTGGGTCAATGGTGGCACGAAGCGCGCGTGGATTGGCTAGAGCTAAACGAGACCGGCCAGCTACTGTTATTGCGGGATACGCGCAGAAGGCTTGCGCTGTTGCGGCTTGAAACTGGAGATAAGGTATAATCATTATTTTACCAGATCTATTTCTCGTAAATGATTTTGATGCTTGAAACCGCTTGTTTAAAATTGATAGCTGTATTAATAAGTGAAATTGATGCTTACAGGAAATTATAGCAAGTGGGGTGGGTTTCGTGCAGTGGATAGAAAACTGCGACGCGGTTGTGGCGCAAACTCCCACACATCTGCTGATTTGGTAATAATGACTCAACTTTTTAAATTGCACAACACTCATATCTGTTATAAAAGAAATGGTTCAATAACAGGATATTTTTCACCAGGTACAGTGTATGGGAAGCAGATAGCGCAGAGATGGCTGAATGTAGCGGCGGCGTAGCGGTGGAAGTTAATGCACGTCGCGTACTATTCGAGGGCGGACAAGTGCCGTACTTGCAATTGGATGAACATCGTCTAGCATTCAGTACGTACTTCATCACTAGCCTTAAAATTAGTAGGATTAGATAAGAACGAGATTCAGATAGAGCTTATTTACATTGTTGTTCCAGATAACGCGTTGCGTAGTGGTGATCTGGCTGGGTGTGCAAAATATCTAGACGGTGTTGGAAACAATGCCGACGTGGCATCGTTGTGGAGGCAGTTAGCTGAACGGGCTCTGGCTACTGATGACATTCAAGTAAACAAGAACTTCGTAATAGATTATCTTTAAGAAGGCAAATAGAGCGTTAATTTGGAATAAAAATTAATTGCAGCTAGCAGCAAAATGTTACCGAGAAGTAGGCGACGAAGCACGAATGTTCTATCTGGACAAGACTGTAGAATTAGCCGCATCAGTTGGCGATGGTGATGTGGCTGCAGGTAAAAGAGATATTTCGCAAGTAACTTAAAATAACGTTTAATTGTAGAGTATACCCTTGTCTTGTTGCTCGTATCTTGGAGTAAGTTTCCAAGAGTAAGGTCACCGCACACGGTTCACCGGGCACAACCACAAAACGCCACCACCGGCATATACAATAGATTTTCGTGTGGCCGAGTTTTGTGTCGTTGCTAAATCTTTTTGTTGTTCTTCTTAAGCCTGTTTGCCTTTCTCTTGATTCCTTTAGGTCTCATGATTGCTATTTTGTATTTGGATCTCGTAAATTATTAACATATTATTCAATCATGTACCGTAGGATTAAACGTAGCCACAGTGCGCGCTCGCCTCTCCATATTCGCGGGAGACCTACCGTCTGCGGAGGAGTGGTACGTGAAGAAAGCCGGGAAGCCAGAGCTAGCTATCGACATGTACAAGCAGTTTAACCGGTGGGCCGAGGCCGTGGCTCTGGCCGAGAAGACTGATCGCGCTGCTGTGGCGATGCTGAAACAGCAGCATATGGACTACTTGACTTCTACTGGTTAGTTTTTTCAAGAGTATCTTCGATCATTATTGCATTAGCAGCATAACGGCCTTTGACCATCCAGTATTGAATGTAAGAGAATGCGTAACATAAGGTTTCTCCCATTTTTTCATTAGCCATCTTCTGGAGGTCGTCGGTCCATAGAATAGGTCCTATACTACGTTTGCAGAGACATATGGTTTCCCTCAGTTTCCATCCGAAAACCTGTTTCCACCTTTCACGGATTAACAGTCAATTTGAAGCATTATTTAGCAGTTGTCTTAGCTCTGCAGTGCGATTCTATAAAACCTTCACCTAGACATCGCAACTAAATCCGCGGTGAGTTTTTAGATTAGCATTCTAAAAACTCTATCGTCGGCACGAATTTACTCTAGCGCTACGCTTGTCGGCGCGGCAGCGGGTTGAAAGAACTACTGGATGTAGCATTAAAAAGAAATTCAGAGTCATCAGAGTGACATTTTATATGTATAATCGTGAACCCATCGTAAACCCCTTTGGCTGAAATGATGATGATGATGATGAATCGTGAGCCCACAAAAAAATTACGTTTTCTAAAGGTCGTCTAGGCGAAGCTGGGGCAGCACTAGCCTCATCAGGAGACGTGCAAGGCGCGGTACGGCTATGGCTGCGCGGCGGGCGCGCGCGAAGAGCCGCTGCGCTGTTGCTGCAACATGCTTCGCTGCTGCGGGATACGGAACTGGTGGACGCTGTGCATACGCAGCTTGTACAGGTAGGTAGAGAAGGGTGGCTATCGGATTTTGAACTTTAATGTGAAGGTACAATTTTGTGAAAAGCCTCGTTGCCTCGCTGCTGCGTGACATTGACGCTGCTGACGACTCACTTTATGCGTGTTGACGATACTATGACGCATAATAATATGTGTGTGACACTTAGGCTGGCGCACGTACCTACTGGATTTTGATAGACTCGACTTTCCAAAACTAGAAGATTTTCTTGTTAGTCTTCTTTGCTTTTGCTATATTCATAATTCAAATGCAAAAAATTATGCGTGACATTATAGGTATTCAATAATATTTTATAGGAAGAATGGTGGGAGATGGCCGGAGAAATATCAGAGAGAAGAGGAGACAGCCGAACTGCTGTTGAATATTACGCCAAAGGGAACAACTTCGCCAGAGCTGTTCAACTTGCTAGAGAGGTAACTGTACCTACTTACTGAAGTGCTATTTAAAGATCTCGATAGTATACTGACTTACTAGATTTCTCTTACTTGTTTGTAAAGGCTTGTCCAGCTGAGGTGACTAGCTTGGAAGGTATGTGGGGCTCCTGGTTGGTGAGTTCCCGCCAGGCGGGCGCTGCGGTCCCGCATCTGATCGAAGCTGGAGACACAAGAGGTGCTTTAGCTGCGGCGCTGAAAGCACATCACTATAGGAAGGCTTTACAGATTGTTCAGGTAATGTTTAATCACCTTTTTGGTACTCTTGACAAATGATAATGCACATTTATCCTAAAACTTTTGTAGATAGTCAAAGAGTTTCTATTATTGCATTTTTTCAGGTTATCGAAGACAAGGAATCCATTCGTGAGCAATGTGAACAACTGGGCGATCATTTCATATCAACACAAGTAAACAATTTTTCTATTTTTCTAAATTGTTCTCTTTCGCATAACCAGATTCTTATAAGTCAATTTTCATTAAGGAATGGGAGACCGCAGAACGAATATTAAGTTCATGTGGGATGGCAGAGCGCTGCGTACGCGCATACAACACTGCAGGTCGTGTGGCCGACGGGTTACGGCTCGCGGCTCAACATCTAACGGAAGAAGAAACCAGGGATATTTATTTGCCACTAGCCCAGCAAATGAGAGAGGATGGCCAACTGCGGAAAGCGGAACAGATATACATCGGGCTTGGGGAGCCTGATGAGGCCATTTCTATGTATAAGGTATGTAAGAAGAAAAGAGCGTATCGTGAAGAGTTAACTTGGAAATGTATGTGTACTGAAGACCCATTTGCAACCTTAGTTACTTGAATTTAAAGGCTGCAATTAATTACCCAGGAAGCATCCCAATACGAAGCCATGTTGCGATTGGTCGCGGCGCATCGCAGTTCCTTGCTTGAGGCCACGAGGAGACACGTGGCGCAGGCGTTGCATGCGTCAGGTGACCTAAGGGCCGCTGAGAACTACTACATACAAGCTGGTAAGACTAGTGTAGATGGACTTCTAAAGCTAGAGGTCGTAAAACTAAAATTCAGGACTAAGAAGATTCCCTTTTGCAGGCGATTGGAAGGCAGCAATTCAAATGTACCGTTCAGCGGGACAGTGGGAAGGAGCGGAGAGAGTGGCGCGAGCGCATGCCCCAAGTAGTGTGCAACAACAAGTATGTTTATTCTGAAGCTTATAGCCATCCTCTTGGCTATCATATAGATTACGTCATATGCTCGTACTGTTGGTATCTATTTTTTTTTTACTGTAGGTTGCATTGCAATGGGCCGGAGCACTGGGTGGCGCTCCTGCTGCGAGGCTGTTAGCTGCCAGGGGGCTGGCTGCCTTGGGAGCGCGGTGGGCTTTGCAGGCACAAAGGTCTGTACATCATTTCCAGTTTTAGGCCTATTGTCTAATTTGATATTAAAGATTAATACAAAAGCGTTTAATACAGTTTTTATTAGATGGAGCATAGTGTAACTAGCTTTTTATACGCCCAGTGTAAGCTTTTACAGTTGCGCTCTTGTCTTCAGTTGGGTCTTTTTAACTTTCCCTCCTCGATGTGCGCTCTGTGCATTGACACCGCCCTAGTTGTAGTTATGATGCGTCCACACTGCTTAAAGCCCAATGAGTACCAAGCTTGCCGTCGATGCGTGTTGTTTTGTGATCACGCGTTTGCCAATGCCGTAATGTTGCATCCAGACTGGGCGAATGGGCTCGCGGGGCAAACTCAACATTCTGCTCACTCAAGAGCAGAGTGAGCAGGATGACCAGCGTCAGCAAGCTTGGTACTCATTGGGCTCTAAGATTGTGCTGGTGTCAGATGGGACATCGCACTGGAGCTGAGCGAGTTGGGCGGCGGGGTGACCAAACGTGAGGTGGCACGGCATGAGGCAGCGGCACTAGCAGACGAACAACCGGAGGCGGCCGAGGCGGCCTTTCTGCGCGCCGCTGCGCCTGATGACGCTGTACGCATGTGGCTGGCGAGAGGACAGCACCAGCGGGCTTTGGTGCTGGCTGAGCAGCACGCCTCGCATATGGTGAGATGCTTTTGAATCTTCTGCAAGCTGAGTGATGGCAGAAGCGTGAGATGGCGCGACCCAAAGCGACCGTGGTAGCTTTCCTAGCCAGGGCAGCACCAGCTGGCTTTGGTGTTGGCTGAGCAGCACGTTTCTCTGCGAACGGGGTACCTATAGATACATATACATAGGTGCGATCCGAGGTGGTTGTACAATTGTAATACTTTCTTTTCTCAGAAAAAATAAACTCTTTCTGAAGATTACTTTAAAGATAATTTCAACAAAATAGGTGGAAGAAGTGTTGGTTGAAGGAGCGCGCGCCGCCGCCGAGCGCGGCGACCTGGCGCAGTTCGAGACGCTCATGATACGCGCCAACCGCCCGCGGGAGGTCGTCCAGCACTACAAGGATCTTGGTAACTATTTCTGACGATACATTGGTATTACAGTGTCTATGATTATCACATACGGCTTTCTATTAATCTACTGAAATAATCTTGGTGTCCAGAACTATGGGATGAGGCGTCACGAGTGTCTCGTGAGTACCTTCCCGACGGAGGAGAGCCAGTGCCGTCTTCAGTGCCGCCGTTGTTGCAACGGGCCGCTGATCATGCTGACAGGTTAGGCTTTTTTATTTACATTTCGTTTGTGCTTGAAACCTTGGAATCTCGAAGTAGATGTATATCTTTATCAATAAGTTCCCAGTGATATTTACACATTCGAATAATTTTGTTGCTTCATTGGTTGTAATTTAAATCAATTTATAATCTTATAATTTGCGTGGAATTTATTGTCATAAACTTAAAATTAGTTAAATAATTTCTTCAAGCGTGTGCGACCTTAGTAGCCGTTCTATTTGTTATTTTCGTGGATAACGGTGCTGGTTGTGCATTTATTTAAGATATATCTGTAAGACTTTTTGTAAAACCGTTTGTACAATTGTTTGTTGTCCCTAATAAAATAAAATAAAATAAAATAAAAATAAAATAAATTTATATGTTTGTGCATGCTCTACTCTGATTCTTATAATTTAATCAATCTTGAGCATAATAAGGCTGTAAATACTTGTTCTCAACATCAGAGGTGAATGGTGGGAAGCAGTGGAACTGTTAATCAGCGCGAGCGCAGCGGGCGCCAACGGCGGGGCCGCTCGATTGGCGGAGCGAGCGGCCCTTCGCGCGGCGCGTCTGGCACGGGATCACTTGCACGATCAGAGGAGACGGGCTGCGGCCGAGATGCTGTATGAGAGGTATGACACTTAGGGGGATACATTTAAAGACAGAAATAGTTCGAGAGATCGTATAGTTTGGAAGAAATTGCAACATATTTTTTTTCCCATGTCTTTAGATTCGCTGCAATTGGTCAAAGTGACATTGGAGAGCAGCTAAGGGCTGCACTAACGGACGGTTACAGCGGGGACGAAGAAGCAGCAGGTAATCTTCACCTTTTTAAATTATTAGGTAAAATGGTATTTATTAACAGATACATTTAATTATTTTTTCTTATATTATACATTTTGTATTAAAAAAAAAATAAAAAAAATATCGGTGAGTTGAAAGTTTGAGCTACCCAGGCCGACAATATAGTCAATCAATATTGTCAATGTAGGTCCATCGAATGAGTACCAGGAGGAGGAAGAGGTGACCGTGACTCAAGTGCGAGAGACCTCCGAAGACGCCGAGGGCGCCGCATTGGAGCGACTAGCGCGCGCCGGGCACTGGCAGCGCTGCCTGGCGCACGCCGGGCCCCGCGCGCCGCACTACGCGCTGCGGTACGCCGTGCATCTGTTCAAGGCGCACCCCGTGAGTACCCGAAAAACTTGCATAAGTCTTATAAATATTCTGTCAGGACCTCATAGGCAAGGCGAGCGGTGAGTAGTGACTCAGTGGTGTCTATGTAGCGCAGATTCTGCCCTAAGCTGCCTCGCGGCGTGTACGTATACAACTGTTCAACTGTTTCCATGCAGGCACCTTCAGAGGCAAATTTCTCACAAAATAAATCAAAATTTATCGGTTTTTTCTTTAGCGGATGGAAGGCATCGACATCGAAAGCGAAGACGTTCCCGAAGCGCTCTCACAAGTGCTAGAGGTGCTCCGTCAGTACCTCGTAGGCGACGCGGGCCCCGATACAGTGGTATCAAGCGCAGACACGGCCCTGGCGCGTGGCGTGTGCGGCGAGCTGCTGTCGCGCGCGTCGACCGCTTCGCAAAGAAATACTTCTCAAAAAATAAATCAAAATTGATCGGTCTTTTCCGCAGCGTATGGAAGGCATCGACATCGAAAGCGAAGACGTTCCCGAAGCGCTCTCACAAGTGCTAGAGGTGCTCCGCTAGTACCTCGTAGGCGATGCGGGCCCCGATACAGTAGTATCGAGCGCGGACACGGCCCTGGCGCGCGGCGTGTGCGACGAGCTGATAGCGCGCGCGTCGACCGCCTCGCAAAGGCAAATCTCTCACAAAATAAATCAAAATTTATCGGTTTTTTCTTTAGCGGATGGAAGGCATCGACATCGAAAGCGAAGACGTTCCCGAAGTGCTGTCACAAGTGCTAGAGGTGCTCCGTCAGTACCTCGTAGGCGACGCGGGCCCCGATACAGTAGTATCAAGCGCGGACACGGGCCTGGCGCGCGGCGTGTGCGGCGAGCTGCTAGCGCGCGCGTCGACCGCTTCGCAAAGAAATACTTCTCAAAAAATAAATCAAACTTGATCGGTCTTTTCCGCAGCGGATGGAAGGCATCGACATCGAAAGCGAAGACGTTCCCGAAGCGCTCTCACAAGTGCTAGAGGTGCTCCGTCAGTACCTCGTAGGCGACGCGGGCCCCGATACAGTGGTATCGAGCGCGGACACGGCCCTGGCGCGCGGCGTGGGCGGCGAGCTGATAGCGCGCGCGTCGATCGCCTTGCAAAGCCATACCTCTCAAAAAATAAATCAAATTTGATCGGTCTTTTCCGCAGCGTATGGAAGGCATCGACATCGAAAGCGAAGACGTTCCCGAAGCGCTGTCACAAGTGCTAGAGGTGCTCCGCCAGTACCTCGTAGGCGACGCGGGCCCCGATACAGTGGTATCGAGCGCGGACACGGCCCTGGCGCGCGGCGTGTGCGGCGAGCTGTTAGCACGCGCATCGTGTGCGCCCCGCGCGCTGCGGGCGCTGCAAGACACCGCCAATGTGTTACGCGCTGCTGGCGCCGACGATAGGGCGATGCAGGTGGGGACTCATTGTACAGTTATTGATAGTATTTATTATTACGATGTATTAGGCAATACATTTTGATGTAAAATGGCATCTATTACAACTAGAAACATAACCCTCTTTCTGGTGCATTCGGGTAAAAAGATACTATCATACTATAGTGTTCACTTGATGTGCATACGTAGTCTGTACACCGGCAAACACTTTTCCGTACCTTTATTTAGCTCCATTATTTGGTGAGACATTCACCTTGACATTGTTTTTCGGTTTAAATAAAACCTAATGGTAGCACTCGACACTGAAAATTCTTCTCGTTGAGGTACTTTAATGTTTGCTTATAGTTTTTGTAATGTTATTGTCGCTTACACAGGCGATAACGCTACTGATGGCGCTGCACGTGGCGCAGGTGGCGGGGCGGGCGGCGCGCGCGCTGCCGCGCTACTCCGACATCGTCGTCGCCGACGTCGGTAAGTAACTAAACACGCCGCCGACACACTTCATTGTAAGATAACGCTGCTGCTGCGCTGCCGCTGACACACTTCATTATAAGAACTCTTCAAATTATACGTTTTGTCGTGCGTATGCAAGTCCGCAAACTTATTGTTGGTACTTGTCAATTTTATTCCAACGCAATTATCATACAATTTTCTATGTGAGGTCCTGAAAACGGACGACTAAAGTCCCTTTCTAAAGTGCCCTAGTACTTAATGCGACGTTCATTGAGCACTTCACATTTCACAATACAAAATAGGAATAAGTAGATTTACGTTTAATTATAGATATTTTAAGCCGAAGTAATAAAGTGTAAATGTGATTTTTAATGCATGCGATAACTCTCGTAGTACTGTAGTATAATCAAATAATGTACTTAGTAACTTTTTTTAAGAAAGCTAAATACAAAGCGTATTGTACATGCAGTAGTTATACCGACCCAATTGAAGCTCTTTTTGTGAGGTTGTATAAGCTTACAAGTTTATATTCATAAATAACATGACATTTCACTATAATTCCACTAAAGAAAACAATGGAAAATCTTGCAGTTGACGAAGTTTCACTGCAAAACAAATAGTTCGAACATAAAGTAAGTAAAGCTAGTCTTTACAGCCGGTATTGACATTTATGAAAGTTTAACTTCAATGCGGAGGCGGCTGATTGTTTGAGTTAATCTCGATTTAGTTATTTTCTACTTGAAAAAAGTAAGTTTTAATTAAAACTAGCTGACCCGGCGAACTTTGTTTTTTTAAATTTCGAACGGGATAAAAAGTCCTTCCGTCCGTCCTTCTCCTGGCTCTAAACTACCTCCCTGACAATTTTCAGCTAAATCGGTTCAGCCGTTCTTGAGTTATAAGTGGAGTAACTAAAACGACTTTCTTTTATATATATAGATGTCGACAGTAAATGTCAGATTAGATTACAGGAAAAATAAACTTTAAAACAAAATCACGTGAATAAATATTAATTCATAAGCCAAAAGTTAATAAATTTCTAATATTGTAGGTACCAGACAGACAAACTTGTGTCTTAATTAATGTAAGTGCTCCTGTATTTTACTTACCGCAAGTAAAAACCGTATAACTAATGCTCTTTCAGGAGCAGAATTTAGTATGCACGCTGTCAACGTAGCCGTAGCACGTAGTCAACATAATCTGCTACGTCGTTTCGTAGCAGCTGCTACGGCGAGCTAATGTAGCACCCATTACTATGCTGCGCTACGGCGTAGCAATTTGTAGCTAAATGTCTTTTACCGCGTAAATTGCAATGTTATTATTTTTCACTTACTCTTAAAATTTATTGAGGTTATTTTCACTGACACTTTAAACGTATTAAGGTTATCACTTAAAATTTAAATGTTACTCTTAATTCCAAATAACACAGCGTATTATGCGAGTGGAGTGGCGATTCGCGCTGAAGGCAGCGGTGGGTCACGAGAGGCTTTCGTGCTTCTGAACCGCTGTCTCGACCTGGCTGAAGCTGCAGACGAAGATTCGGCTCATATGCTCGATTACACCGACTTTGGTATAGATATTTTTATATTCAAATTAATAACATTTGATGGACAATACTTGTGGTTGTTTTCAAATAACTTAATAACTTGTATGGTTTTGATATAGAGTGCACAGATTGGTCCCGTACACCTCTTCTGTTGGAAAGCGCGTGTGTGCGCGGCGCGCCTTTGGACGACATTCGCGAATGGGTACTTGCTGTTTCTATGGACCAAGCCGTTGAACAGGTAGGTGAAAATAAATTTATCTAGTCTATACATACCCCCATTATGTATTATTATGGATTACAAAGGAGAACATAAATAACATGCATGTCATCTGATTACATGATACGTAGTATTTATAACCATGTGATGGTTTGATACCAGACGCTGCCGGTGGATTCGCGCGGCCAGTACGGCGCGGCGTTGGGCGCGGGCGAAGCGTGTTGCGTTCTCACCGGGTACCCATTGGGATCTCGCCTCGTCACATTTACCAACGGTGAGCATCGTGTTGAACTCTAACTTTTAAATATTTACGTTGTGGTTACTGTTTATTTTGGAAACAAGCACTTTTTTAGTGTTGATAATTTGTTAAAATATGTGTTTGGTCATCTAGGTCTGTAAAGTTTAACGACGTGTAGGTAAATGGTTAACCACGAGCTTAGCAGCAAATTCGTACAAGAATCAGGGTGGGCTTCGCATTAAATATTTCTCGCGGAATGTTTTTCAACTTCTTCTTCTTAGTCGGGCACTCTTCACTCGGGTCGTGGTTGCGCTGACGAGGTACACGAATGTGCTTCCATTTCTGACGGTTAGAGGCGTCGCGTTTTTCAACTTAGACTAGGCAGGTTCTGTTTGTTAATTATCGTGTATTGTCGGCCGTTTGGTGTAGTGGTTCAGAACGGACTACTATGCCGAGAGGTCCCGGGTTCGATTCCCGGCCGGACAGAAATTGAAATGATGAATTTTAATTTCTGTGACGGGTCTGGGTGGTACTATGTATAATATGTATGTATTTAAAAAAAATATATCAGTTAAGCTAGCACCCATAACACAAGCATATTAATTGCTTACTTTGGGGCTAGATGGCGCTGTGTGAGATTGTCCAAAGATATTTATTTATTTATTTAAGTGGCCTGCTCTTGGTAGGTCGCTGCGCGAACCGCGAGTGGTGGTCGCGCTGCGCGGCGGCGGCACGCGGCGGCGGCGCGGCGCAGGCGCTCGTCTCGCACATCACCGACTGGTGCGGGCCCGCCGACTTTGCGCAACTCTAATCAACATCGAACGCTAACAAAATCAATTGAGTGCATTGTAGCATTTGTAGCTATACACCTAAGCTATCAAAATGTAAATCTCCACCCGCTGATGTACAGTCACGGAATGAAAAGGTTCGTCAGTTTTCAAATTGATTCCTTCAACGAATCGCGAGCACATATTACCTTTTGAAACTATGTTACAGAATAATCTCGAGTTAGAGAAAATAATCTTTAACTGTTCGTCAGTAAAGTTCAAAATTATTCAGATCAAAGTTGTTTGACGATTTATCTTGTCAAGATTATTATGATTGCTAAATAAAACCTTCTTGTTGGTTCAACCTGCCATTATTATTTAGTTCTATTAAATAAAAAAAAGTAGATTTTGTAACATTGCATGGGATAGAAAATTAAACAAGCAAAACCTCATTCGTTAGCAAACGTCATATTTATTTAAATGTTAGCAGCACTGTTTCTTGCGCTGTTATGTTGGCAGGTTTGACTCTTACAGTACCTAGTGCAAGCGAAAACCGACACTAAGGTGACGAACCTTTTCATTCCGCGACTGTACTTTTTGCTACTTGTCAAAATGCAACTCTCCCATAGATTTTGTGTGGTAGTGGGGTATAACATGAAATCATATTGCGGACTCAATTGATTGCAATTAATTCAGAGTTACTAACAATCGTCTTTCGAGAAATAGTAGCGTAGTCGTAGCAAGAGTTGTATAGGTACTATTGTTAAAGATCTCATGTTAGAGTTAAAATAATGTTTACGGATTAATTATATTTACTTGATTAACTTGAATTGTTAAGATTGAATGATTAAATTGTTTGGATATGTAACGGGATTGTATTATTTTATGCGCACATTGAATGCGCACGAACCTATCCTGTTTTCAATTATATTTTGCTATTAAAACAAAATATATTATTATCTATTTACTTCTTTAAAATTCTACATTTTCATTAGGAATCTAAGGTTTTCAATAATAAAACGACCAGTGAATGTTAGTATCGCTATAATAAACTCATTTATTATCACATTTATTTAATAATATACTTTGACACAGACATTTTTTACGTACTAGGATTTGTAGAGTTCTACTCCATTTTATTGACAAATACCAAGACTATATCTTTAAAATATATTTTTATAGATTATTGGATAGGAAAAATATGTTTATGTTTAGTATTTATTGGATTATCCACAAATTGCTGATACGATTCTAAAAATATATTCTGATACTATTGAATATTTTATTGCAAGGTAAAGATATCGTTACTTTCTCAGTATTCACCAATAAAAGGAAATTTAGAAATTTGTAACTAGGAAGAAACGACGTTAGTAACACTAAGGTAAGAAAATTTAGGTACATATTATGATATCCGATACCATTATCACATTGATTCGTCATTCACGCTACAGAGTGAAGGTTCGTAGGCGCGGGACGCTCAGCGGTCACCGACGACAGATATGTGTAGGCTAAGTCGTATATCATACTGCTACAGACACCGATATGTTTATAAATGTCTGCTTCGTACAGATAAATATTAATTTGAATCGAATTCAGATATGTGTAAAGAGTAGGTATGCGTGTGAATGACAGTGAGAGACTCGCGAGTCGGAGTGGATGAAGGCTGCGTGGGTAGTTAGCGGTATCGGGGGTCATCGAGGCACAATATGTTAATATACGAGTAATAAATGGATTTACATTTGTCACTTACGTAAGAATATTATTTTTGTTTATACTAATATATCAAGATAATAAGCGTAAGTTAGACAATTTCCACCGTTCGGTTGGAAATGTCATATTTTACATTATCAAATATCTATAATAGAATTCATTGATAAATATATACTTGAATTTATTATGTATAATTTGTTTTCAACGTAATAAATAAAAATTATAGTGTAAAAGTACACTCAACACCAGATATATATTTTGGCATTGGAAAATATGAGTATTTTAATATAATTGTAAAATCTAATAATGGAATATTATAGATTTAGATAAGTATTAAAATTTCTCTCTCTTAGGAAATATACAACCATTTGAAATGATCTACTAGAGTCGCTCGAGCGACGCACTAGTGCAGGTGACGCGAGCGAGCGAGTGGTCGACGAGTGAAGTATTGTCAGGTGAGCCACTAAGCTATGAGAGCGATTGGAAGAACACAGATTTTGATGAGGCATTATATTACAATACAATTGCGTAAGATATGTAATTTGTATCTAAACATCGACAGTCAAAATATCATTCATTCCACAAATATTATTTAATCTACTTAAGTTCGAAATTGTATGCTACATGTGAGCTACGTAGGCCGGCGGGCGCGCTCTCGGCCGTCTATTCTATGATCTTCTACTGAAGGTATACAAGTTCTGCTGTGACTGAGTGTTTCAATGCAATATTTAGATAACTAAACACATCAATGAGTATTCTATTGTATTCAAGTAACTTATTTATCTATTACATGTCTATAATCGGAATACTATCAAATATTGTATTTGTCAGAGAGTGAACATTCATGTGTCTACAGATTATAAAAAGTTTTAATTATAATACCGCTATTACGAAGGTAGTTGTGCGTAGAATATTTTGAAAAATAATATTACCATATTATGTACAGTTTATAAAGAGCTACATGAAAGGAAGGAATTCCCATGACATGGGAGAATTTATGCGATGTATGTATACAAATGAATTAGTGGGTATACGTTAGGGGAAATTCACTAAAGCACAACCTTGGAAGAATAGTACCTAGATGCACTTACTCACTAGAATATCTTTAGAAGTTTATTAATCATATAAGGCAAAGTGTCAAAGTTGGGGTTATTTTGAGACGAAATATATCTTAAGTGTTATTTATAGAGTCGGTACAAATACCCTAGTTAGTTACGTTAGGAATGTATACAAGTTCACTACTATTGAAATTGTCTCAAAACGACAAACTAGGTACGAGTAAATGCTATAAATATGGCAAATGTAGTGAATGAGTAACTTATGAAACTCAAGGTAATCTATAAATATTATAAAATTAAAAGTAAATAGCTACCAACAAAATGTTACAAATGTCTATTAAATGTAAAAAAGTTATTTATGTAATATTTTCGGCTACAAAATTTTGAAGAGTAGAGTACAATATTTTCTGCCTAATACGCAATACTTATTCTTACATAAATATACATTACACAACATACAAAATCGCTACAGTTAAATACATAGGTAGACGTAAACATAAATCGCTCGTAAAAGGCTTTTCATTACGTAATGATCAGTAGTACTCGACAAAGTATCTATGGGCAAGTACTTCATTTATGAGCGATTCAAAGTTTACGTCTGACGCGAGAGTAGTTTTAAGAATCGAAGCAATCTTCTATAAGCTCCTCTTCTACTTCCTATATAATGGTGTTTCCGGCAATACGCGGGTCCTGCCCTCATACTAACATCAATAACATCAATGGATATAACGAGTGAATGTAATATTTACAAATCTTTGAATTAATTCAAAATGTCAATGCTCAAAAAGAAAACTACAATCGGAGGGTTGACATTAGAGATGAAACGGATAGTTGTTTGGCCGGATACCGGATACCGGATATCCGGCGAGCTGCTAGGCCGGATAGCCGGATATCCGGCGGCCGGATAGTTGTCCCATTGTCATGTTGCATGTCGTAACGAGTTTAGCGCTGCACAGGTGCTTCGAACGCGATCAGTAGGTCTAGTAGACTAGACAAGTCACACTTTTCGAAAATCGAATTCGTTCGAATAGGATGTCAGATTTTGCCACTCGTCTAAGGGGCAGATCAATTCGGGCGATTTCGGTTGCCATCGTGAGCATGTGATTGAATAGCGAAAATTCAATTAGTTTACTTGCTGCGTAATCTGAATGAACTGCATTATACAGGGTGACTTTGAAATCGTTGGCATTCTTTTTAAAATAAGACTCTACTCATGATTCCCCAAATATGAGTCATATCAAATGAATTAAAATTTAAATATTTGAATTTGAATCAATCTTCATATTGTGGCATCTTATTTCAATGTATTAAGTGTTATTTTGCAACAAAATGTATAGGATGATGTGCTGTTGACTGTACAATAGTTTTAAACTCTTTTTAAGAGCACTAATACAAATACATAGTTAAAATAATGACAAAAAATCTCATTAAAGTTGTCTCATATTTGGGGAATGCACCATGTATCATGAGTAGTCTTATATTAAAAGGATGCCAACGATTTCAAAGTCTCCCTGTATGTCATCAGACAATCAGTGAAAAAAAAGCTCGCCTATTTTATTTGGCAATATTTCGACATTAAAATATATTTACTATTTATGTTCGTCATTAGAGTGAATAGCCCAGAAAATAAATTAGTTTTTTGAAAGGCCCTAATATGGCTTTTTTGTAACTTTTTGGACTTTAGATAAAAACCGTCATTATTTTAAGCCATTTTATTGATATTTGACTCAAAGATTAATGTGTTTCATTTTATTATAGGAAATTTTCGTAGTTTTTTTAATATCCGGTATCCGGCCGGATAGTAAGCTACTATCCGGTATCCGGCCGGATAGTAAATTTAGGCCGGATATCCGGCCTACCGGATAGTTGCCGGATATCCGTTTCATCTCTAGTTGACATCTAGTATTAAAATTATTTACAATCATTACGTTGGGACTGATGACGGAGCGCAGTGCAGCATCGTGGGCGCAAAACGAGTTAGCTGAAACAAAATTTATAGTAATAATAGGTAAGCTGTGCGTTTAAAATTTTACTTATTTGTAAAATATGTTTGGAGCCTTACGGTATAGGGGCAGCATCGCATCGTGAGCCGTCGTGGAGGCGCTAGTATTCGCGGCGCTCCGGCGACGGCTCGCGCGATCAGTCGGGCGACTCGTCGGCCGCCAGAGACGTGGCGGGGAACAGCGGGTACCAGCCGTACGTGCGCTGCGGCAGCGTCAGGTTGTCGAGGCAGATCTCCGCGCCGCCCAGAGCGAGGTTGTGCTCGAAGCCGCCGCAGCGCTGCCACAGCATCACGACTAGCGTGCGGCCGAGTGCTTCACTCGCCTGGAATCACAAAGACGAAATTAGTATGTAGCCACTAAATAAATAAATATCCTTGGACATTTTACACTACGCTTCTAGTCCCAAACTAAGCAAAGCTTGAGATGATTTACTATAAAAAATAAATCATCCTATCGAACTCTATTTACCTGGTACTTCAGTGTTTGCTTAAAGTGTGGCTCCGTAGTGCGACGCACCACGCGCGTCTTGCGCTTGTGGAGCCACTTATCGCCGTCCCGCAGGTAGCACTTCACGTACGAATCTGGGACCTCGCCGTTGACCCCGTACACGCGTCGCGCATGTGATACCTAACGATCATAGGGGGTTGAGGTGTGAATTTTATTACATGATGGTTTAAAATCTACAAAAAGGTGTAACGTTAATGACTGACCTCTAGTTCGAGCTGCCCCTTGATCATGAGGATGCTGATGTTGATCTCGGCGTGCAGCGGCGGCAGGCTGGCGTTGCGCGGCGGCAGCTGGCCGGGCCCCAGCGGCACCTGGTCCTCCTCGTCCGCCGTCATGGCCTCGTGGCCCGCCGCCGGCACGGCCGCCCACATGCTGCCCTTGCGCCCCGTCGCCGTCCCTGCGCACGTCACCACAGATACCACCCGCACGGACCTCACCCTCACATTCACTACGAACACTACTCAAATTTCAAAGACTCATTAGACAATAACAGTGACAACAAAAAACGTTCATTTCGTCTGTGGTCAAAATCTAAATTTTCTCTTTTAAAAACATTCATATAAAAAATAACACAAAGTATAAAATAGTAAACCATTCAATCGAACACTGAGAAATGATCAAAATAAACATTACATAAAATAAGCACGTCAAACAGCTTCGTGCTAATGTATACAGTTTGTTAAACATAGACTCGGATCGTCCCGTTCCTAAATACACAAATGGAAGAGAAAGCGTCTCAACGTGTGCAGCCAAGAGTGTAGTCGAGATTCTAATAGTTGCCTGAAGCATTCTTGAACTTGTTAGTATGGTAAGCATTCCGTGTTATGAACAGCCATTAGTAGTCGGAGTGAACGCGTCTGCGCAGGTGGCACATGCGCCCGCGGCGCGCTCGCATGCGACCGCGACCTACTCGAGTGCGATTCACTCGATTGCATTAATTTACATTCAGTCATTCCCTACTCAGAAAATTGAAATTAAACGTATTCGGTAAAACTGTAAAATATTCAACTACGGCCTAGTTTAAATATAATTATGTACAAGAAATCTAATAGAATGCGCATCGTAACAATGAGTGACATTCGCAGAGATAATGAAGTCCATAACATCCTAGGCGACACAATGCCATCGAGATGAACGTAGACGGGCAGCCGAACAGACTTTTACACAGAGACAGATGAAGTGAGCGTGATCGCCCGCGGCCGGGCATGCGTCAGGACAGTACAGTACAGACACAGTGAAGTGATGAGAAGCGTCGGGCGCAGCCACATTCAACGGTGCGTGCGCGCGGCCGCCGCGCAAGCGATGTATGACCCATGCTACTACGTGGCCTTCCCTCCGCCGGTCCTCGGCTCACCATCTCTGCGACTGGCATTCCAACTCGTATGTGCAGCACACATTATGAGGAGAAGTGCGCGGTATCGCAGCGATTTGTGAGCGAGAATCAGAGGAGAGGGGCTGGCGGCCGTCGGACGTCACAAGGGATCGTACACCGACACCGCGCACGAACCAACCCTGTAGGGGAGCACGCGCGGGTGCGGGCACTGGTAGTCGCTTACCGAGGGTCTAACGGTCCGTCGCTGCTGACCAAACAAGCACAACACAGTACAAGTCAGTACTACCCATAATGTTCGTCAAGTTTTATGGTTGCTGGTAGACACGGTTAGGGCTCAATCTGGAGGCAGTGATTACGGTTACTTGGATAGCGTTAGGTTTTCGCTATGAATATAAGGTATCAGTGGAATGTGGTCAATAACATAATATTTACCAGGGATCAGTGATCTTAAAAGGCTTAATTGAACAAGAAATAATTGTGCTGATTGTGAAACTGAAGAAAAATTCGATAACTTGGTAAAATAATGTTTAAAAGACGTGATTACTTACTCTCCTTAAGTTTATCGACTGAAAATAATTTAATTATACCTACTCCTAACGCACGTTTTAAGGACAGTATCTATTCAATACCTAGATTACATAAATGGTAAATATGATACAGGGTTTCTTGTTATTGATGCATAACTGCCTATTTAGTAGGAATGCATTGTTTGTATTATTTCGATTGAGTAAGTAGTCTTCAAATAATATCAAGTTGAAATGACTAAAAAGGGGCATGTTTGTTAATTTGATCGCCTCCTGCAATAAAGTCGTTCTACGAGTATATCTAGTCTAGTTACCCTGTATATTATTTTTATTTAACTTTATCAAACATTATTATGATGCTTATTTTGTACTTGAATCAAGATTTCAGTATCTCGATTTCCAGCATCGATGTTCATAAACAATGATAACTAAACGGCGAAGGCCTGCCTACCTATCGTAAACGCGACATAAGTGTAGTGAGTACAGAAAAAGAAGTGAAAGAGAGACAGAGACGGAGTGAGAGCAACACTTACGCCTGGCGGTGGAGCCGGACAGCGAGAGCGTCCGCCCGAGCTCGCCTTTGACCGCTCGCAGCGAGCGCAGGATGTCGTCGGGGTCGCGGCGCACGCACGACGAGCGGCGGCGCTCGTTGCGGCGCCCGCCCGCCGCGCTGCCGGCCGCCGCCTCGCCGCCGCCCTCTGCGTACACCACATGCACACTACATCTACGCAGTGTTGCCAACTCGGATTTTGAAAAAGTCGTAGAACAGATTAGAAAATTACGTAGAAATGTTACAATTTCCATAGAGAAAATACGTAGATCTACGTAAAAATACGTAGAGTTGGCAACCCTGCATCTATGCGCGCCAGTCGCAGTGACGCTACAAACCTTGCCGCAGTCACACTGGTGAGTAGTACAACTTGTTAGTACAGTTTGCTTTTATGTGATTACTTACCTGATTTTCCTTGGCATGAAAAGATAACCCTTTTAACGTTAAAATGAATCGCCTAGTCTATTCGTGAGTGATTAGGAGAACATAAAGTGAATGGTGTTTCGTGATTTGTTTTGGGTGACACTGATATTAGTGTGAAAGGAAGTTAGTTTAGAGTTTCTGTGGCAGGTTCTAATAGGTTTGCGTGTAAAATAATCATAATGGGAAATTTTGCTTCAGTGCAAGTGACGTAACACTTGTATAGTTATTGTAACAAATTCAAAAACATAAATCGACACATCACATATTTACACATAGGGCGTGTGTTCGCTGGTAGTTACCCTTCTCCTGCTGCTGGAAGGAGGAGCGGCGGGAGCCGGGCAGCGAGCGCGAGAAGTCCTTGCCGAGCTGGTACACCTCGACCTCCAGGGTCTCGGACTGCGAGGAGCCGCGGCGCGAGCCCCCCACCCACGCGTGGTCCGGGTGCAGCAGCGACGCACACTCCCCGATTGAATCTACGTCATCTGATTGAGAACATATCTGTTACACAAATTGAGACGAGACATGGAACAACGACGGGGTTCTAACAGATTCTCTGCCAGCAGCCGCATTATTATAATAACGGACTAAAGTTAATAATTTCCACTCGCTATCAGTCTGATCTGCAATTGTTTTCAATATTTAGTTCAAAATTGTATGTGCGGCTGAGAATTTGTTAAAACAACAGATTTCTTATAACATTTAATTCTAAAACATTTAAAATGTGATAATGGAATATAAAGTAGGTATGTCATATGAATACTTTTTGTATTTACCTGGCAATCCAGGATATTATTAAAGACCTGGAAACTTTGTTATGTCTCACAAAGTTACACAAAATAGCATTTAGGTTTAGACTTATTATAAGCAGTTAACCATGGGTTGATATTTAATTTGAATGGGTTTTATAAATTTTGATTTGGGACAAAATTTTGACTAGGGAAATAATTTAATTATTAGCTATTTAATCATATGTATTAGTTAAATGTATTATTAATTCTATTCAACTACTTTAATTATCGTGAGCTACTCTCACACGTCCGCTCACCTTGTACGGTCAGCAACGAAAACTCCTATATGGCTACAAATATTTGAAATTTAGTAATAGTTTCCAATTCTGGGAATATAAAAAGATCACAACACCAATTAAGTCAATTAAATAAGAGGAAGCCGAGACAAGGTACACTATTTAGTTCTTTTTCGGATTAAATTCCATGTGTCACCAATATTTAGCCAACATCTTTTAAAATAAGTGTTTATTTTCATCATATTGATTAACCGATCATCTTTTTTCATACAGTAGCATCTCGATGACTATCCAAGTAGATTGCTACAAAAATAATGTAAGTACATAGAACATTTACACATAGCATACATTTATCGCATGAGTTCGAGAAGTGAGTGAAGTAGCACATGAAAACACAATACCGGTAACAAGTAATCGTATAATCCAGAAAAAGCTACACCAGTGCTCTATCCATCGACATGTTGACCACTGATTATGTTTCAGCCCTCCTTCTGTTAACACCTCAATCTTAAGAGAACCAGAATCATCTGAATTCATCCTCTACCACCAGAGTTTTAATAAAGCTCACTATACAGGGTGTTAGCTAAATGGGTTTATAAGCCGACACTAGCCCACGTTGACATATAAATGGTATGGTGAAGTCAGTTTGATATCATCATTTTTTTTAAATTATTTTCATACAAAATAAAATTTATAAAATCAGATTTGTATGAAAATTAAAATAATTAAAATGATGATATCAATTTCCTGACTTCTCCATACCATTTATATGCACATGTTAACATGTCGGCTTATTTATAAACTCATTTACCTAACACCCTGTATAATTATTCAATTGCGAACAATGACGTGATCATTATGTAGAATGAAATGAATTAACAGCCTGAGTTGCTTTAAGCTTCTCCTATTGAAGCTATAAATAATTCTCACTTGCGGATAAAGGTAGAACAGAAATGGAGCTGACAATCACCCAGGGTTCAACACGCCAAACTACAAGCTGACAGAGAGTCTGCGAAGACACGAACAGAGAGTGGGAGTTATCCGTTGCTGGCCGTACCAGAGACGGAGCGCTGCGAGGCGAAGTCGCCGCGGCGCAGCGCGCGCGCACCCGTGAGCGAGCCGCGCGGCGACGCGCTGGCCGAGCGAGTGCCGCGCTCCTCTAGCGTCCACCACACCGCGCGTTCTTCTGCGAATGCCTTTTCTAGCTCCATCTGCAATTGAAAAATGTACATTAGGCATTTATAAATAAATACTACTAAATATCTCTGTTTTGCTCAAGGTCAGCTGGTAGAGAATGACGTATGGCATTAAGCTCGCCTTTTTGTACAGAACATTGTTGTGTGTGCAATAAAGTCTTTAAATAAATAAATAAACAATTTATAATATGGGTGTTTTCTATGTATAATATGTATGTATTTACAAAAAAATATATTTAGTATGTTTATATCCGTTGTCTAGTACCCATAGTACAAGCTTTGCTTAGTTTGGGACTAGAAGCGCAGTGTAAAATGTAAAAAAAAAAAACTCTTAGAGTAGGCGCACACCGTTGATTTTTAGTTGGCCGTCAGTTGTGCCCGATTTTAAATTGTATGAAAAATCGGCCAAATCGGCCCATACATGCCCATACTGATCAACTGCCCGACTAAACTATCGGCCGACGAAAAATCAACGGTGTACGCCTACTCTTAACTTTCAAGATTTGCATTGACATTCGCAGTTTGGTTATTGAGTTTAGTTCACTAATGTCGCAGCTTTTATGAGCTTTCGTAGCACCAGTAGGGTTGCCAGATGTCCGGCATTTAAACGTACAGTCCGGTATTTTTGAGGCCTGTCTGGTAAAAAAATAAATGGTCATACCGGAAAGAACAATTTCCGGTATTTTGAAGTAAGTCGGTACTACTGGTCACAAGCGCCTGGCAACCCTAAGCACGAGGGTGGGCGTTAACTTTGCTTATAACTTTGCAAGTATATTTTCTGTTATTTAATCCGTTCTCATTAAAAACACTTTACGATCTTTTTTGAACCATACAAGTTCAGGGAGAGATCCTAAAGTTCCAAGGCGTTACAGAAATTGTGCAGGGCAGGATTCGACAGTACGATAATTATCCATTGAGTTATTTCTGTACATACAGTGCATTCGCCAATGAGCACGGGGTCGATGCCCGGGCAGGCGTCCCACAGCGTGAGCTCGAGCGCGCGGCCCGCCAGCAGGTCGGCCGTCAGCCCGCCGAAGCCCAGCGTGGCGTTCCACACCGGGCTGCACGACGCCGACGCCGGGTCCGTCTCCACTGGGGGGCAGCTCTCACTGAAACAATTATTAAAACACGTTTCAAATATACCAGTATCTTTACTTATCCGGGCCTTTTCAAGGCGAGAGTGAATAGGCACTTACAGGGCAGATATGCACCATCCTAGACTGCATCTCACTTAACACCGGGTGCTATTGCGGTCAAATACCTGCCTTGTCAGGCATAAAAAATTACCAGCTCCCTGACAGTTTACTTGTCAAGTGTTATTTTTTGCTTTATTTAGTTAAGTCATTAACAACCAAGAAGATTTGGAGTAGTTAATAATTACAGAGAGGGCAGCAGGCGTATCCTCGCGAAGGCCTCCGGCTCGTCGCCGTAGCCGAGCGTGTGGTCGCGCGGCGGCAGGTCGTCGGCGGCGATGAGCACCACCACGAGCTTGCGCAGCTCGCCCTCGAACCACACTTGAAGCTGCGCGCGCGCCGCCGGCCTCTCCCGCGCCCGCTCCGCGCGCTCCTGCTCCTACACACACCCGCCGTCTCAACAAAAACCCCGCCACCCACGCACAACTATCAAGCAAATGCAGTGCCAATAGTGAATCGACTAATCAACTCTAAACATCGTCCGTTCTACTAGTGGCATTGCAAACATTAAGATTCCCATCACACATCTCTACAGAAACAGTAACATGTCGTGTGAACGGTAGGCCAAACAAAAAAATACGAAATATACTTTAAAAATCGCCGAATGCAATGTCTAATTCGGTGTATACGTCCGGGGAATGCATCGTACGTCATCGAGTAACATGCAGCAACCATCAGCTATTCCATTTCTTTATCAAATATAGAAATAAATTGTTACGACTCTCATTCAAGTGTGCAAGTTACAGCAATGCATTGACATCGCCATCGAATAAAACTTAGTCACGTGTTCATCGTCAAGTTGACTTGCAAAATATTTCATTAAAGTAACATGCTTCGGGCTGAGGCATTTCTATTCAAAACACAAATCAAGAATGAAAAATCGGACGCTGTCATCCGCCATGCAGTAAGCGGTATCATGCTGATACTGGTCGAGAAGCTGCATGTACCTAGAGTCCTAGGATGTAACTGGAGCTTAGGTTAGACAAACTCTAGAGGATTGTGTTTTATTAAATCGCCTATTCGTATTAGGTACCTAAGGTTTTTCTAATTGTAGTTGTTACATTGCAAGAAAATTTTAACAAAACTGACTGGCTATCATTATAATCTACATTTAGCGTAGGAAAAACTTACAGGTGTGTCTACATTGTCTCTATTTGCATTTGATACTGAGTGTTAAAGGTAACTTTGGAACAATAGGTGTTTTATTAAAGGTTACCTAGAGTAAAGCAATACAACATTTGTATGAAGCGATTTACAACTTACTTGAGGATGATTTTTTACGAAACTTCAAAGTTTCTTTGATTGAGATGTAGAGTGTACCTATTGTGGAGCATGATGGTATGTTTAGCTTTTATATCACATCAATATATTAATAAATCCTATAATGTGCCTAAATATACAATAATATTATGAAGCAGTAACGATACACATTTAATATAACTTCACCATAACAAAAACTGCATACATTACAGTAAAACATTTCATTTGTTTAAAACACATTATAATCAAAAGTCGTGTTACACTCAGATGCTTCACGTCCTATAGGGTGCTTGCATTAACCAATATGCACATATCCATATTGTGCAACTTCATGCAGATCTTAACGACTCGGAACAATCAACTACTTGAACAAGAGCGGAGCAGTTATGTACATCGTGTCTGTGTGGTGTCGGTCGCATCACGTGACGGAAGCTTCGTGCGCGCCTGTCGCTCAAGGTGTTCCGCGGGCGGCGGCCGGGCTGCCACCGCTCCAAGCCCTAGGGACTATCGCTGCGAGCGCCTCGATACAAGTGCGGCATCACACTACGCTAATCAACAGCAATATCGGTAACAGACACTCGATGCGCAAGACATGAGACGGTACAAACGGTGCGTCCGGCGCCTCCTCACCTCGCCGGCTGCCTGCAGACGCTGCTCCGAGTCGGCTCACGTCATTGCTCCAATCGTCACTTATATAACCACTTGTGTCTTCCCTTTATGTCGTGTATGAAGTGAACTGTTTGTGCCGGTAAGTATTGCTAGCGCACTTGTGAATTTACAGAGGTACTGAAACTGACGTCTTTTGCTAAGCTTAAAGCGGCGGCGGTTCTAGCTGACTACGTCTTTAACGGTACTGTCTGCTGTTAATCAACTAGTCATCCACGGGTATCCTATAGATGAAAACAATCGATATCGGGACTTTTCCCCTAATCTACCAACGAACACTAGGACTTTGATTAGCGTCTCTCTAAACTTACTTAGGCTTAGGATTCGTCATTATTGTGACTATGCCGATCGGTCCCTAACAGACAACTCCGCCCGGCGCCGTTGGCGACTTTACGAAATTGGTCAGGTGATAGAAAAAATAAAAATCTGAAAATAAGTAGGTAGCATTTTTTCACACACTTCACTTAGGATAATCATTATATAAACGATAACGTATATAACGAATATAGATAACAAATAAAGTTAAAATGTACGTAGGTATATAAATATATCGAGTAAACAAACAGAGTATCCCTTTCTCTATATAGTAAAGGTTAACAAAGTTAATAGTACATCTACGATCGTAAATAGAAATACTAATCTTACAAGTCTATTCTAACGTGGAAGATGTTCGACTGATTAGTGCTACATTATCACAGCAGATCAACGGAGACCAGCATCTGCGCTCCATTTCTTTATCCAACCGTAAATGGTTACTTAAATTTTTAATGCTTTTTTTAGCTGTCCTTTAACTTTAAATCTACAATTAGAGGCCTATTTCTGCCTATATACGAAAATGGCTCGTGTCTATGTTGGACAAAGAACTGAACCGTGTCAGAGCTGTTAGGTACCGCGCCAGGGTAACACGGTCGTAGATATGACTATGGCATGAGAATTAGAAGAGATGACACCAAAAAGACACCAATATCTCTTCTCAATAATTTAAGATACACTAAAGATGTGGTCAGTACCTCGATCAAACATCGTGCGGATTACACACAAAAAATTTAAACAACAGTCTTGATGTCGATGATGCTGGCCCCTCTTTAGTTGTCCTCACATAAATCAACATCTATCAAATAATGAATTTCACTTCAAGCTAGTTAGTGGATCATACTTCATCAATTCAATTACGCGGCGAGGAGAATCGAGCACAACAATCTGTGATCTATTTACGGATGTAATCAGATGGATAGAAGGTAATTGTATTAAAGTTTCGCTCTGAAGTTGCGATAAGTTGGTAAACACAAAGATGTTATTGAGTTGTAGAGCAAACGTACAATGTACCTACATAAATGTTATTGTTACACAATAAGTAGGTTTGAAACTGTATTTTGTCACGCAATTTTATGAAAAATATTTGTAAGCGTTTATTAAGGTAACCATGAGAATGATCCAGTAACTATGCGTTTGACAAAGGATGTTTGTTAAGACCACAACATGTATCAGATGGGTGATCCAAGAAGCGCGGAGGAATAGGCACCGAGGGACAGTCTCTACGAGAGTTTATGAAGAGCGACGAGTGTCGGCTCAGTGTCTCATGGGTTCACAACACATATCGTTACAATTAAAGCCTATGTATGGATATTATACCGGGGTTTTCGGCAATTTCCGTCGGGTCGGCGACGATGGCGATTTGTCGGTATCCGGTTCTGTGAACCAAAATAATGTGCATTACACTACTACAAATCCTAGTGGTTGATGTTGGATGACGTTCAACTAAATTGTGAAAAGAATATTAAAAGCCTGACTTATATCATGTGTAAATAGACTTAAATAATATAAGATATACCTAGGTAATAGTAGTAAAATAAAATATACTACCGTCGTATCGTAGGTCTTGATGAAGAGAAAGACTTGAAAGAATGATGGTGCAGCAGGTAATTAATACTTGAAAGTGTCATATAAACAAAGCATAATATCATAAATAAGTAGAATAGGAAGATTTAATAAATTAAAATCAAAGTAGTGCGAAGTCAACAGCGTCGGTCATTTACAATAATAGAGGAAGTATGTGAACGAGAGAGAAGAAAACATAAGTGTGTTTGTAAATTCTAAGAAGACACCAGAATAAAATGCTAAGTAATATAATACAGGTTACATAATATATTATATAGAAATAGCCAGTTTGATCACTTGGCTAAATAAGTTATTAGACTAACAATTACGCGTTAAATACGGAAGTATGTAGTTAAAATTGAAGGCAATCAAAAATAGTTAAAGGTCAATTTTAAATGAAATCAGTGAATATTAGTTCAGTCTCATATTGAACATTCATCACTATCAATCCTGATTTACTTTTCAATCTTTCCCTCAGCATTGATGAGCTTTTAGTAAGTGCTGTATAAAGCCTCGTATTGACTATAAGACAGGATATAATTTCCCGTGAAAATCGCGGAATAGTTCCACGATTTTCTTGTAACACGTTACATGACTGAAAGTTCGGTAAACGTTGCACGATTAGTGAATATGAGGCTTAAGTCTAAAAATACACCAGTTCTAGAGCTAGTGTACTTATATAGATGGGAGTTTAGATCTAATGTACACAGACACTAGGGCTATATTACCGTAGAGCGCGTGGTGGTGGTGCTGCGTGGGCGCGGGCGGCGCGGGCGCGTCGTCGTGCGCCGGCGCCGGCTCCACGAGCAGCTCCACGCTGTCGCCGCCGCGCTCCAGCACCGCGCAAACCTCTTCGAAGCTGCGCTCTGTTAGGGGGACCCCGCCCCATTCTAAAACCTGGAGTATAATATAGGTGTCAGTATGAAAACTGTTTCTGTAGAGCTCACAGAGCACATGTCATGCCGTTTACGCAAGTCTTTTCATACAATGCAAAGAAAAAAGAAAGCAGTTACTGTACTGCGGACTGTCCTCAAAACATTAAACTTTGTGGTAAGAATCACGTTCAAATAGCAAGCAAGCTCTATTAAAATCTGTGACTGAAATTCAAACAATCACAGACATAATATTCGAGTTTCAGTCTGTAGTGGTTCAGAAGTCTTTGCTTCTATTTAGATGTATGGGTTTTTAATCAAAATTGTCAGACGTAAACTATGATAGTACATTCATTTGAGTCCCTTTAAAAAGATTTTACCTTGTCTCCCTGTTGTAATCCGGCAATATCGGCGGGTCCCCCAGGCACAGTCCACACTATAACAGCCTCACGACGGCCGCTGGCGTCTGGTTTGCCGCCTACCACTCTCATTCCAAAACCTCTAGCTACATTCAAAACAAAGGTTAATGAAACAATTTTCACAATTAGATTAATAGAAATAAACTCGTGAATCATGGTTGAGCAAAACAAAAAGAAGAAAACATTTCAAGATGTAGAGTATAAAATGATTTTTCAATCATTGATCAATGAAAATACATACATCTGTGACCCTTATCATTAGGATCGCGTCGTAGCGACACGCGCCTGGGCGAGCGGTCATCTACGTCATGGATGACGATCTTGATCGCTTCGGCGTCGACGGACATCTGCCGGGCGGCGGCGGCGGCAGCAGCGGCGGCAGCGGCTGCAGCGGCGGAAGGCTCGGAGCTGTCGGAACCGCGCGATGCTAGAGCCGCCATGGCACTTAGAGCACCCGTACGTTGTTGTAATGCGGCTATATCTGGCCTAAATTAGACATAACCATAGTTTTAACATAGCATTGCTAAGTACTAAAACTTTTTCTGCAAGATGTACAAAAGCCGGAATAAGCGATAGATTTGTATAAAATGACGCAATTTCACTAACGCGATTTCGGGGTCTCAATAAAACTTGTTGTATATGAGCATCTAAAGCTGGGTAAAGCCCTAAGGGTCGCTCCGTTTTCTTGAATAACATTGTAATAAATCAGGACTTACAATTGACTGCCCCTACGCCTGATAGGCCGATCTTCGTCGACGCTGAGGCCAGTGATTTGTGGCGCCGAGCCGTCCTTTTTCTCGGCGTCATCTGTCCTGTATGATCCGCGCCGCGACTGTGCTCCGGCTACAACGTCTACAGCAGACGCTCTGTAGAAACATGTCATAGAGGTAATTTATGGTTAGTAGAGTAACACCATACGGCAAATCAGTATAACAACTCCAAATATTTATTATAGCATTTTAGTGAGGTAGTTAATGGGAACCAAATACATACATATTATATAGGTACCTACATAACGAGGCCTCATGACCGACGGTTAATGATCTTTCCTAGATATAGTATGGATGAAATAAAGGAGAATAAAGGTGATGTTTGGAACAGTGCTCATATCAAGCGCGTACTTTTTATCAGTTTATGATTACCTCCTAGAGATGGGTGGCGGAGCAGCAGCCAGGCCCTGCTGGCCGGGCGCAGGCTGGTCCTCGTCGCAGGAGCGCTGGCGCGGCGCGCGCACGGAGCGCCTTCGCGCCGGCGTCACCGTGCTGGGCCGCCGTGAACCGACCTCTGGCGTCGTGCTGCCACCGCCCTTTAACTGCCGCCGCGGGCAGCGTGGTTACAAACAATGAAGTTAGGAACATTTACATGCAAAGCGTCCGACGTGCACATTGTGGAAACAGCATACGGTCACTAGGTAGACGGCACAGGTGATGTTACACAAGTTGCAATGAGTATTTTCATTCGCAGGCATGTTTCGTTACTCTGGAAAAGGCTGCAGAAAAGATCAAGGTGTATCGATGTTTATAGTCACACATTTTTTATGACACAATTAGGTACTCATCTATGTTAATGAAATGATTCGGAAATTCAGACATATCAAAGCATGGTAGGGCTTGGATCATGACACAGAAAATGGATGGCTACAGATGTAATTTAGTGCCCAGCAATAACAACATAAGCATGACCTGTCGATGCGAGGGCAGCCATTAATTTTCCAACCCAACAAAATAACAAGGACCCCCCGAGTACCCAGTTATTTGTTCACTATGTTCGGGCGAAGCGTGTCGGGATTATTGCTAAAACAGTTCGGGCTTTGTGTACACTAAAAGCTGCCTATGTATGTAGCACATCCAACATCATTATGTTATTTTACGAAGCGGGAACTACATTTTTATTTTTCTAAACAATTCAGGATTGTGATCGCTCTTAGGTACTTATTTGGTGTTCATAACCCATTTTCCAGGTTTGGTTTTCATGCCATGCTTTGCCTTTACCCGTCCAGTGGGTTGCAGCGTAGCCTCTATGTTGCAACCGAGACAAACATTACCTTTTCTAGTTCTTTTAGTGACGCGGGCGACACGTCAGAGTGCCTACGGAGCTCGGGCGAGCGAGGCGGCGCGAGGCCGGCGCTGGAGCCCCCGCTGCCGAGCCGGGCCTCCGAGTGCCGCCTCTGCAGTGCGTCCAGCACCGGCACCTCGAGCAGAGAGTCCGTGCTGTCCTGCGCCGCCGGAGGCAGCCGTGGTCCCGCTTTGCGGCGGCAGACGGAGCATCGCCATGAACTCTGATTCAATTATAACGGTGTATTGAGATTCTTCACCAAGATTCGTATGGTTATTCCTATTTGATACTCGAGATGACAATTAGACACATAAAATAAGTCAATATACAATTTTATAATAACAAAATGTCTCTTCGTGGACTTGTTTTCGAATGACACGCTGCGGTTTAAAGTTAAAACTAAGGTTTAAACTTATTTTATGATGACTCACTGCACTGGTTTATGATTTTGATTAAACAAGTTTGGAATAACGACTTTTCCAAGCGATGGTAGAAGTGAACGTGATCAACTAAAAAGCTTGTCGAATATCAGCCCAAGATGGTCCAAGATCGTAAGATGTGAAGGTAGGTAATAGGTAGGTACAGCACGCAAAAGAGCTATTCGCTCGGCAGCACGTAGATGCACAGTAAGCAAAAGTAGTCGAATGACTTGCCGGGAAACTCCAATTTACTATCATACTCGTAGCTTTCCTACAAATATAGGTACACATGCTCGTACTAAAGTAAGTAAGCATGTTAGGTATATTATATACATATTATTATACATGGTTATCTTCCTTTATGTACACTGTAACGACACATTCGAATACATTTTATGTTACTGATAAAAACTGCATATCTGGATATATTCAAGAACTATGTATACTTACTTATGCGGTTCCCAAGTTATTAAACTTAATTATTATGAAACCATCGTTAATGAATAAGAATTTCAGTTGCAAACGAAGGCTAGTTAGTGATGGAATACCTTCATCATTTAACAAAGCTTTATTTGTTAATTGAAATGCTTTTAAGCCATGATTGATTGATTGTTGACGTGTCCTACTCTAGACCTACACGTCCATTCTAGTTTTGTCATTATGCTCGTAAATTGTTGTTTCACTATAAGTTATTTTTCATTTCCTAAGCTATTTTATTTAGAAGAATAATAATATAGTGCTTCGAAAGTAACCAAGGGTTTGTGACAGAAAGATCGTGAAATAGGTATCTTGAGATTTGATGAACTTTGAAATAAGGGAAGTACTCGTATCTACGAGTATTTTAAATGCACAGCTTCAATATTTGTCGATTGTGTGAATCGACCTTGGGTATCAAATAGAGGACAAAAAGAAGTAACTGTTAAATCTTTGATTAAACTTTGTGCATAATACAAAATAATAGTCTGCCATTACCATTACCAACTCTTTATGATCATATAATGACGTTTTATATAATTTCTCTAACTTAATAATGAGTAAGTTTGCCTGGGTGGGAGCGCTGTCTTCTCAACTTTAATGATAAAACTCACCTCCATAAATCAGAGAAAATCTGCAATTAATTACGACACTAATGTGGGGGCTTAACGAAACGATTTATGTTTTGCACCCGCGGGCGTGTAAAGTCGGTTAACTCAACCTTCCATCTTAAATTCGTTTTGAAAATTAGTTGTGACTGCTGTAACGTAAGTAATACATTATTCAACGTAAGATATCATTTCAGTTTTAGTTGCGCAAAAGAAATAGCAGGTGCTCATGTGATATATTACACTTATAAAAGCCGTGACTAGTTCGCTTGTAGAGAGCCTTTTGCATATCTGTTTAGGAGTAAAATGAAAAATATTTTTACATGAGAATGACTTCACATAGCCGAGTTCTATTCAGTTAATTCGATTATATCATTCGATTAAACCGATTCTGACTGAATAATTTTTCGATAGATAGTATTATTGATAGAGCCGCGCGAAGACCGCTGCCGCGGCGCCGCCGCTCCGCAGTCGCGCCACCGCTGCGCCGCTGGCGAAATTATGCTTTGACGGCGCGGTGGCGGCGCGGCGGCGGTTTTACTCGGCGCGTATGAACAGTGTAAGGGCGCGGTAGCGGCGCGGTGGCGGCGTCGTGTGCAGGAGCGCTAACTAATGCTAGTAGATGGTGAGGCGACTCACCGCCTCCTCGTCACTGGCCGGCTTGGAGTAGGAGGAGCAGTCCTCGCAGACGCGGTGCTGGCAGCCGTTGCAGGTGTGGAACACCTCGCCCGGCTTCAATGCCTTCAGGCACACGCGGCATGCTCCAGCCCTCGACGGGGCTTTGCCTGCTTCTCTGTAATAGTATGCATTATAGAGGATCACATGAAGATTCTGACATTTTAAGCTTAACATGGGCTGATCGTTGCTTGGTGTACCTTCTTTTTTATGGAAATGACTTAGATTTTGGAAACCATGATTTCCTTGTATAGCAAAAACGGCTTGTTGGAGAAGCAATTAAAAGTATTTGACATGCCTCTCACTTGTAGACAGATGACAGCAAGAGCTACAATTAAGATCTAAGTCCTACTTATATTTATAGGTACAGAAATTCTAAATACCGTTCAGTCTTTGCTGGTTGTGTGGGGGGTGGCGGTTGCGCGGGTGGCGGCGCCGGCGCGGGCTCCGGGGCGTTCTCTGTCGCCCCCTGCCTTGGCCCAAGCTTTGTGACTATAAAAAAGATACTCTTGAATTCTTAATATTTCTTAAAATATAGCTAGTCAACTAGCAGCATACCTACTAAACTTTACCGGTTGAAATTCATAAAAGATTTTAAATGATAAAAGTATTGAAATAATTACCAATGTAACAAATGGGTTACCTACACTCAAAGTTAAAAGAAAATGAAGAAAGTGAAGCATAATTTAATAAATGGTTGGCGTGAAAGAATGAGTTGTACGAATAAAGAAAAACAATAAGCCAAGTATAAGACTGGCCTTTTACTCGAGATGTAATTGTTTTTGAGTTATGAAGAAATTTTTCTTTCTCGGTAGCAAGGATCCACCTTACCTATTAGTTATAATACTGAAAATATTCCTTCTGATAATATTTTGATCACCAGTGATTCAAAGTAGATAATTACTACGCATTCCCAATCCGGATTTGGAATAACGCTAATAAAAGGATCTCATAAAATTACATTGAAGTTGAGAGTGCGAATGGAATTATTGATCGCTTATGAAATAAACCCGAAGCTATTCAGACTCAAATTACATTCAGTTCATTGTTATGAGATACTGAATTGGAACGAAACGAAGGGAATTCAAATAAGTCCGCAGTTTGTGTCTACCTCCAGAGAGGAATCCACTAACAATGCGTGCCAGACGTTCGCGTGGCTTCCCTAACTTCTGATATTTCGCTATGAATATTGAGAAATGATCATGGATGCCTTTGCGAACTTCACAGCTTCCATCAAATACTTCGGCGCCTACTTCACATTTTTGTCAGACATAAGTCACTAGATTATTACTGCACGAACTGGTTTTAGACCAAACAAAATAAATAAAATTGTTTATAAACTGATACTATCAAACTTTTATTTTAATGAAAAAGGATATATTTCCTAACTTTACGACTTCCATTTTACGTCGACGACGTACGTGCAGACATAAAATGATAAATCGGTAGCTTCACTAGCAATTACCACTAGTCAATAAAACTGCGATTAGTGTTTAACTTTATTTTCCGAACAAGTAGGTTAGGTAAGTTAGGTACCTAAGCTTTACTGCTTTTAATACTGAAGAAGATTTTTGACATTATTTATAACTAAATCCACAACTTGGTAAATGAAACCGCACTCTGCGATCTCCAAACTCGGAGATACACAGATAGTTCGCGAAGTGGAGAATGATTGCGCCTTATCTTGATACACCAACGTACAAAATTATTTTACACGTGTGGGCGTGTTTTATCTCTCGAAACTTTGTTGTGGTCATACAAAGTTTCTCCCAGCGTAATCATGACTACGTGATATTTTGGCTTTTTCACGTTGAAGGGTGGAATTCGGTCTGTGATAAATGTGTATAGTGTAGCTTTTTTAAGGGTAAAATGCGTAAATGCGTTGTTTAAGTCTGCCGGAGTGTGCTGCTGGAATGTTGATTTTCCGCCGCGTGCTTTCTGGTATGCGGCTCCCTTACCCTCGACTTTTAATAATGTATTGTTAAAAGATCGATAGGAGTTATTTACAGTTGAGAACACGTTTATGTAAAAGTTGCTTATGTGAGCTAAAATCAATAATCCGCGATGTTGCTTCGTTTATTAAGCTTCAAATTACCGTAAATATGCCTTGTGCCAATTTTGCAGTAGCTAAGTTCATACACGCAACTTTGTTCGTGTTTGAGTTAATAAGCAACACAAAGAGCGGGCAACAATGCGCGGCAGGGCGCCATCCACTCCAGTGGTAAATAGTTTGTCAGCTTAATAAGTCTGTTACCTAACAAATGAATTGGAAACAAACGATTTACTCAGAAACATAATTTTGTTTTAGAGCAATAACAAAGTTTGTGCGGGTTTAATTAAGAGTGAGATTAACATAATTGCACGGTCAAGTTTCAGATGGAGACGCTTTACAAACGTTGAATTGATGGAGTTAGTGAATCCGCTCTCGGGATCCACTACTCAATTAAAGAGTATTTACGAGCCATTGAGCGGTGGGATCCTTTGAAAATTAATATTTATCTTTGCTTCATAAATCACTGGCTATGAAAATGGTTCTAGAGCTTTGAAAATGAATGATTTGCCTATCTAAGATCTCTGAGTTTGCTCTGAAATTAACTTAGTTTAACGTTCGGTAGGTAACAACTTCATATCTGTACAAATATGTAGGTATACTATTGATTAAATCTTTAGATTTCAAAACATTGACTTATAAAATGCGTAAATTTTGCACGTAATATTATGTAGTATAATATTTAGCACGCGCTACGGCGCCGTGATGATAAGCTATTATTACAAACCCACGGCCCTCCGCGGAACTTCGCGTGAACTCCTGCCATTACCCGCCATTTATTACGTTTACTACAATGTTAATAAGCCTTATACTGTGTAATTGTTACAAGTGAGCTTTTCCGCTAATTAAACCCTGTTTAAGCATGTTTAATGGTGTGAAAAACGCCGTTAAGTTACCCTTAACATTCAAGGAAATGGTTTAATCTTACTTTATAGATTAAAAGCAATTATAGTTCCAATGTACGAGTTTATAATTTATTTCCGACCAAGCCTATCTCAAAAGTCAAAACCTATAATTCAAGCTCGTTATTATAACAAAAATATTGGTAAGAAATTCAAAGCTTAAAAAAGTACCTCAGTAGTAATCAAGAGTTCTGTACCTCCAGCATGAACAACTTTCGTCTTCGAATCGTTTGCGTATTCGACAAAATTCGATACTCAACTTTCGAATTAAACGTTAACGTGACAGTTTTGATTGACAAAATAAGTTTCGTGCAACCATTTATCAACTAAGTTCACTTTACGACACGTTCACAAGGGCGCTGTTTTAGTTTTCGTACTAAATCTTTAAATGGCGATTCTAATACGCAAACGATTCGTAATCGAAAGTTTTTCGTGCTAGAGGTAGGTACTGAATAGGTATTTACTAATAATGAAAATAATATTTTTAGCAACATCTACAAAAGTATTGTTTGGTTTAACTGTGATATATCAACCAGTTTAAGTTATTATAAGAGTATACCTTTGTCTTGAGCGGTGAGTAGCGACGAGGAGAGGGTCTGGCGCAGCTTCCCGAATGTTCCCGGCGTGTCTATTTGTCCCGTGACGGCGTTCGGGGTCTCATCCGTCGCCACCATCTAAAAACACGAGTATGTTATACTACGAATATCAACATCCCATAAACCACACAATACAACGTATAAAAAGAAAAACACACTAAAGTTTAGTAAGTAGAGGATCACGATGTGTTGTTATAACGATAAAACGAATTAGTGATCTCAATAAAAATATTTGGCGCTAAAGAAAAACTCATGTTGTGGAAAGCGACGGTGCGGGGCGATAAAACTCTTCATACAAAAATAACGACTCAGTAATACTGTCGTAAATTTTATGGAGAGCAACAGATGGAGAATGAAATACATCAGAGCCGGGAAAATCAATATTCTCGTCTCCCGAACTCGACAGAGGAGCGTTTTTATTGCTTTGCTCGCGAGTCATCTCAAACTTTTTGTTCAATATCATTGCGGCGAAATCTTATTGCTACTCAAAAACACGGAATATGGAACGTATTGGCTGTTCCTAAAAGGAGGTCCATATCCATCATACTCGTATACGATATAGGTATGTTGGCACATAGTACAGTTCTGAATCTCGTTCTATTTAATATCATAGAAAAGTAACCCCTAATGACGGCCCGTCGTAACGGCCAGCTCGCTGTACAAAATAAGCGCTCGAAGATGTGGCACAGGAAAGTCAGGAAGGAAGGCGCTCGTAGCGCCGTAGATCTATAAGCTGCTTTAGGAAGCCGCCGGGAAACACGAAATTATCGTTTATCCGCAATTTTTATGCTCAGCGCTGTTTGGTGGGAAAATGTAAAAGGAATACTCGGAACTTGTTTGAATGAATGGAGGTTAATTTTATGTGTGACCTTTCCAGTAAACAATGACGTTTGTTATAGTGGGTTCATGAATATTAAATCAACCGTGTAGCGGTTGCCTCTGCCAGGCCCTGTGGGACGGCCTGTTAGGCAGCGGGACGCGCTGACCTCAGGAGCCTTCCCTATCTGACGTTATTGGGTTTGTCAGCCATGTTCTTGCATTGGGTATTTCCGACCTAAATTACAATAAAGTTTGAAATAGCAATTAGGCACAACATTTTGCGAAAGGACACGCTCGTTCAGTCTTTGTGCAATTTTTTATCAGAGTTCTTTGGAAGAAACATGATCAGCCTCTCGCAAAACAATTACACCATTTGAAATAGGTACGTATGTTTATAACCGTTACGTGCGAAGGTAAAAAGTTACGCGACTTTGAGCAAACATTTTGTTACGTGAGTAATTAACGAATGTTGTTTAACTTCGCCTAAGTTTTGTTTTATCACTTTTGTATCTTCATTATTTGTGCTTGAAAACTTTTGCTTTAACAACTTGTAGGTATTTTTTTAACAACTTCCTACGTACGTAACAGCTACTACAATAAATGTTTTCAGTTCAACGACACGCAAAAAAGATGTTACGTACGAGATTGGCAATTACTTTTTTAGACAATTACTCTTAGATGCTTACTTAGGTATATCAGAAATATTATTTAAAAGAAGGAATGCTTTTACTAACTGGGATTCCATCCAAGACAATGAAAGAAAACTTTTTAGGGGAAAATAATATCTAGTATCTACCTATCCTTTTTTACATACTTAAACTGTACAGCTTTCGTATTTAGCTATGTTTCCTCTTTAAGACCAAGATTCTTAGATTATACGAATACGAGTCACTGGCTGTGTCCGCACTTCGTACCTACACGTGGAAATCGATTTCACGTGTAGAAGACCAATATTGACGTTAACATTGCCAGTCAACCAGACCTTTCATTTATATAGGACTGTGTATCGTAATAAAATAATTACACTGATAATATCAAACATATAAGCGATATAAAAAAAAACATAATAATACCTAGACCTACAATTAGTATTGTACTTATTAAGCTTTCCAGCTGAAAAGCTCAAAATGTGCGAGTATGTTTGTAATTATGAAATCACAAACTTACATGCTCAAAACATATTGTTGTGGTTCACTGACCCGAAATAAAACCCCGACTCTATTTTTTATTCTTCTCAATTACCTACTGAATCACACTTTCTTAAGTTTAACTTTAATAGAAGACAGTCACGCAACGCTAGTGTGTAACGTCACATATTTAGAAATGTTGAACACGAAATGTTTTCTGATATTAATTAAGTACATAATAATGATTTTCATGAAATTGCTATCAAAGTATTCAATGTTTTAGGCAGATAATGAATGTAGAGTTATAGAGCGCGAATAAGGTTCCAAATGTTATTTAGTCAGTCACATTATTGACTGTCATTAAAATCTAGCACACGATCGCGAGGCCGGCCGCGCATTTCGATTAACCTGTACCGGTAGAGATTTTTGAGATAAAGTAGGTCATGAACACCGCTTGTTCATGACCCACTACGGGGTAGCGGGGCGGGGGCGGCCCTGTTTGACCCACTTGTTGCCTCGGCTCGCTATTTACATTACAACTCTAATTGCTGTTGGCACACGGCAGGTGTAGGCCTTTACTTTATTACCACCTTAGGGTCAACCTTTCTTAATTTCGTAGTCAGTGCTACGAAGATTGAGAATGACGACATTATTAATTTAGGGCCGCTCGACACGATTAAGCTTTTGTGGCGGTCGGCCATTATTCTCTAGAGAGTTTTATCGCAATTTAACGTTCGCTTTAAAAAGTAATAAAATCAAATTTCATTCGAATTCAATAAATATTTATTACATAAATATAAAGGACATAAATATTAAACAATATACGCTTTTAATATGAGTTCCCACGAACTGCTTTGGGGTTCCTGGTATTCATTATTAAAATCAAATATTGCATTATTAGTACAGTTAACGGTACTAAATGCTGGTTTTAAGACGTGTACTAAAAATATAACAACATTAATTGGCATTTCAATTAACTCTTTCTAGAAATAGAAAACGTTGTACAGAAATAAATGCAACGTTGTTGTACAAACTAAAGGGGCTGTCATTTTATAATGAAGGCCTCTCCGCTCACGTGTGGGCCGCGCGACGCCCACGAGAGGGCTGAGGGCTCGGGCGGCACAACAAAGGAATGTAATTACGCGTCTCCGACATGCAACATGATTGCTCTTCTTTGCTTGTTTCATACCAACTAAAAAAGTTATTTCAGTCACTCGAAGCAATATTTACTCGAGCAAACAGTTTCTCTCTCACAAATAAGACTAAGAGCATGTCTAACGTTTTTAAATAAATAAGGAGACTAATTTGATTCTATGAAAACAATATTATGTCGGCGCGGTATAATATTTGCAAAGCATTTATGGATGACAAACATAATCGAAGAGGATTGATATTCGGCCATATATTTGGGTTGTTTATGGCATTGTAGTTTTACTTTAGTGTGGGCAGTTTCGATCTTGTATTTCATTGCTCTAATATAACCTTCTGAAAGTACTAGGGAGTTTAGTATACGAGGGTTGAGCCATGTAGAGTCAACACGCGTCGTGACATATTTCTATATAGGCCAGTAGAATTAAACACAAAAATTGATTAAATCGGAAATAATTCCTACAAAAGATTTTTTTGCTTTAATGGCTTCATTGGTTGCCCATTAAGACTCTCCTAAGTTTTCGACTTCGACGGAGCTGTGCTTAAGTGGTGGGGGCCCCCGAAAGGGGCGTTTTTTCGGTTTTCCGGTTATACCGCGTAAAGGACTTACCCTATCAAAAAGTGGTCTTCATGACGGTTAAAGGGCACTTAATCCTGCATTGAATAAGACCAAATTCATATGTTTTGGACAAACCGTTCTCGCGCTAAAGTTCGGCAAAGTAGAAGATATACGTATAATTAATGACCCTCTCCACGTCCAAGGCTTGTTACCCACATGCTTCCAAGCCTTGTAAAGGGTCGCCTTAACCAGTGTAACCCTAACAAGGCTCACGAATTTGATTCGCTTCTCCTTGTTCGTCCCAGCCGTTCCTTAACTGCGGTTGCTGCACCTCTTCCTGGCACTCTCCTGAACGACTCTGTGTTACCTAATGTGGCTGCCCCTCTTCCTTGTACCCTCCTGTACGATTTCATTGCTTAGCCATGTGCCTGGTCCAAGGTTCGACGCCACAAAATCAACTTCGTACGAGTGAAAATAGTTTAAATACTATTTCCCGTGCTTGCAACATTTTTCTTTACTGCTTCGCCTCTATTAGTCGTAGAGTGATTGTATATATCCTATAGCCTTCCTCAATGTATGAGCTATTCAACACAAAAATAATGATTTCAATCAAACTAGTAATTCTTAAGATTAGCGCGTTCAAACAAACAAACAAAAAACTCTTCAGCGTTTTAATATGAACTTGTTGTTGTTGATTTTTGGCGTCGAACCTTAGACCAGGCATACGGCTAGGCAACGTAGTCATGCAGGAGGATACAAGGAAGAGGGGCAGCCACAGTAGGTAACACAGAGTCGTTCAGGTGAGTGCCAGGAAGAGGTGCAGCAACCGCAGTTAAGGAACGGCTGGGACGAACAAGGATAGGCGCATCAAGCTCGTAAGCCTTGATAGGGTTACACTGGTTGAGGTGGCCCTTTTCAAGACTTGGAAGCCTGTGGGTAACAAACCATTGGACATGGAGAGGGTCATTAATTATACGTATATTTTCTACTTTGCCCAACTTTAGCGCGAGATCGGTTTGTCCAAAACATATGAATTTGGTCTTATTCAATGCAGGATTAAGTGCCCTTCAACCGTCATGAAGACCACTTTTTGATAGGGTAAGTCCTTTACGCGGTATAACCGGACAACCGAAAAAATGCCCCTTTCGGGGGCCCCCACCACTTAAGCACAACTCCGTCGAAGTCGAAAACTTACGAGAGTCTTAATGGGCAACCAATGAAGCCATTAAAAAAATAAAATCTTTTGTTGGAATTATTTTCGATTTAAAAGCTAATTCTACTGGACTAATACATATACATACATATTGTGATATTGACATATCTAACACGCTACGATAACGCGGAACAACAGGCGTTTTCGAGCGTGGCTTAAGTATGTGAATGTCACTGACATCGTTTTGTCTGGAAACATCTTGTAGGTTTACTCGAAACTACTATGTAAGTGTTATTTAAGTAATTAATCACGCTGTATTTCAATATCATCTAAAATCATGATGCACTTATAGCAGACACTAAGCAAATTATCTATACTCTATACTAATATTATAAATGCGAAAGTAACTCTGTCTGTCTGTCTGTCTTGCCTAAACCACTGAAGCGATTTTGATAAAATTTGGCATAGAGATAGTTTGAGTCCCGGGAAAGGACATAGGATAGTTTAATCCCGGTTTTTGAAACAGCGATGCGCACGATAAAGTTTTTCTGTGACAGACCAAATTCCACGCGGGCGAAGCCGCTGGCGGAAAGCTCGTTATCTATAAAATTAATTTGAAAATAGGGTGTTGTGACGTCACTGTTTTTCTATTTCAACTGAATAACATACTCGTAGTATAGGATCAACGGACGCAATTGAAATAAATCGAGAAAATTGAAATAAGTCCTGAGGGCTACTCCCAACAAAGTTTTATGAAACTATCCACCCTTTTCATTAAAAGCGAGATGCCAACGTGAGCGGTAGCGACAGTTACACAGAAAATACGGGAACACCATTAAGGGATGACCTTTTCGAGCTTGGTACGGCTGTGGGGTGACCCACTAAAACACGAAAACATCATTTAATCAGATAATCGGATCGATTCGATAGAGGTGTACAATTGTACTTACCTACTAATCAAACTGTGAATCAACACAAAGTGTGTTTATGCTGAGTGCATCGCTATTGCGACAAGGTGGCACTGCTCAGTACTTACATTCTTTTCTCTTTTTAATATTATCTTATGTAGAAAACCAAAACTGGACAAAATCCATTATAATAAATGTTTCCTTCATTCTTTCTTTGATTTCGATACGAAACGCAAATGCAAAAACAAGGTACTCGTACCTTATACCTAGTAAGAAAAATACAGGATTCAGAAGTTTTTACTCCTTGAAGCTTACTAACTTCAGTCTAAGTAAATATCCATTATCTTATAGCTCCACTCCAAATTAACTGGGATTTGAAATGGCGCAGACTTAATTGATATCGCCTTTGATTAGCTGGTTTAGTACCGAGCGGTCTTTTCAATTGATCGTAAGTACTTCGAGATGCGTTGCCGTCGGTATATTTAAAGGTAACAATTATAAATTATCATTACCATTATGTAGAAATTGTAAAACTGCTTAAATATGAAAAAAAAATTGTGACAGTGCATTTGTTGAAATAAAAAGTAAAAAAAATAACGTAAAATAAAGACTAGAAGTAATAAATTGATACTTATATTTGAAAGATGCTTGCATAAATTGGATTTACTTTGTGAAAACCTATACATTATGTTAAGCAACTTAGAATATGATGAAGCTTATAAAACTCATAAAAAACTCATTTATGTGCTTTAAAAAAACACTTTTACACTTAGCTTTAATTTTTGATGTACAAAAAAGAAATTAAATGAGACATGTACAAATAAAGAAAAGGTGTCGAATACACAAAGAGAAAAACTAATTTCAGAGATTTACTGCTTGGCGGAGGTTTTCATCCGAGACTTACGGGGCGCCCTTCAGAAATCACATTAAGGTAGTTTGAGCGCGGCCGGCCGGAACTACATTCGAATAAATCTAAATCAGCAGAGGTCCGAATGGCTGAGTCTACTTTAATCCGCCTCCTCACGCCCTAGAGCTCACGCGACATAACAGAGGCGGGCTGACGCTGCGACCGCTTACAATAAACTTAAGGTTTGACATGATCCGTGCACTGCCAACCCAATTACTCGGACCGTATTACACGGAGCGCCTGAACTCGCCTTTATAGCGTGGCTTGCTCAGGCAGCAATTTGCGAAGGCTTTCATTGAAGACTGTCGAGTGTCCTCTGCAGCCATTCACAATAGAGGAAATTATGTATTATTTTATTCAAGTTCAATTATAATAGAATATCAGCTAGAATAATAAGCTTTCATAATGTGAATATTAGCTCTTAATAACTCTATTGAAAAGATTATAACTTGTAGATTCGGCTATGTGTTACCAAGAATATATAAACATGCTAAGAAGTATCAATGTCATATCTTTTGTATTTTCATGATACCCTCTGATTGTGGGTAGATAAGTATTGGCCATAAATATCTTACTATCGCGGGGCCTTCTAGACCCACAAACTAGTCACGTAGGAAACTAAAATAGTAAGAAATCCGACTCAAGGATGGCTAAGAATATTATAGGAAGAAGCTAAATTGACTGGGACAACCATGACACTTACGTAATTTAGGAATCGGATCCGAGGAACGTGGATTCGTCCCCTGGACTATCGTGGTGAACCGACTCGTAACAAAACCATATAATTATCTTACCACGAGGGATTATAAAACCTTCCTTTAATAAATAATTCCTTTAGGCTAGGTATGCATTATCTTATAATAGGCCATTCATTGTCGAACAGGTGGCGTGAAAATAAAATTAGGACTAATAAAAACAATGTGTTACCCTTAAGGTCGGCCTCTACATACGAGTATGACTTTCACTTGTAACTTTACGGTCTTATAAGTTTATAGGCAATTCCAGTGCGTATTTTCTTTTATGCCGCTACTGTACCTAAAGGCAAATCTTTAGCCTGTGTTTGAGAGGCCTTCTATGTGAAATTGGATGTTTTGTTTGACGCCGGCCGCGGGCGCACGCCACATTGTGTACGACTACACGCGGAACACGTGCTCTCATAACAATGGACGCAGCTATATTTGGTTTAAGCAAGCTTTTGTTGCAGAGCGAATAAAACATTTGGGTTTTCCAGCAAAACATTCGACTGTTATGAACCTGCGACGATTTTCTTTGTTTTTCTTCATCAATGTACTAAGTACTATGTTTGTCTATATTACAAAACTTAAACATAACGTAGGTTTATGATAATGTGAGAAAGGAATAATATGATAATGAGCTGAGCACATAACACATCCTGTACCTAATATAAGATTTCATAACATCATCGTAGCTGCTCCCTAATGATGGTTGGTTTCCAAAGGAATACTGGTCGTATTTTCCTCGGTATTTAACATTAGGTATTCTTTATACCAGACAAAAATTCCCGGCGTAATCCTTTATAGCGGGGCGGGGAAGCCATAACGTCGGTAAGCCTTTCATCTGCCGGCGCCGACCACACGCCTCAAACGCATAATTTCACTCGGATACGCCGCCTCAGCTATATCTTCCCATCTAAACCCTTAACGCCCTAGTATTAAGCATGGAAATAACCTCGAATATCCTATGTCAGTAATGAGGGTATTACTGAGAAATATACGCACACATTTTTAACCGTTTCTCTTTTCAAAACATTCGTTTGTTTTGAGAATGATAAATCACTAAAAATTTGCTAGGCTGTGAAAGCCTGACGCTTTTATGGCTAACATTTGCGAACTCGTCGAAATTAGGTACTTAGGAAGTTTGGCCATTTAATATACCTACTCGTATTCAATAATAAAACAATGAAGTTGTAATTAGATGAATAAATTAAAAGAAAACTGTAAAATAAAAAATAATGGTACATAATGCGACGTCTCATATTAACGTAACTATGTATGTATAATCAGAGCATAAAGCTCGTAAAATTATAGCAAGTTCCCAAAATGTAGTTACTTAGTATTTTAACGTAAATTAGAGAATTGTGTCGAGGACTGCATAAATATTCACCGCTGCACACTGTGCGATGATGCAAATTGAAAAAGTTCCGGTAAAAGTTGAGAATGAACGGAATTAATTACGGACTGCGCGTTTGTTTACCTTTCCGAGTTTAGGATGCTTCCAAATGAGGTAAATTTATTGCACAGTCAGTAAAGTACACTGACAAAGTGTCAACATGGTTTTTGATGGGGTGTTCTTAATTGATATTCATTGAAAGATCTTTGGATAATATAATAAATAATAAAATAGGTACCATGTCTGAATTATTATTTATTGTAAAAGTATTACTTAAGCAGACATAAGTTAAGTACCTATATTAGTAAGATTGTAAGATTGTCAATGCGGTGGGTTAGTATATGTATAAAAAAGTATAATCATTAAAATTTCCACCTATTATAATGTTTCAATCTGATCTTAGTTGAGGGTAAATATCCATACTCTTATTCCTCGACATTTATTACATTAAATACTCAGGTATTTTCTGAGCTTAAAACACCTGTTTTCTTCTGTTTTCTATCGTTTTCTAAAAAATGCAACTTAGCTGAGCTGTAACGTACCAGTGTTTAAGTATAACATCCGGCGAGTATATACATAATTCTACAGCTTGTGTATACCGGACGCAATAACGCTTTGGCGGAGCTGTCGGTGGCCGGAGACTATTAAATTGTATTGAATCTGGACACGCAAATATAAAATACCACACCACTTTACTTTATTGAAAACGGTAATACCATTTTTAACACCAAGCGTGAAGAAACTCTTCTCCTTTATCTATAAAAACAGCGTACGATATCTTAACGATGTCATTAGGGGGCGTCCATTAATTACGTGAGACAATTTTGGCAATTTTTCAACCCCCCCGCCCCCCTTGGTGAGATTTGGTGAGATTTTTCTAGACCCCCTCCCCCTCCCCACAATCTCACGTGAGATTTCTTTAAATACATATTTGCAATGTAAGGGTTAGCTTCGATTAGGATTTAATTATAAAAAAATCGTTTCTTCTAATTTTTATATTGTTTAGACGACTCAGAATAAAAAAAAAAATTATCATTATCATCTTAAAATTATTTATTTTTTAATTAAAAATAACCCAGTTTTCTGACAATTTGACGCTTTTTCTTGCTGAAAAAAATTACGTGTTATTTGTTGAGACCCCCCTCTCCCCTACGTGAGATTTGGTGAGGTTTTTCTTGACCCCCTCCCTCCCCTAAACGCCTCACGTAATTAATGGACGCCCCCTTAGACGAATTCCCCCCTATTACAAAAAGTTAGACTCTGGTTGAACTCTGGTTTAAATTGATATTTAGCAAGGAAATGTCGTTTTAAGCCAGTGTTCGTCCCAGGTTTAACTTTTTTGTAATAAGGGGGATTCAGTTTAACTTTTTGCATTCGCATGATAGCTAGCTCTATAATAAGTAAGTATCTATTAATAAGTCAGCCAGTTGCAATAAAATCATCCGATTCCGAGGAGACAATGAGATAAGTATACCGTATGACTGTAGACTAGCAGAATTAATATTAATTTACTCGGAAACGGCACGAGAACGAGCCGAAACCGAATCAATACTCGTGCACGCCGGTTTATTATGAGGAGTATAATTTGTCGGAATCTGTGCCATCAGAAGAATCAAATACTCCACTTTGACACTAAGGTAGTTATAATAATACTTCTTCAATAAACATATTAGATTCACACAAGAGGAGATATCATGGTTCTATAGAGTTTTTATATAATGGAAAACATAGATGTGATAACCTCTATAATCGAACGACTATTTAAAAAAATGCAAGGATTTAGATGCTTTGAAGTAAATTAAAGACTTAAAATATCAATTTATATGTAATTGATCTTTTATGTTGTCTTTGCAAAGCTTGAAGCCTCAACCGAGTTATTACATACCTATTCTTTTATGTTTCAATGACATAATATAAAACATGAAACAATACGTTGATCAACAACCAGTTACATGGCGACCCAATTTTCTGCTCCGTGGAAACGAGAGTATACACGTAGGTATCGTATGAGTGACAAAGCCGTATTTATTTATACGCGACCATTTTATTCGCAGACGTGAAAGAACAATATCGTATTTAAAACGAATACAATAACAGATATACACCTATATTTTTATTTACAGCTTAACCTTTACAATTTTTTAAAAGTATTATTCAAGTTCATAACATCTATGAAATTGTATATAGCTTCGAAATGGGCCCCAAACGTAAATTATATTTGGAGTTTATAACAAAACTTGCAAATTAATGCTCGTGGTGCGCCGATGTTGCGCTGGGCGAGAAGCGGCGCGCAGTTCGTGCTGCGTGGGAAGATTCTATTTATGGATACCAAAGTTACAAATAGGACCCACAGACCCCACTACTTATCAATTTCACTATTGATAAGTATCTTAAAGGCATTATAATGTCTATTTATTAATGTTCTTGAATATATTTTTAGCGTAGAATCCGGCTGACCCAATAGTCAATCATTTAACCTTCGATGGCTTTAAGTGCCATTCGATGTCGATCTATTATGAAACTATTTTTAAAGAGAAAAAACACGAAATTGCATTTGGGTTTAGCTCTGAAATAGGCACAGTTATTAATATTATCGTGAAAGTCAATTTTGAACTTATTTTCAAAGGTTTGTTTGCATAGCTGGGCATTAACTCGTTAATCCGTTAATCGTTAATTAACGAAGTTAACATTTCTATTAACGGATTAACTTTGAAGTTAACTTTTAAAAATGTTAACGGACTCGTTAACTTCCGTTAAATTATCCTAAGTCCGTTAATCGTTAATCCAGTACCTACTATTTACCAAAAAGATACAGCAGGCACGCTGAAAAACGCTAGAAAAACGCGTTCTGACAACTACGCTCGGGCTTCCAGAACTTTCAGAACCCAAAACAACAGTTTTTGTAACCAGATCACTAACGCAACGATGCCAACGATATAAAAAATGCTATTTTTTTATTTATTTACAAGCTTTATATTGACTTCACTTGTGAGTATGTATGGGACAAATCTTGCAACTGAATATAAGAATTCCCTCAACCGATTGAGCTGAAAACAAGCTTTTATTCTGAAATGCAGTTGTCCTAAAACAAAAAAATAATTGTACTTATGCAAGGTTCAAATAATTTCGGAAGCTGGTAGCGCAAACATAAAAGAGGAATAAATTCCATGCGCGATACAAGCCTTCAAAATTATTTGAACCTTGCATACAATTATTTTTTTCGTTTTATTATCACCTGTTAACGGATTAACGATTAACGTTAACTTGCGTTAAATCTTCCGAAATATAACGTTTTAACGTTTAACGAAGTTAATTTTTTTAGTAACGGTTTAACGATTAACGAAGTTAACTATTTGATTAACGGTGCCCAGCTATGTTTGTTTGTTTATGTATATTAACAAAGTAGCTTACGATTTCGTAGCTAAGTTTTATTAAAACAAGCGTTAAATTGCTGTAGAATGTCTCTACATGTCAGTGAGAAGTTTCATTTGATGAGGGTTAAAATATCAATTACGGCGACGAGAGGCAACTGGGTCACGTGGATTGTGAGTTTATCCACTATAACGGCCGCTTAATATCATGATAATCTTGTTTGATGACGATTTAAACACTAACGATGGTTCATAAATGATCAATATAGCCAAAGGCAATCCAGCTGACGGGACGACCATTTAATAAGTCACCTTTTTCTTTAACGAAGCCAATTTTAGGAAATATTATCATTTTGGTAAAAGAAATTATGCGCAATAACTTTATCAAGTATGGAATTAAGCCCATAGGTATAATTAATAAAGTATGGTACCGATTTCTGTCACCAGAAAGTTTTAATGCGTGTTCTTGGCACTTTCGGAGGTAGGTAAGTGAACTTATATCGTTATTTTTAAGTATTTCCACTTTTAGTTTGTGGGGTGGTCCGGATAAGGCGGGTAGAGCCAGTTAGAGCACCTACAACAGGTTAAATATCTACGTTTGAAAAACATCTCTAATTTGAGTATAATCGTTCATCGATCTTCGGTTATCGACTACAAGTCGCGCCAAGTTCGTGCTTCGGTGTTTTTTGTGTATGTCACCTTGTCACGCACATCTTGTGGACAAAATAAGATAAAGTATCATTCGTTTCTAAGTATTGAAGTAAAACTTTAATCAAGCTGGCTAATCTTTATGAACCAGGCTTGTTGGTATTTTAAAATTCTAATCAGGAAAGGGGAAAAAGTTCTCCATCATAAAATATTCTATTAATAAAGTTGAAAACAAAGAGTTGGAAATGAAATAAAATGATTTCGCTTATTTAAATGCTTTTTTGTCGAAGGCGCAGGTCTCACCTTACATGAAATTGCCGCTCAAAAAAAAAAGAAATACCCATGAAACATTTATTTAGCAAGCGTTCCGTTCATTTCGAGTCCTTTGTTTTCTCTCGGTGCCGAGGAACGAAGTGAAATTGGTTTTAAAAAGTTCTTAAAGCTCAGAGTAAACATTTTTGCTCGATGATTCATTTTAGTCGGATAAATTACAACGGCATTTCTATTTCTACAGCTTTACTTTAGCCATCTTTGCAGTGCTTACACGAAAGACTTTGTAATAGCTTCAATTTTCTTTTAACATTTCTAAGACTAAGTTTAAGAATAAACAGTCTAAGTAAAGTCTAAATACAACTACAATTCTCAGACATTTTTTGTTCAGTTATTTTTGGTATCACGAATATTATTTGATTGCCATTTGGACAGCTATTAAAAATAAACCATTTCCATCAGCTAAAGAAAAAAAAGCGTATACTTATCTGGAAGTGAATTTTGTGAAAGTTGAAAACCGTAGCTTTAATATGCGCGCTTTGATAAAGCTGCACCTTTATACAGCCACTGTGCTAATAGAGCCCGCAGCGGAGCAGCTTTTCACTGGACCAAGCACTCGATTTTCTCTTGCTCCACACCATTTCTCGTTTTCAAAGACTATATTCAGATATGTTGCGACAAAATTTGTATATGCACAGGTCAGATGTTTCTATTTAGTTTTTTTAATACTTAATATGCGTGCGGTATTATTGGATCTAGAATATGCAAAATAGTCATGATTTTCATGTTAAAATCAATTGAAAAAAGATTTTTGTATAAGGTATCCCCATAGACTTAAATGAACATAAGGATGTCCCACAAATTCCCATAAAAATTTTCGTTAGCAAAATGATGTAATGGTAAATGGTTCGTAAATCGATCGTATTTAAAGTTGACTAATACCAACTAAAACATTAAACTTATTCATTATACTAGCGGCCGCCCGCGACTTCGTACGCGTGGATCCCGTTTTACCCCCTTCATCTATCTTACACGGTTTAGATTTTTTCATACAAATGTTTTTTCCGCTAACTCCCGTTCCCGTAGCAATTTTGCAATATCCTGTTGTAACTAAGCATTAAGTTTACTAAGGTACCTGCATGCCAAATTTCAAGCGTCTAACTTAAGCGGTTTAGATTTTTCATACAAAAGGATTTTCCCGCTAATTCCTGTTCCCGTGGGAATTCCTAAGTGTATACTTAGGAATTCCTTATAGAAACAAAAACTACTATAACCTGCCCGAGAGAGAATAAGAATAATTGTACCAAGTTTCGTTAAAATCGAGTAGTTTTTGTTTCTATAAGGAACATACAGACAGACAGACAGACAAAAAATTTACTGATTGCATTTTTGGCATCAGTATCGATCACTCATTACCCCCTGATAGTTACTTTGAAAATATATTTCATGTACAGAATTGACCTCTCTACAGATTTATTATAATTTAAGTATAGACAATAAATAGACAGCGGCAGCGTTGTATAGCCGTAACTCGTAGTATGAGTTGCTACGAAGCCTCGTAGTTCTCGTAGCAGGTGAAACCGCTACGAGCTATCGTTCCGTCCGACTACGACGCTGAACGTACGAGTGTGAAGGGGAGAATTCAAATGTACGTAAACGATGATATCGAGCTACTTCTATCTAAATTATGTATTTAATTTTGCAATTTGGATGGAAATTCCCCAAATCCCAACCATCAGATAGGATTTTTGTGTAATTCGAATTCTTAACGATCTCCATTACCAATAAACATCACTGTTATCGTTGAAAATCACCGTGAACGGGTCTAATCTAAGCATCCGATCCAAATTGTTCGTAATTATTAAGCTGATACTCGCTTGATGTACGTTTCACTTCTCCCTATAATTCATATCGCGGGTTTCATTTTCATGCCGTTTATTGTTGTTAAATATTATTAGCGTTTTATTCCTGACGATTGCTCGTAATTACTCAGATTTATCGTGTAGTATTCAATGAAAGTCAACAATTTGTTAATACGAACGGAATCTGCATAAATGTTATTCTCATTAAATGCATCTTTGTGTGATATTAAAGCAACTTGTACAAAGGAGTTGCCGCGAATATAGTTGCAGGTGAAGACAGACTTTTCCGCTTAGCGGAGCGTTAATTCATCAGCAGGAAGCCTCGCTGCCTCACTGGCTTGCGTATAAGGTGACGTCACACTCTGTGACGGATTCTTGTAAGAGGAAAATTATCCGTAGCTGTTTTCCCCTTACATGTAATATGATGAGACTACGATAAAAAGCTCTACTCTATTCATGAAATGTCATGAGATGACCTTTCAGAGATAGATACCTGTTCTGACCTTCGAAGAACGAACCTATATTTACTTTTGTGTGCTGTCAGGTCAATGTAAACAATTCAATGTTCTAAACAAGCTTTAATTTCTATAAATATCGTCCTTAATACCACATCTACCATACCTTACACATGAGTATAGGTACTATACATATGTGGCAAGTCCAACTCCCTACCTAACCAAAGCTATAGGCGGTAATATTCGACATTCGCAAATACCATTCCATACAACATAGTTAAGTAGGTACGAGCTTACCTCGAAATAGCACAATGGATCAAATAATGCTTTGTGCTAAAATATTTTGGGGCTTGCTATTTTAAGGGCTGATTTTTCAATCGTTGGTTAAGTTTTAACTGAAGAATAGAACTGTCATTTTGACTTATTTCCCATACTAAAACTGTCAATATGCCAAACTTATTCTTCAGTTAAAAGTTATCCAGCTATTGAAAAATCAGGCCTAAGCATAATAAAGAACGTTGGATATGGAATAACGGGAATAATGTAGGTTTTCGTTTAATACACATGTCTCAAATAATGTGATATTTTCGTTAATATTTTTGTAAAACTATGCTTCTATAAATAATGTCGTTCTGAGGGTGTAAACTTATTTTATAGTTTAATGAAGCTAATCTAGAAAGAGCACACAATGGGCTCTGGCAAAGCTCTCGTGGCGCTATTAACTCGTCTGTTTGCGGCTGTACCGTGCAATGAGCATTGCTTTGATGGCAGTCGGGTAGCCTGGAAATCAATAGTGAGTACGACAAATTGGCAGGCCAGCTGATGTTATAGATCTGTGGGATATTCAGTCGTGTTAATGGAAGCCGAAACAGTGGTAATTAAAAATATCGTTAGCAATACATTGAGTTCTTTAAGTCAGATTTTAGACTTTTTAGGCCTAATGAGATTAATAAATAAAGCAATTTATTCTTAGAATATGACTTTTTTTTAACCAAATTACAAATATAAGAAGGTACTATTTTACGTCAGATAAGAACCATTTCATTGGACACTTTGAATTTGTAAAGAAGAGAAAATGAATGTTTTATGTAGCGCTAAAATTTCATTTGAGAGCGGCGTCAACCACAAGGAATTTTAATTACGACGTAATAGCAATAAAATCATGGCAGCTCACCCCACGTCCAACCTCTTCATTGTGTCAACACACATTCCTTTCCTTTCGCTGGTTACGAACATAATAAAATAACTAATATAAGAAAAAGAAGCAACAATTGAAAGCTCAGTGCTCGCTTTGATTTATAGCTAAGTCAGTAAAAATGAATTTAGTATTAAGTAGTCATGGATCACCTCAAACTTGAATGGTAGTTGGTAGGTAACAATTCACTACTACTTCTCCGTATTCTATTTCCTTAAAATTTTGGCAATAATTTCACATTTGTTTGTACTTTTGGGGAGCAAGGGTGTGTTATTTTAAACAGTTACCATGACAATTAAAAGTTACTAGAAATAATAGTTTTTACTTTTTTCAATGACCTTACAAATAAACAATTATTCTATTCTATTCTATTCTATACAATCTGCAAATAGTGTGTTGGTTTCGAACTCGTAGCAGTTCTACGCAAATATCTTCAATTCAGAAAGACTACATCTAAATATTTAATTCGTAAGAAACATTTTTGAAACGAATCTAAAATTTCTTTCTTCGTTGGCAATCTCTTTGTGCCTGTTGGGTCTCAAAAGGTTTAAAAAGCTTTTCGTGTTGTCTCCATTTAGACGTTTGTACATCTTTATTTTTGACTTGAGTGGTCTTCAGGGCCTACCTGTGAAAGTGTTTTAATGTGTCTGCAGGTATACACTATTAAAAACAAATGTAGCTACCCAAATAACGTAGAAAGGATTCTAAAGTTGTAAAGTGCGCGTCGATTTAAAGTACGGGAAGAAAATTTACAACTTCAGATATATTTGAGATATACCTAAGTACCTACTACTAATTGGTATTCCTTTTTAACATTGCTTGCAATAACTAGGTAATACTTAATAACATAGCTATAACTTACACAGTAATAGACCACACGGGCTCTATTAAAGAGGACTTACCTTTTTCATGAAGGACATCACATTTGTAGGCAGCATGGTGGCGCTTTGTCTGTGTCCGCTGCACTTGCACTCACATCACTGCACCGCACACTACCGCTCTCCGCCGCGGATCAGTCCGGAATCAACACGCTGCCTCCGAAACACGACATTTGCACACTAAACTAGCACTTATGTTTTTGAAACCGCGACTGCACTGATTTTACACACGCGCCGTTACGGACCTGAAACAAACGAAAAACATTGATTAAGTTGTATAATTAAGACATCGCGATTGAGCTTGGAGGCAAAGGCTAAAAATAGCTGTATGTCGTGTAGACTAAAGTACGTGGTACCTCAAAGCCGACCGCCCCGGAGCACCGCCGAGACCGAATGAACGGGCGAGGACGATATAAGTGTTCAACAGGTCCCAGTTTGTTCATAGAGCTTCGTCTTCTGTAGATCACTTACCTATCTGCCTACTCCTAATTACATTTTGTGGAGCGTAGAGGGTTGAAAGGATGCGTAATTGTAGCTTATGAGGTGCCATTGCACAAAGATTAAAGAAGCTAGGACGTGACCTCATTTTTAATAGAGGTTGTGATGTTATTCGAGATATTTAATAAAGTGAAGGAGATACGAGACTAAACTACAAAAGAGATTACTGGGCCTATACTCGTAGTAAATGCCTATCCTCCTAAAGGTGCATGCATATGGGGGTTATTGTTTTTGTATAATTATGTAAGGTAAGATATGAATAAAGCCTATAATGTATACGTTTGGAATATATTTTGATTCTGAATAAATCTGCCGCCCCTTAAAATTTGCCGCTCTAGGCTTTAGCCTATTCAGCCTGCTGGTAAATCCACTGTAAACATATTTCAAAGTGTACAATATTTATCTTAATTGATTTATGTCGGCATAGATTTTGAGTTCTGGAGGAATGATACCTAGTCAAGTCTTTGAGCAGTGTGTGTTGCCAGTGATGGTATACGGATCTGAGACGTTGTCGCTTAGGTACTATGGGCCTCATAAGAAGGCTCAAGGTCACCCAAAGAGCGATGGAGCGTGCTATGCTCGGAGTTTCCCTGCGTGATCGAATCAGAAATGAGGAGATCCGTAGAAAAACCAGAGTGACTGACATAGCCCGCAGAATCGCTAAAATCAAGTGGCCTTTGTCCAGGACGTCTTTCGGCTGAAACGAACGAACGAACGATACCTACAGTTGTCACAAAAAATACCCTATGTATTAAATGAGTGAACATGTATTTTACAAGTCATACAAATGCCTACCCTTCAAAATTCGTACCACGGTCGACGGTCTGTACCTACATTGCTTGTCATCGAGAGAGCTAAGGCTATAAAATAGGCATTTACACTTTTTATGTTGGTGCTGTAACTGTAGTAAGACGCTACTAACGTGCCACACGCGTTGTAGTAAGTACTTACTACTTATCACAAAGTGTGTAGCACTAAGCCACTGTTAGTTCTACTACCTATACATAGGTACTACTAAGTGAATTTTGCGGTCTAGTATTTTGCGATTCAGACAAAACCTACGGGTGCGGGTTTGAATCCTTTGACCGCAATGAGTAAATGCAAAAGTTAATTATTGGAAATACATTAACAACATGTGGGATATGATGCTCAACCACAATAAGGAAGCTAGATGTTAGTGCTTCCTTCCGAGCGGGTGTTATGCTCGGGGACCAAGATCCAATTTACACCATCTTGGTTTGTCTATATATACTTGGCAGGATCTAAAACTCCGTCACCGCGATGCAGGTTTGTATGAGCGGCGGAGTGTGCCATAGTGTAGTAGTGACAGCGCCATCTGTTGGTCACTAGTTTGTAGTGGCGTCGCCACAAACATATTACTTATTTAAATAATAAATAATTAAAAACCCAACTAAAAACGTTAACAGTTTCACGAGTATTTTTTTTAAATAAAACTATTAAACGCAGCTACCTATTTTATCATTTTTAACTTGCATTCATATTCCTACTTTCTAAACTATGATAAAACTTTTAACCTACTAGTATTATTAACTTAAGTAAGTTCTGAATAGAAGTTATAAATAAATAAACTAAACGATAGCTTGCGACTTGCAACTGGATTTCCAGCACTGCTGTGACAGTTCGCAACTCTGATAAAATTCCAATCTGCTCTATTATGTAAAGCTTAGTATAAGCTTCCGCAAACGGTGCAAATTGAAAATTCATAGAACAAGTTGGAGGAAGGTTAGCTTCAGCTAACCTATGCTATAATAAACTGCTGGGTTTCTGTGGCACGTAAAGTATGTCGCCCGAAATGAGCCGGTCCGCCTGCCGCTACCTGGGAAGATTGCATCGTCGGATAAATCGATGATCGCTATCTCCAGTCGCCAATCCACCTAGATTTAGATGACATTTTAATAAAATACACCCTATTACGGAACGGTAGCATTTACATAATACGTTTTCATTACAGATTATTAAGAAGAAAAAAACTGGATTTTAGTAGATTTCAGCATTTTTTTTAGAAAATTAAATTTTATGAGACGATTTTTAGGTGGTTGGTTTTATTATAAAATATGTCATTGTAGTAAATAAATACAAAAAAAATAATAAATGAAGGAAAAAAGAGGCGGGCTTACTGCTCAAAAGAGATCTCTTCTTGATAAATGCGGTACCTAGGTATAGTTGTTTGAAAGGAGAAGCAGGTAGGTACGTACTTAAAATGTCTGCAACGGGTTAAAAATATATGTTCAGAATAGTATAAAATAAATAGTAGTCTTCTTTTACACGTAGGTACGCGTTGTAAGTTGTTTAACTAATCACTACACTAAGCTTACAAGCTTAATGAATGTTTGTGTATAAATACAAAATTATAAATCGAAAACCTGCGAATGGCAGCTGTAGAAACAAACCGGGTCGTATTTCCTATACACGAGGCGAAGCGGACGCGAGCTCGCGGATAAATTAAGCCGCTCTAGGCTGACCTCAAACGGCAGCAATTCTACGCCGATAGTTGCGGTTTCCTTCATTTCAATTTCGTTTGTACGCGGCACAACACAGCTGAAATCAATCAATACCATGCATTTTACTTGCACAAAACATACCTGCACAAAGAGTTTCTTTGTTTTAGTATATCTGTTACGGTTAATGTGATAAATTGAAAATTATTAATAATAACCGGTTATTATGAATAATTACCGACAGTCGCGGTAAAAGTGATAAATTAATGACATTTAACAGTGATTATTTAATAATTCAACCTTAGTAAGTACTAACAAATTTCTTAAAAGAGAACAACATCTTGTGTACGTGCTCGTGTACAGCCAAACTTTTGAACGTTTTGATATCATATATTAATATAATTTGGCATAATGAGTTTGGAATGTTTCTTGCATAATATTACTTTTCCATGATGCCTATAACATGTTTTGATTTAAAGTGAAAAATAGGTTAAGGTGCGGCGGGGGTGGCCCTTGGGCCACCCCTAAGCCGCCTATTTAGTTTTATACACACATAAACGACCTCATATTAATCACATTAACCAAATCATGCGGTAATTATTCATAATAACCGGCGATTATTCATAATTTTCACATTTATCACTTTGACCGTAACATATCGACAAAAATATCACACGCATTTGAGCTTAGATAGTGTAATTGCCACTTCGTAGTTCAAATAGAAATAGTTTTTTAAATAGACTAGAAATTCTCGGCACTGTAATGTGTAATAAGTACTTAATAATTACAAGTAGCTACTCACTACTGCTATATGTATATCTGAAATGTACCTACTTATTGAAAATGTGCCTGGAAGTCAGACTGACTTCAAGTCGGTTCAAGACCGGAGTCAACGAATATCTACCATTGCATTATTCCCTGAAAAACGTTTTTTTACTGACTCGATTGCCCTACTTAGTTCCCAACTATATGTATGTATTAGAGCTAAACTTAGATTAATTGGAAAGTTTAAGACTAATCGAAGGATTAGTGTTTATATCGGTTGTGTGGAAACATTCAAACTAATATGAAATGTGTAGATGTTATTGTCTTGACTGTTAGTTAGCTACAATGTGTACCTGATTATAATTAACGAAGTTTCTAGGTCTGGAAATAGGTACAGCAACATCAGTCGAGTAGTGGTATACAAAACAAAATGTCCTTCTATTATTTATTTTATTAAAAAACAACATAATGCAACATATTTATTATTACCATTTTCGTCATACTTTTTATTTAGGTGATTAAAACAAAACATAATGTAACTTACATTTAAATTTGAGAAGTAGCTAAATATAATTTACTGTTGTTTTATCAAAGAAAAAAATAGTTGGTATGCCTTATTTTAGATATTGGAAATTTTTTTTTTACAAATAAACATAATTACTACTAAGTATTCATATCACAATATTTTAATAACTTAGTGACGGAAGAAACAGATTTAAATAGCAACAATTAGCTTTTGAGCAAATAAGAAGACGAAAATACACTAAACAAGGCTCCTGCTGCCAATTGCTTCGGAGCAATGATATTATATAAAAACAAAAGCAGATATGTTATAAGCGCTCGCGCTGTGAATACTCAAATACGTCCCAATTGGGACGTCTTGTGTTTAGTTTAGTCTTCGTGTGGCCTGCGTCGTGCGCAATCGCGTGCGTACCACACCGTAAGTTCCTGTTCTTACCAAAATAAATAAAAAATGCCATCGTGTGTGTTTCGAAAGTGTACCAATTATGACTCTAAAGTAAACAAAATACAAGGGATCTCTTACCACATGTGATTATGCAAAATTATTTAGTATTTATATTTTCAATTATTTATGCAAACAATCAAGACGCCATGCGCCATGTTCAAGTTAAGAAAGAGAAAGCGATCTTGTTTTGACGTTAGAGCGATAAGGATGCGTGCGCTGCGGACATAGATTAGTTAGTGCAGAATCGTTAAAACTATAGCTATCTCTTTCATTTGCGTGCTATTTCGTATCTTTTGTTTCACTTATCAGTTACATTTGTCAATGTGTGCAATTTGGAATAGCTCGGCACGGATTCAAATCGTAATTTCTATGAACGTAACATATCTATAGTTCTTTAATATCATTGCTTCGGAGTAATTATGTCAAATAGTAATAAGCAGATTTGCTAAAATGAAAAAGGATTGTGAATGTTATTTAAAACTAAAATGCTTCAATTAAATTACAGATAGGTATCTATATCAATTGTATACTAAGAATGATAATTAATCAATTAATAATCTGATAAACCTACGAAAATATTCCATACACAACTAAATATTTCAGCAACAAAATTAATTAAAGTAGATGCAAATTAAATCTTAAAAGGACCGGGAAAATAGAATAAATTGTCTTGACAGATTCAGACTTACGACAATCACCAACACTTTGTTATATGCTATTCAGCTTCACCAAGTAACTATACAGATAACAGTTTGTTTCATGCTTCAGCTTACAATAGGGTAGTATGAATATGCAAGAATCATAAAGTGTTAACTCATCCTGTTAACATACATCATAGGCACAGAATAAATGAATAGATCATATTAATTAAACATGATAACTTATCATTCCAAAATTTCTTAGTTATTTTTGGGGTTTGGCATATGGCACAAGGTTCTATTTGTAGTTCCATTATTGGATAGTGAATGTCAGATAATACATTTAATATCAACTTAAGTGAAGCTAAAATAGCAAATCACATCAATACATACAGCAATTACACATACCCAATGATTTGTTATATCTAATATCAAAGGTTACAATATTTAACCATCACCAAAGTATGGTATTGTAAATAATTTTCTAGATGAAGCAATCCATATGTTGATTAAAGGCAGTTTTATCCATAAGGGAAAGCACAGGTAAATTCAACAACATAAATTGTTTCATATTTGTTACTACAAAACAATATTTTTGTTACTAATATGTTTCAATGGTATTATGTATTAGGTGCTATCATATGAAATTGCTGTTTTGTATACAAAGAAAGTTAAATAAAATCCATCAATTTAGAGTTTTTACTTGTTTTGTTTTTAAAATTAATTTAATACTTTGAGTTTGAATTTATCTGTAAACCAAAGACTAAAATCATCGAATACCTAGAAAAAGTTATCTTAAAAATGTGTATTTAATATTTGTGAATTCTGTAAAAAACACAGCAGTTAAATAGGTAGCACCTGATATCGCAAAATTGTTTGCATTACACAATTACGTAATTGAAAAATAAAAGTAAATGAACAATTTCTTTGTGTAAAAGATATTGTTAAAGCCTATTTTGAGTTCCATTACAATTGAATCACACAGTGTTCCATACCAATAATAATTCGTCTCTACATGTAAATTTGGTCAATGGGGACCAGGTGTAATTAATAACATAGATATAAGATAACATCATCTTTATGAATCTCTTTTAATTACACTCTAAATAACAGGCAAGAGACGTAATAACAAATTAATTACACCATTGATAGAAAAATACACACAATCGGTCTTTCATTTTGAGAAATATTCACCACTCTGCGTCGCCGTTTGCTTTTTGAAAGACATAGTCTTTCCCAGCTAAATTCATAATGCCATCTTTTAGGTAGAATTTCCACTTGTTACGACTACGAGTTATCTTGTCATATTGGCAGACAACCACATTATCAGTGTCAAACATGTCACCGGGTTCTTCATCTGACACGTCGTCACCAGAGTTGAGAGGCTCCTCCTCCGCGCCCCCGCTCTCGTCGCGCTCCTCCTCCTCCTCCTCCGCCCGCTCCTCCGCAGACTCCTCGTCCTCGTCATCGTCACCTGCACCATCTTCTGAACCATCCCCAACATTGGATCCTTCATCATCTGATGAATCCAGGGCTCCGTCTAATGAGAACGGAGCAGCACCACTACGACCACCCCCACCACCATCAAATTCGTTTTGCTGTCCGGCTAGCGCAGAGTTTATATGTTGTTGCAGAAGAGTGGCCGCTAGTGTTTGCGGCAAACTAATAGTTGCATTGATGATAGGTCCTGTGAGTACTTGATGTAGCTTGTTACCGTTGAGGGCCGAAGCTGGTATTTGAATTGTAAAGGAACGAGGCTGCGAGCCTGGCACTCCAGGCTGAGCGGGTAGCGTGAGCTGCACGGGCACTTTATTGTTCGGATCGAGTATGTGATGTGGATGTGTACCAGCGATGTTGGAGGATGGAGCACCATGTTCAACACCAGAGTTCTGACTTGTGCCTTGGGCCATATGAGAGTCGATGCTTCGTTTAGGAATAATATTACTTCCGTTAGCTTTTTGGAAATTTTGTAACACTGGCGGCGGAGGCATAGTTGGTTCTAGCGCCGGGGGGTCCATCGCGCCGCTGGCTTGTAATTTGGTTTTCCATAGTTGCTTTAGTTCCTGAAGCACCTGTTCATCTACACCATCATCCAAGAAACAGTCTCGAACGCCAGCTATCACGTCGTCCACTACTGTGTTGTACAGTTTCAACACTGATAACTGACTCATAGTACCAGTCATTTTGTGCTTTTGGTAAACTCTTTTGACAAACAGATACACAAATTTCTTTGAAGTCCAGTACGCTATTTTGCGTATCGGATAACTTTGGAAACGAGCAATGCGTATTGACTTCGTAGTTTCGTGTTCACATTTCAATTCAATGTCAAGTGACACTCGAGATTACACAGCCATTTAGTAGGAAATAATCTGCGCTTATTCGCGATCTCACTTCTCATTCACTGAACGACAACTTCACGTCCACTCCATGTCTAAGAACAATGAATAAATTCCAGGAAAATATTCAACATAAATTTTGACAATTTACCATTTTATAACATAACCTACAAACAAAAAAGATTTTGCCAGATTACAAAAATTGTCTTTGGTCACAGACCACAGTAAGTAATTGACAGGCAGACGACGCATGCGCGATATCAGCGCCACTCCAACTGGTGGGCGATAGCCTGCTTATTCCGCCTCGCGCGTATTGAGTTTGCGCTGTACGTTCAATGAAAATTGATTTTAAAAGACCAAAAATAACTTATTTTGCGCGTAAAAATATTCCGCAACAATTAAAATTTGTTTTTATTTACAATATTTTTTATTACGGCTAGCAACATTAAGTTGTCTATGGTTTTATCAAAGAAAATATTTTTCTACGTTCCATTTTACTCAACATTCAAATTAAACGTGAAAAAATAACTTGCAATCGTGAAGTTTAACAACTATAGAGTGGTCACTCAACTTAATTTTATTAGTTCGTGTTTTGTAAATTACCTGTAGTTACTATTTTATATGATTTTTTTTTAGATGTCTTGGGTCTCTACTGAGTTCAAGGTTCAAGTTCCTATTTTCTGTTGCGTTCGCGAGCGACACAGGGCAATACTTAGATTAATAAAATAATCTAAGGGGCAATACCAATACGATAGCCATAAATAAAAACCGGCCAAGTGCGAGTCGCACTCGCGCACAAAGGGTTCAGTTCAGTACAACTGTAAAGGTTAAAAATATTAATTTTATTATTTTCAACCGACTTCAAAAAAAAGGAGGAGGTTCTCAATTCGACCCATAAAGTTAATATTCCTTCGGAAGAATATTTACTTTATGATTCGACCCGTATGTTTTTTTTTCTATGTTTGTTACGCGGTAACTCCGCCAATTATGAACCGATTTGAACAAATTTTTTTTCGGCGTATAGGTAATACCTCAAGGGTGGTCCCATTTAAATTTAATAATAGAAAAAACAACCCCCAAGGGTGGAAAATTGGGGATGAACTTTTTTATACGCAATATTTTTAATTTTTAGATTTTTTTTGTGTTCACGCATTTGAAGTCGGTTTTATTTTTAAAAAAAGTTAATTATTAAGTAAATATACAACTACACTACACTGGGCACGGCTAACAAACGGTAATTTGATTAACATCGTTAATTCAAATAATTTATTTTAAACAACACACATAATCCATTGTTTTACTTTCACAGAAAATACCAATATTACAAGTATAATCGGAATAAGTACGAAGTTAACCTGTCGATCACCAAAGGTCGCACAGACTTCAAGTTTGTTAGAATGTAATACATGCAGCGAGCCCCGCTGGACTGACGGGAATTTGCGCTCGATCGATGCCAGGATGTCACTACCTCACCTGGCGGACGAACAAACTGTACATTCCACCAATTCCACTTTAGAATGAAATTGTTATGTAGGTATGTGTAAGGAAGAACTAAATAAAGATAGATACTAAGTATTAAGCCTAACACTTGTTTTTATTGTAGTTTATAGTAGGTAAATTATTATAAATTATAAAAAAATAAAGTAAAATATAGTAAAAAACAATCAAACAGTTTAGATATCCCATCAAAGAATTAAATTTTCTTTTATCATATTGTATATCCGAAATGGATAACTGTTGAAACCACTAAATTACATAATGTTACCACCTTTTGTACACAGCATTGACAATAAAATTATTATGATTATAATTATGGAGGCTGGTGGTGGAGGAATCGGAGCGGAATCGGATATAAGTAGCTAAGCTGTCAAGTCCCCGGGATCCGATAATTGTGTTCCATGACTTTTTATAAGAAAAAAGTAAAAGATAGAAACAAAGTAAGAGATACAACCAGGATTCTCTTCTTTAAAATATAATAAATAATTATTTTAATTTAGAGGCAGGACGAATAATCTTCCCTTAGGTACTGAAAATCTTGTCGAAGACTGACAGATTTGCTCATGAATGTCAAATTGCGTACCGTACCTACTAGGTACCTACATAACGTATTTCTACACCACACTTAAGCCCAAGTGTTTTGCTATTAGGGCGCACGCAATTTTGGAATATTACAAGTAGGTAGTATAATAATAATGATGCTGCCTAAATCACATTTTAATTATTTATGGAATAATAAATCTTACACAAAATAACAAGAAGCAAAACTTTTGGCTGAAAACTGAATCTACAAGATAAAGAGGCAAGGAGTTTGGATTTTATGAGCAAATCGTGTTAATTAATATAAATTAAAATAGTGTCAAAATCAGCTGTACCTACGTTTAATATTCTGTCAAAATTCACTGATTGTAATATTTTTTTTTATGAAAAACAAAACCCGCTACTAGTACCACCAGTTCTATGGTTGTAAAAGGAATCCGATTAGGTTCTAGATTACGAGAGTTATTCGTGCTCAGGGTACTGAATACGTTTTATAGTCCCATTGAGTCTTTGCCAGCGCTGCTTTGCGGCTAGTGGAGCTACTCATGCGCCGGACAAATAATCGCTAGCCTTAGGGCTATAATATGTATAGCTCGCTTAAATTTCTATTAGGTAAGTGCGGTGTAATTACACTGGCAGTCTAGCAAGTTACAGCGAAAATGTGTGAAATTTTTGTTGGTAATTAGTAGGTAACATTTGTGATGTGATGATGATAGGTACTTAAATTAAATTAGCACGGTAACTTGAACACAAGTTGGTTGTACCTACCTGAAGTAAAATGTGTTTTCTTTGTAAATACACTTTTTACAAGAACTTAAATTTAAGTAAGCATTGGAAGGATACGATCTTTGCGTAGTACCTATTGAAATACGCAACATGGACTGAATTCCCGATATTTCATTTTTTCAAGGTAACTGAAAGTAGATCGTGTAATGTCGAGGAATCCAGGGTGGCTTTGCGGAGGGTGCCGCGTCGCTCGAGCCACACCTGGGACGCTCGGCCTCCGCGTTGTGTACTCAGTAACCCCACACAAACTTATCTAGCTCTAAAAGGCTTTGGATTCGTGTTTGTTTTATCCAAAGGATAGATCGACTTTGCATCCTTTCCGTAACACGGAACCTTTTCAGTTACAAATTTTTCATTCGTTTGAATTTCATTATGACGTATAAAAACCCTTAATAAATTCGGGTTTTCCACGGCGGACGAAATTATAACGGTCATTTTATTATTCTTCTTATATCTGAGCGAACCATTATTCTGCGATGTGCTCTTTGTCTTTAAAGCCAACTAACTTTTTTGTGAACAATGAAATTGTAAATGGAACGTCTCACTCATTTTATAGTCAGAGCACTTTTAAGTATTTTAGGTCGGTTCATTCCTTACAAAAGATATGTTAAATTAAACCCATACTAACATTTCAATGCAAAAGTAACTCTGTTTGTCCATTTGTATATTACCTACGTTTCATAAAAAAAACACTAAACTATTAGTAGGCTAGGTACCTAATTCGGTATTCGGTACCTATTATTACGGTAGGTGGGATCGAGAAGGAAGGACATAAGTATTTCTCTTGAAAACTTTATGGGGTTGAAAGAGGTGGATGTGAAAGCTTGAATAGGAACTCATCATTGTTAAGTTTGTTAATCTACGCTTTTGGTAAAAACAGTGTTTGTGAACAACTAACGTAACGAAGTACTTACAGACTACTCGTAGTACTTATTAAAGAATATTTTATTTACTTTTTGATTGATCTCGGTCTTAAATTGACGTCGAGGAATAAGATAGGTATTGTTAAAATGTTAACTTTAACACAATAGATTAATTAATTTACTTGGGATTAAGTAAATCAGTAATTTGAATTGATAAATAAGTGATACTTAATGCAAATAGATACCGATTGTTAGGTAGGTATTCATTATTTTTGCTTCAGGGAAAACGCGAAATAATGATTCGCCTCGTTAAACACAATAATTTTATTATAAGTAGGTAGGTACCTAAGTCTTATCTCGATTACTGAAGTAGGTATTTATTAATTGGACGCATAAATTGTATTTTATCACTGTCCTGAATTTTATTGCTGCTAAGCAGAAATACCTACTACAGCTGCCGAGCTTGTCGTATAGGTAAGTAGGTAACGGACAGTTAGGAAAATCTTACAAGTGTCCAATTATGAATATTGTATTCTAGTTGTTACGATCATAATTAATTAACCTATTAATGATATGATTAATCTAATAACTATACCTAGGGTGACGGCACCAGTAATGGACACGGCACCAATTATGGACATTTTTTTCGTTGATCGAATTTATTAAGCAACTGTCGCAACATTTTGAACTGGCAACACTAAAATCACAATCAACAGACGTTTGGGCTATCATATTGACACACGTCACCAAAATCGGCCACTTTGTTTTAAGATAGCTGCGAAGTGAAATCTCGTTGCGCGCGGTGGTCATGAAAATCCGTTTTTACTATTGAAAACGTTAAGGAAGTGAGTACATATTTGTGCATGGTGCTATCTTGTGTTGTGTTATAATGAGATTTGATGTTATTTTCACTGAATAATAATAAATACCAAGTAAATTGAGCTAAGTTAAAAATGTCTTATCACAGCCATAAGTTTTTTCTGGGGTTTGTTCATTACTGGATTCGATATTTTATGAAATTCAGTAATGGACAAGTGTCCATGCTTAAGTTTTTAATTTATTTTTTAGTTTATTGTATTAAATTATTTAATTTGATGCACTAAACATTTGGGTTGAGTTGATTTTGTAATTGCTGTTTATTTTCCAATGATGGACGATGTCCATAACTGGGTATTTTTAGTTGTCCATAATTGGGTTCTTTGTTTTGTCTTAGATGGCACCAANATGAACCCAGCCGGATATTTAGTACCGACGGAAGCGCATTTTGTCACCAGATGGTTGATTGAAAGTCTGATACTTGAAAATCGAAGACTGATCATGTTGAAAGTTCAAATAGTAGTAATAAAAGTTGATTTGTGACATTATTTGTTTCATTCATGTGTTCAATACAAAAGTGTCCATTAATGGATGTTCATAATTGGGTCCATGTCCATGACTGGGTGTCCATTACTGGATTTTTGATGTCCATCAATGGTGATTTCGTAAATTTCAATATATATATTTTTTATTAATTATCTATTAAACATACATGATATTTGGTTTTGTTTAAATGTTCCTCATGTATTTGAGTGCCGAAAAAAAAATCACCACTTTTGTATCGTCAAAAAACATCCCCTTTTTAAACGAAATTCGAATTTAGTGCGCTTAACATGTCCATGATTGGTTCCGTCACCCTAGTTTCCTTTTATTTCAACGACAAAACCTTATAATCATTACCAAATAAAGTGGTAAGATGAAAATACCAATTTCAAGGAGAGTTTCACAATAATAATAACAAAAACCTTGTAAATGTAATGCGCTACGTGAGCATTTTGAGCGGAGAGGTAGAGAGATTGTTGTTTGTAAAATATTCTGATATTGTTTCTTACATTAAAGCATAACCATAATGGTTTTGGGTTAGGTAACAAATATTGAACAACTGTGCTATTTATGTGTTTGTACCTAAGCTGTACGAGTAGGTATGTTTTCAACAAATAACACAATGCTAACATTAGCGTAGTGTAATGAAACGAAATCCTTATCATGGCGGTGTTGACGGATACACATACGCACATAGAGATATCCCTCACGCGGTTTCATCACTTCGCAGTATTCCAGATGCGATCCGAGCGCCCGACCCGGGGGAGCTCCGCGTAAGTCCCATCATTCATCTTTACGCCCCAGTCCCTATTAAAATAAAAAGTCGTCGTATGTGATTTTCTTCACTACTAAATCCACCCTTCGACGGGAAACAACCAAAAATATGACGCCTACGAGCACTTTAGCAACGAAATGCAGATCTCAAGACAGAATGTAGCATAAATATTTTATTATAAGCTATTAACTTTCTGTTATCTTTCCATCTTCATATTTCTAGAAGAAGTTTTCCAATTAATAAGTTTTTAGTCTACAGAAACCTATAATTGACGGCATTTAATCCTAAATTCATGGCTTAGACCTTAGATAGGTAGGTAAAGAAAAACTAACGGTGTTTTCTTTCATCATTAATTCTAGACATTAAGCCGTAGTTTTTAAGTAAGTATTATTTAATGGTCTGGTAGATAACAGTGTTACGACACAGTCAAAGTAGAGAAGAAGATTAATTTTAGAAGCTTATTCATTAACGCTATTATAAATACACGAGCAAATCATTTATAATAATATTCTGTGTAAGTATAACAGTTAGGTAAACCAAACCGCACGTCAGTTGAAACTGTTGGCACAATACACAACGCTGGCAGCGCCCGGGTGGCTGATGTCGGTAGTGTAGTGATGCTCTCGTATCATTATTTTAAGACCTTAATGAAGTTAGAGCAAAATTAACAATCTTAGACTAGTAGACTAACTTAAACTAGTATGTATTTTTGTCCTAAAATTGCCTATACATACTAAATTTCATTTTCATTTAACCTGAGTCTCTACCTAAGCCTATAAGTCCTAAATTACTCGCGTACCTACCTAATTAATAACTATGTAGAAGTAAACTTGAACTTTTAAAGCTAGAGTCCTTTTGAAAAAAAAAACAAGTCTTTTAGTTTAGTAACGATAACGAACAAGAGAGCAGTATTTTCCTATAAGTATTTTTTATATTTTAAATTCTACCAATAACTAGCTTTTCGCCCGCGGCTTCGCCCGCGTGGAATTTTGTCTGTCACAGAAAAACAATATCGCGCGCGTATTTGCTCACCGTTTAGACCTACCCTGGACTACGACAAACATTTTAAAACCAAAATCAGCTCAATCGGCACAGCCGTTCTCGAGTTTTAATCAGACTAACGAACATCAATTCATTTTTATTTATATAGATAGATTAGGGAATTAAGTCCTTTTCAAAGGTTTAGGCTACCTAAATCTCTAGGCTGGCATCACTGATAGAGGTTGAAACTTCACGCCGCGTCAGCGAGGGACCACACAATGGAGCAGCCGTGTTGGCAGCGCGCGTTTAATGAGTCCGCCCGACGCCCGTCCGGCATCGTATAGCGTGAGTATGCGGGTGACGTACGGATACGAATATCCATTCACTAATGCCACACCCTCAGACATCGCCGTAATAGCCCTTGCCTCGAGCTTACTTCATTTGCACCAGGTCTACCGCGTATCGATCCGGGTACGCCATTGGAACTGGAATCCCTTAACTTTATAATTGATATACCTACATGGCCAGTTCTAGCAATAGTTAATAATTGCTTACTTGTTTAATACTTATTATAATCATAAACATAAGTACGGCAATTTACAAAATGTTTGAACTTACACCTGTGTGAAAGAACATTTAAATTACAAGAGTGGCATATAGATAAGTTTAATTAATTCCTTTGAACGCCTGTATTAGTAATTAGATGCAGAGTAGACACTTCGTTTTAGTTACGGGACGTTTTACGGGGCGCCTAATGATGTTTGCCTAACCGTTTGTCCCGCAACGTGGCAATCTTTGCAATTACGTACGCAACTAAAACAAATTGAACGAGCTCCGTTGTTTATTTATACGTAAGTAGTTTGAAAGTGGTAGGAACACGTATCAGTCCTGAATAAACTCAGTAATGGAGCTATTTAAGTCCTTCCACGTAGCGAAGCTTGGGCATGCCTTGAAGGTGCCTTAGATGCCAACTAATGCCAGCTACAGGTGGGGGAAGCCTCATCACACATAAACCGAGTGGGGCCATTTTACGACTGGCACATTTTCAACTTTATTTTCTCTGAGCTCAGAAGTTTTTCCTGCTTAAAGGTTAAGTAATTAATCCACGGGGAACTATAACACCTGTGTTATCTGAAATTAAATACTAAATTGATGCCGTTTTATTTTCCTCAATCTAGCGGAGAAAAATTGCGGTTGGGCATTTTCCTTTAAAATAGGAACAGTTAAGTAAAGGAAAATTGAACGAAATCTAACAGATTTCTTATCTGCTGAACGAAACACTGCTCTTTTAAAATAACATTTGCCTGCCGCTACAGACAGACTTTTTAACTGTGGTGATTCTTCGACTGGAAAAGTTTCAGCTTTTTCCTTCCAGGTAAAAAACTTTGAGATTACTTAAGTATTCATGAATCAACTGGGTAGCGCTGTTATTTTAATATCTCATTAAGTCTAATTGAATACTTACAATAAAAGCAATTTTGTTATTAATCGGTATCCAAACATAAAGTTAATGCCCGGATACCTCTACCCTTTGTCCGGAGCAGGTTGGCGATCTCAAACTGACATCCGCAACAATGTTTAATTTGAAGGTTGAAAGGTTCGCTAGAGGCTCGGAGACGGGTCGCAATTAACGCGATAAAGACATTCCGTATCCCCCGGATACCTGACAAACAAACCCTTCCCTAACAAAATTAATATTACATCATTAACAACGTAGACTGGGGGGTTCAGCTCGCTAGATATTCTTTTACAAAAGATAGAGGAATATATTATTCGATCAGCGAGCAATACTCTCAACGAGTTGGCACAGTGAGAGGGGAATAAATGACTTCATTAAATTGAGCTCTTTATATTCACCGTCTTTGGCGTGTAGTCTTGCTACGCAAATTGGCTGTTTATCGCGCTACGGGTGCGGAGGTTACGCAAAATGCGCTTGTTCACGACCCAATTTAAGCCGTTCTCCAGCAGTCCCGCTCCCGGACAAAGCTTTCGGCAAAACAAGAAATAAAATCGGTGTTGTGACGCTCCCTTTACGTTTATGGCACACACACTTATTATGCTCGAGCGCTGTATTTACATATTAGGTGACCCGAAAATCATTACAGCCCTGAAAGTGTTGTATAACTGCTATGATTTAATAAATAATAAATAATAATAATAAATAATGTCATGTTTCGGGTGAGAGCTATGATCTAGAGCCAAATCATTCAATATTTTAATAAAGAACAATTAAAATAATGAGCTATCGTTCCATGACATCGATTCGATCATACTGTATTTATCATGTCCATAAGGCACGATTGAGAGCAAGAAGCTTACTCAGATTGCCGTTACATTAACTAAAGTTCGGCGTGGAATACCAAAATAGCTGGCAATATGGGTCGAGCGAGGTGTCGCGTGGAGACAGAAGATGAGCGGAGGAAATGAAAGCCCGAGCACGTTAATTGCGCGCAATCGGGCGCGAGTAATTGCTAATCTGCCGGCGACACACTCGCTCATCTTTGTGCACCATCTGGAGGCGTATTTTTGAAACATTAGAATTTTAATTCGCATACGAATGCGACATTGTTTCAGAATTTGTCCAATTCGTAATCCTTCCATAATTCGTATTTTTAAACCATTTGATCGCGAAATTTTCTGACTTTACATGAAATAGCACGACCGTACATAGGAATTTCCAAAATATTTCAGTAAATTCTTTCCGTGAATTATGCAATGAGTCCCGCTAATTCTGTAAATTATCTCTAGCTGAAACTCGGAGCATTTATTTAGTCACGATAGAATTTCGTGCACGAATTTCACTTCCACGTTTCAAAAATACCTCACCTGTATGGGCGACTGACAACGCCCCGCGAATGCCGTGATGCACCGTTAAATTAGGTTTACTAATCAATGCCGCCATCCCACTTGTATGTGTGTATGCGCGGGCAAAATCCGCAGGGTAGTCGGCGTTGAATGCGAACTGTGCTCGGACACAATGGACTAATCTGGTTCATTGTTATAATAGGGTTGGGTCAGTCGTATTTTATCCGGTTTCTTTAATAATCGCATTAGTGCAATTGCAACTGTGCAGAGAAACCTAGGTCAAATGTTATTATACTCGACTCGTACATAAAGCCGTTAAAGTCTGTTTAGGTAAATCACAAAATTCGTAAATATTTACTTAACTGCTAAACAAAAAAGTATTGTCTAATATTTTATTTAAAATTCATAGAGATTTTAGAGCCTCTCAAATTTTATGTTGTTTGAATCTCCTAAAATATAGAACCCCTTCCCAAAATATTTCGTAACAACGGCGATCGAACCGCGATGAAATCTTTCAAGAAAATAAATAAAGTGCCAGTGGGATTTAGTACGATCTCTGAAGTTTAATTCTATTTTGGGTTATACAAAACTGTGACAAGGCGACCGGTAGGGGGCTTCAGTTAAGGATGTCGTTAAAGAAAAAGCCTGTCAGTCTGGGGCTTTTCATTGCAAAAATTCCTTTGTCGTTAGACAAAATTGTTCATCGCTTTGTAGCAGTGAAGCTGAATTAAATTGAGCTATTTTTCACACTTCAAATAACATTATTTAAATCTTTTACATATTGCCTCTTTGTAGAATGATAATGACAACGAGCTTTTATAACAGGCTTCGCTTTTAAACCATTTAAACAACTCAAAAATGTAAAGATGTTCACTTATTTTTTTTTTAAACTTCACATTTCATTATAACACGATAATGAACACACATAACAATGTGGTGTGAAAATGGATCCTTTTGTAAATTACGTTATATGGTATTTAGTTTAAAAAGTACGTTCAATTGCGCTTAAATTTCATCTAAGTATCTATTTGTACCTACTCACTCAATCACGCTGTGATGTGATACGACGTAGTGTAAATTCACTCTGCCTAACGCGAAGGATCACATTTCGAGACTGTAAATTACACAGAAGTCAGCGAGTCTACTTCAAAAATAGTCACGGTAAACCCAAACGTAATCATAATAAAATAAGATACCTTCCAAACGTGGATAAGAAAATACACCTCGTAATATTGGAAAAATATTTTCATCTTACAGGTTCATTGAAGCTTGATAGCTTCTACTTTTCAGCGTCCAGCAAATTGGATGCGTTAAACCTATTTTTATTTTAGCTTTCAAATGCTAACAAGATCATCAAAACCGGGATTATTCTAATCCCAACTAAAATGGATTTTAATAACTTAACAATGAACTTTATAAAAAAATGGAATATGGAGTTTGCTAATTTTATTTTTAAAACTTGATTTAATTTTTAACTTTGGACTTCTCAGTCACTTTCTGTTCAAAGCTTTTTATTGATCCTACTCGTACATTAGTTTAGTTGCTGTTATCCCTTGTACATGGGTTCTACTTAAGTATATGTAGGTACTTAAATATTTCCTTAACGAGTTCTCCTCATTTAAATTATGTCTGGCTAACACCTCCTATAGCTAAAAGCAAAATGTAATTGTAAATTTAAATAGGTACTATAACCATACACGTCCTCTCTGTTTTCCTTGAACGAAGCCTGGCCATTTTGTTGAGTAGAGTGATGTAGTACCCACGTTATTAGATTGTTATGTTAACGTTAAATGGGGTGTGGTGATGGATCCTGGCTAACTGACGAGAAAAATAACTCATCTTTTCATATCCCCTGTGATGTATTTACTGTGACAATGTCTGGTTTTGTGTTCTTTGCATCTTCACAATACCTTATTTTATTACTTAAGGCACTAATAGTTTAACCATTACGATAACAATAGAAAGTGGTGTACTTAAGATGTTTTTGAATAAAGCTTGTAAAAACCGCTCTTACCTACATAACCATAAAGAGAAAAAAATCTGTTAAGGCTGGGGCTGAAGAGCTTATCCGTTTAAGGTAAAATGAAAAGCTCAGATACCTAAGTCAAACCTCTAAAGGTCGTAACATTGTTGAGCGAAGGTCTAGTCTAAAGGGAATTCATTATGCATTAGTCTCAAAGTTCTAAACCTTCGATTAAGCCCACGTCATTAAGGTATAACAACAGTAGCCTCCAATGAAGGTCGAAGGTAGTATTTTATTAAGTCATTAAAACGAGGCTTCCATTTATTATGTAAAAACTTCCTTGAGGTAAAGCGGGTCACAAATCGTACTGAAAGATAACGGTTCGTTGCGCCGGGGCACGCGGCAGCGAGTGAACGAGCTGGCCAGGCCGTAACTTCCAGTCGCGATCGGAGATAAGTTTTTAGTGCTCGGTCGCGGGCAGTGGCAGTAGCCGCAGTGAAGGGTGGCTTCCGGGTCCACTTCTTAATTTTTAAATATGGTTGACAAAGGTTGTAAGAATCAGGTCATGGGGACCTTATCGTTCGCGCTGAAAAGGTTGTATGTTTAGTTAACCATATAAAAATAGCCACGATAGCCGAACGGTGAAGGGGTCGGAGTGGCCGACTCGAGATCCGAGGAACGCAGGTTCGAATCCCACCGCAGCTCGACTATTGTGGTGAGCCCACTCGTAACACAAGCTTATTAGTTTAAAAACGAGGGGCTAATGGGACTAGTAGTAATTTGGGCAATACAAATTGCTAATAATCTTTTTAAAAAAAAATCAACTACGAAAAAGGCTACCTTGATATTTCTTTTATATGAGCCTCGATCTGTCAATATTAATTAATGACCTACCTACAAAGAGATGTCTGTCAGAAGTTTTAAGTGACAATGTTAGCCCACTCTGAAGTGCACTGCCCTAGTGGCACAAAAAAACCTGGATGTCCTCGTTTCGTTGGAAACGAGTTCAGTTCCCGCTTTCAAACTAAACCTTTTCCTTTTGCACAGCCTCAGTTAAAACCGTAAGTTCTAAAACAGTGTTTCATGCATTGTTTGAGATTTATCTCCTCAGCGATCTGTTACAAGCCGAAACGCTAGAGAATTGCAATGGATCAGCTATACTGCGGGCCCTTTGTATGCGCGCTGTTGGCTGCACTCTTTGTTCCGGCCATTAATGCACTTCACAAATGTTTTCTACCTTAACAGAGCATGCTCGGTAGAGAGTACTATTGTAGTCTAGGGTTTAATTATGCAGCTAAATCCATTGAATCGGTATTGCTTTCGCTTAGCTTTTGTATCGAGAAAAGTAATTGTTACATGTGTTTTTTTTATTATTCTAGCTAGTTATTAAAATAATTTATTAAAAGAATTCTAATTTAGCGCTCGAGAAGCAATAGGTGCACTTAGTAGATGTCTATTAGATACTCGTATAACCTCAAAAATGAGTATAGAAATAGCGATACGGTAACAAGCTCCGGCATTATTTACCAGATGTACTTCTAAATTAATTAGTTTCCGTAATGATATAAGTCGTGCGTGGCCCATTATCGGTTTCTGATAAACGACAATACCATTATTATCATGAGATCGGGTAAATAATATCAGGTGGGTAATAATGACACTCATCACTGAGGAGCATGGACTCTTCTTTGATTTATTGTTATAGATTATAGTACTCTAGCTAAGCTTCTGAGAATATTTTGTCATTAAAGCTGAAGTTTATTGCTTTGCACTTGACGAACTACAAGCGATACAATTTCTTAGTACCTACCTAACAAATTCGATCCGGGAGCGTTGTAGCAAAAAGTTGGCGTTCGAATTTTAGGTTTTTATTGCTTGACGTCGCGTAGTGAGTGCGCAAACTCCATTTATCTGTACAATTTCAACGCTGCGTCGACTAAACGATCTTAATCCGTAGTTGTATCGTACCTAAGACAGTACAGCATACATAATAATAAAGAAATAATGTTTATTTTACCTATTTGATTTTTTCTCAGATCAGACTTTTAGCAAAATCAAGTTACGTAATTAATGTATTTTTTACACTAGTAAATCCCGCGACAAGTTTTTAATCTTTAAATTGAGTAAACTAATAAGTTGATGGGTTTGAAAGAATTTATGTTTTATTTTATTCTTTTTACAGCATCAAAAGCTTGTTTATGAAAAATATTTACTCAGAGGTAACTTTAAGATTTTTATCCATAGAGCAAAATTTATCTAATCGTGTTTTTAAACAGTTATCATATTAGGTACACATGCGTTCTGTAATACAAACCCATCAAAAACAATACTTGTCAAAAAACCAAGTCTCACTACTCAGTTGTTCTATGGTAAAAAGTTATGAGATCCATGTAATACCAAGTCCAGTCCAGGAAATCATTAACGTTTTACATAAATATATTGACTTGGCCATCGCATGAAAACACGTGTAAATTAAATTATTTAGTGCGAAATGAAACGAAATTTTGCATGCCTGTGTAGACATGCAAAATTTCAGCTCAATGGGAAAACGGGAAGTAAGTAAATTTTAAGTTGCAAGATTTTACAACTCCAGATGTCAAAGAAAATAAAAGCTTGTAGATAGCTTTACAAAGAAAAGAAAGATTTATGAAGAAAATAAAAAGTACTGTCTACGATACATTTGTTAGGCCGTGTTGCACCGTCTTACTTTAACATTGACATCAAAATTTTGGATGTCAAAAATCTGTCTAACATAAAACACCGGTTATTGTCAGTTAGGGTCAAAGTTAGGTGGTGCATCTCAGCCTTAGTGTATTTTAATTAAATTTAATACAAATAAGGATGACGAAAATAATCGATAAGTGATCTCACTCGAATATTTCTTATAGTAGGTATACAAGATGTCGAACAAATGGTTACTTACTGAAAAAGTGCTTCATGAGACCTAGCAAACGGCATCAATAATATGTTTAAGAACGAACTGAATCTATTCAAAAAACCTATATTTCCAGCTTTCATACATTTAATACAGTTACAAACAAACACGAAATCAATGGTTTCTGAGAATTCTGAGTGCCTTAATGCCGTCCCCTTTATCTGTTTATTTAGTATTTATTAATTAGTATCTCTTGATGATATTGTAGCAAGTTAAACCTAAAATCATGTTTTCCGTAAATAATTTAAATAAGAATGCAATTTACGAGTTTGTTGTTTGATTATTATATATTACTCAATTAAAAATTTAAATTTAAAAAATTAACACTTCTAATATGGTAGGTATGGCTGGCGGCATACATTTAGTATGAAATTCGGAAACATTGAATTTTCGCATAGATCCAGTTTATTCTTTGACCTATTTATTGTTATTGTTTTAAAGAGCTCATGAAGCACTTACAGGAACAGTAAACAGTTTCTCGATATCTTGTATAATTAAAAATCAAGTGAAATCACTTATCGTTTCCACCCTGTACCTATACTTTTAAAAATAAACTCATTTTATACGTTCATTTGTATAAGTATCTACAATACAAATACCTAACCAACTTAGTTGACGTTTTATAAAACTATTTGTCTAAGTGTCATCGAGCGACCGCTGGTGGATTTGCCATTTACCTGACCTACCCCTTTATTACTAAACGTTTAATATCAGATGAATAGTTACGCACCAATTTCTTTCATTCAGTCGTCAGTAATTGAACTTTCGGAAAAACATGACGAAGCGTTGTGTGACCATACAGACGCTATTCAACTTTTATTAGTAAGGAAGAGTATATTTTATGTTGGTAGAAACACAATAGCATAGACTAATGTTTTGACACCCTGTTAAAATTTTTATTAGTCATTTATTTTTTCCTGACCAAACAGATACCATAATAATATCTTTTATCTATTCTACCCATATTCTGTAAGTAAAATAATAAAAAGTTTGAAAAGAAAGAAATTACAAGTCCGATTTACCTAAACAAATAAATTAAAAATACTTGCGGATCAAAAGTACTCAATCATACTACAATTTACGAAAAAATCACGCGTGACGCATATACGTCAGTGGGCAGTCAACTGACATAGACCCGGCGTCTACGAGTGCCAAAGCACGACTGATTTATGCCATTTGATGCACCCGATTTTATAGTATTTTCAAATTAATTTTTCATTTGAAGATTGAAGATAGATATTTTTTCTTTTTCACACAATAATAGTACTATGTTTCTTCTTAAGTATAAAGTAGTTTATGTTGCCAAATGACTTTTAGATTATGAGATGTGACCTGTTTTCTTGCAGTAATTTTCTCGAATTTTGACTATCTTAGACATGATAAAAATGCATTTTAATGAATTAAACATCAAAATTTTCTCAATACACTTTCTTCTTCAGGGTATGCTTATTCTAATGAATACATTCTATCTTCTTACTTAGAAATAAATTTGTTGTAATATTAGTTCAAAGTTGTGCCTTCGCGAGTTACCTGGAAATCGGGCTTTCGAAATTCGCTGTTTTCGTAGGCAAAAATCCAATTTGAACGAGATTTTGTCAATAGACATTCCGTAAAAACGTATGATAATTACGATGATATAAGTCAAAAGAAGTTATAACAATAAATTATATGACTAAAATCATTTCGAAATCTGCCAAATTCTCGATTTCTGCATGAAAAATGTGACAACGCTCTTAAGTCAACAGGTTTGGTTGGGTATACAAAATTATATGCATACGGGACCAAACCTACATTTTTCACCAGGCAGTAATATCACTAAAATGACGCATGGAAACCGTGAAATAGAGCGAGGTGTCACGTCACCTAAGGAACAATTTCCGGGCATCAGTGGCAGCCACTCGCAAGTCACAAATTACATGGAAAACCCTAACTCATGAGGTGACTATCAGCTTAGCGTCAGCAAGAAATACAAATAATACTTATTCGCTTAGTACATGTTTACTAGTAGGTAATATAAAGTTATACCTGCTCGTATGACAAGTCGTAATTATGTCGATATTACGACTTGTCATACGAGCAGGTACTATGTATGTATGTAGCTATTCTTACTGTTAAAGAAGGCCGGCATCGGCAGGATGATCAGAAAGACTGACGACCAGGATATTTAATTTGTTTAACAAAACCTTTTAGCAATCAAATTAATACTTTATCGTAAAATAATATTGGAGAAATAATAACTACCCGGTAAATTTGGAATTTTATTTAATTTGCTTGTTAAAAGTAGATTCAATAAACCCTTCCCACGCGAGTAAAATCAGAGTGGGTGTTTATTTTTTGTGACCTGAAAAAGGAAAAACAACAACGAAATTTCAATATTGTTTTACAAATAAATATTAAATCTTTTGAAAGCTTTAAGCCTCCGAAAATAGAGGTAAACGAAACGAATTGTCCAATATAGCTACTCTAATCTTGTACATAAAAACTACAAGACTGCCCCAACGGTCCATAATATAGAGTAGTTGCACATATTTATGGATAAAGTGAAAGGGAAAACAGGTAAGTTTCTCATTTCCCTTGCCATTGTAGGTGTGAACCGCGCCTCGCCGCGTGGCGCGCGACGTGCGTCGATATCGAGCGCCGCCCGCTCTGCACAACTCTCCCGATTCCAAACGATTTTTACGTTATGATGTCGAATTTACATGTCCATTCACTCGCGTCGAGTTTGATGATAATAGCCAAAACTGAATTGGGCTTCATTCTCGGACAAAACTGTCGTAGAATTACAATATAGAATTACAGTATATCGGGATGAAATGTAGGTACAGTGCCTAAAGTCTTTTTAAGCATACATTATTGATTGATATGTTAATAGATGGAAATTATAGCATGGAATAAATCTTAAGAGGGATCATAATATGCGATTTAATAATCCACGGCCTTAAAAACTCCTCACTTCGCTAATTTGAAAGTGAACTTCAAATATAATCCTTTCAAATGAGAATGCATAAGACTTTAAGAGCTCAAAGCTTATTTAAACCTCAATTTATCAAAATGTTTCTTCTGAAAACATGGAGATTAGCAACATGTCAGTATCGCGGGATCGCTTAAATTGGAGACAGCAACATTCGTAAACATCGATTAGGAGGCAAGGAGGAGTGACGGAGGGTAACAAGTTAATTAAGAGGGCTGTCGTGTGGTAATCCGGCGGTCCTGCGCGAGTGCCATCGCTGCCGACGGATTTCACACCCACCCCTCAAATCCACATCTCGCAATATTTAACTGTATTTCATAAAATTATGTCATCCCTCGAAACGAATACTTTTTTACCCCGTGAAAAGGGATTGGTGTGATGTTTTTGTATTTATAAACGAGTAATAAACATCCATTCCCTCATTTTCATGTTTCTAATATTAGTAAGGTTACCTACCTACTCTACTCGTACTTACTACCTAGATAATCTTCTAACAAATGCGCGTGTATTACTCTTACTAGCCTATTTTGATTTCGACGAGGAACATCGGGTTAGTCATTGATTTTACCGTAGCCGTCTAGTCTATTAAACAATTACCTAAAGCACACTTTTATGTTACTGTTCTTAATCCGCTCACGGAAATTAAATTTCGAAGCTATCCAAAAATAGGGTTAGTCCCAACGACCCCGGTGGATCTGCCCCGTCAACGGGGTGGATGGGAAAAGGTGTTTCAACGACCCCGGTAGTCATAGCTATAGAGTATAGCTAAGACTATGACTACCGGGGTCGTTGAAACACTTTTTCCCATCCACCCCGTTGACGGGGCAGATCCACCGGGGCCGTTGGGACTAACCCCAAAAAGGAAATACGTTCACTGCTGTGGAAAATTAAGCATCATATTCCTAGTAAACATTTAGAGCGAACTGCTAGCATCTTGTATAATATACAGCAAGAAGAACAGCCAAGTGTGAGCCGCCTCTACGAATTAATTTTTTAAATGTTTGTTATTTATATTATTTTTAACAGCCATGCTTATATAGAGCATACATTTTATGGCTGATCTTTGATTTTGAACTTAATATTTTGGTCTTTACCCCTTACACGGGACCTCAAAAATGTGGCATACTGGCGCTAAGAACAGCGCCGTAAGTCAATAGCCATCTAACGGAATAATTTCTCATATTCAGCAGTTTATGCCCAAACGCGCTCGTAACCGTAAATGAAGCTGCTCTATAGAACTTCCTCCGGGGGCTCTTACAGCTGCTATAAAACAGCATCGAATCTCCATTGTACTTTTGTAGAGCGCTATTTGAAAAATAATGTAGATTGAACTCAAATCAAATGTAGCAACTAGGTTTATGTATACCGCTTAATTTTAATATTGCAATAGAAAAATGTTCATTTAATAGGTAATTATTATTCAATCACATCTAAATTATCTGAGTTGAGTTAGTTAACCTGTGCTTTCCTTTTTGGTTATATTTCATAAACAGTTTACATTTTCATCGTATTGCCATACAAAATACCAGCTATAAAATTCCCAATACACTTATGTTACAAGAAAAGAACAAAACAGTTTTGTTGAACGAATATTTGGGTAAGCGTGGCAACAACAGCGTTGTATTCTGAGAGTTTTAAAGCATTTTAAAAATAGTCCGTGCTACGTTCTTGTTACTGAAGCAGTTTGGGTATTTGCTTTGCTGTAAATAGCTGTAATTTCCATTTAAATACTAGAGCTTCTACAAAAGCAAAAAGAAAAAAAAGATGAATAAATTTCCTATTAATTAATCAACGCTAATAGATTTAAGAAACTTTGTAAACGAAGAACGATAGTAATGCTATTTAAACAGAAACTGTTTCAATGATCATGAAATTATTTGTCTTTGTAATCTAAGTTAGTTTCATGCATATCACTTACTGTCTGTCTACGCTAAACTGTTTTGTGATAATATTCTCAGATGTTACCTACCTACTCAGGTTTACATAAATGCAGAATGTGTTTGCTTTCATATCAAGATATTGAACAAATGGAAACAAAACTAGATATAGCGAGCGCATCAGAGTGCTGTGTAAAGTTGACACTCTACATTCAAAATAAAGGAGAAATAAGTATGCGTAATAATACAAACGCGAGAGAAGCGAACAGAAAAAGAATAAGTTTAGCTTGGCACCTTGAGCGACCTAAGAAACTCAACCCTAAAAGCTCACTCCGCAAACAAAGACAAAAAGTAGTGCAAGCAAGAACTTATGCACGTGCAACAAATAAGTTAGGGAAAGTCCCAAAGCGAGTTGGTAGAGTGGTTCCGGCTGATAAATATCTTCAAAATAGATATTTTATAATTTCTTGCTTTTCTGGATAACTTGCAATATTAACGCCCGTATTCACAAACATTACTATGAAGTCTCACAGTGCGCGTAGAAGCTCAGGGTCACACACGAACCAATCACAGAGCTCTATTCAACGCTGTGCGTTCGATTTGCTGCTTCACTTAAGCAAGCATTGTTTGTGAATACGGCTCTAAATCTATAACGTGGGTAAATGTAAATCGCCTGTATTAGATAAATGGAATTATCTAGGTCCAACCACAGCCGTTTATGGCGTTAAATTAAATTTTGCGGTGTTGCAATAACATATTGTGTTAAGTGCAGGAATGTTAACAAACCGCGACCACCAGAATGATCGCATGCTATTATCATAGTCAAAATTAGAGCGCTAAAACGAACTCCGAATAACGATGTTAATGGAAAAGCCTTAAGTAATTATAATACTCTGATATTTTTTGTTTGTGTTTTCTTTGTTATAAAATCACTTAAATTTTTATGTGATTTAAGTACTGGTGTTAAGATTTACTAGTGTTAGCTACGTCTCTAATTGATACAACACTTAAACCAAATATATGTATAGAACATATAATTCGAATGCATGTAAAACTTTATAATGGTTGGCAGTCAAGCACTGCATGCGAGGGAGGCAAGGGGGTGGGAGTCTCCAGCCCTCAGGTCGAACTCAAATTGCAACTCTTCACTCAGCTCGACCAGCATTGCCAAGTTATAAGCTGTACTATGTTGCGTAATTAAGAGTTCTAGTACCTTCCAAGTAATACCTACTTCGTTTACATAAGTATAATGTAATATAAAATATGGTTAAGAGACTATGCATCTTATTACAAGGCGCTTATTTATTTATTTGAGAACTACGTGGAAAATACTGCGCATAGATTTCGAGATCACGTTAAGTTTTATGGAATGAATACGAGAGCACCATAAACCGGAACGCTACACGTGGCTTAAACGTGTGTGTATTAAAAATTCCTGTAGTGCAACATTGCAAACGTTTTTGGCTAGGCATATTGGAATAGTTCGCGGCCCCACGCAGAGGATTTAACTTTTGAACATTATATTGTAGCCGAATAACACACCCTCGTGTTTGGAGTTATAAGGAAGTTTTATTAGGGTACGACGATATTTGATGTTATGGCATTTAACGCCTTTAGAAGTATTAGGTATTATTACCATTTTCAAGCTCAATTAGGAGGCATATTGGTTCGTTAAACTTAGTCCCATTGGGTATCTCAAATTAGACCTAACTAGATACTTATTAATGTTTTTGAATATACATATTAATAGTGTTTAACTGTGAGGACTCTATATTTAGTAGAGATATTTCACTCGTTAACAGTAGTTTATTAATTTATTAACACCAACAACAATAAATGAATAATTTTAATCAGTTACGTTATTCGAATTAAGATATAAGGAATATCAGATTTTGAATTCAACAGACAGATAAATCACCACCACGAAGCGTAGGTAGAGCTGTGAACTAACAAACTTGATCAACAATATCAAGTATCACATTTAGGTATTTGGTCGCTTCCTACTATTCTCAGAACAACCTAAAAAGGTAATAATTCTTAGCGAAACTTGCTGCCCTTAGCATTCTATTAGAAACCCATCTGGCGCCAGAATATCTAACTAGATATGATAATATGCACTATACATACAATACAAAGATTTGCTTCCTAAGATTGCGTGTTCTTTCAAAATTAACCGTGTCCGTAAGTGGCCGCTATACAAAGTTATCGCCAATATTACCCCAGCCCTTTTACGGGCTGTTCCTTTCCAATAGATGTTCTTATACGTAACTATACCTTATTAGCTTCTCTACACTCGTCAATAACAATAACGTCGAGCTCTTTTTAGTACGAGTGACTTGGCCCGAAGTGCCTTTTCCAGCATATAAATTCAATGCAGTTGACATCACGAATCGCCTCGTTGAAAATAAATAAGGCTCTCGTACTGGTTCTACAATTCTTGATACATGACTTCTGGTTTTATATTTCACCTTTACCTTTCCTTTCGTTAAAGTATTGTCTTTCTTTCACAGTGGATTCAGTACCTGAGGAGACTGTCACATTCGTTATAGATTGCGCATTGGAGGTAGCAGTTTTACTCTATTTGTTATATTTTATAGTGGCCTAGTTTGTTCACTTTTTTAACCTAGTTTTACTTATATTGATATTATAATACTTGTAATAATTTTAACATAAATTAAAGATAACGAGTGCCCCTTGTTAATTGAATAACCTGGAAAAAAATTAGGTATTATTTACCTCATCAACGTGGTTAGACTAGATAGTCCCCGTTGCCAAACATACTTTAAAACATTACATGCTTATAAGAACACATAAGTACCTCAGATTTGTTGTACTCGTATGGAAAATTCTTTATTCTATACCCAGTCGCAAGCTTAGCGCGAGATGTTCCGTATAATCTCTAAGCCGCGTCTTACATAGCGGAGGTAGTACAGTCAACAGCACATCGGAATATACAATTTTATTGCAAAACAGCACTTACTACCACTACATAAGAAGAAACATTGTTTATAGGTTTATGTGTCGTCTGTATTCTTGGCGCATATCTCCGGAGGGTGGCGCGAGGCGGCTCACATATCGCACAGTGCTGTCGCGGCCTTTGTTACATCCTCACCGAGCACAACGGCCCGTCTTCAATCGACGTCGCTGACAGACAGTAAACATCACAATGTAGCTGTATAGAGCCGTATTACAAATTAGAGCGCCCAACATCTGTGTAACTTAATTAGAGACAAACAAACCCCCATCGCCAGTCCAAAGGGTTATAATTTTACCCATTTCACAGCATTAAGTTTTTGGCAAAGCTTACCTAGGTAGGTACTCTGATATAGATAATAGGCAACTCTATCTATGAGTACATCACAAATTACAATATTCACACACAGTTTGAAGAAAAGTTAGTAGGTAGTCTATTAAATCAATCAGCTTTTCACTTCTGCTGAACACTGAACTGGACCAAGCTTCCCGTTATTTTGCAAAAATGTTGTGAATTTTTCTCCATAAAGCCGCTCCATTAACGAAAACAGACGCTGTTTTTCATTCGACATAAAATTTTATTCCGGAACTGTGAGCGACGCGGGGCTCCGAGAGCGCGTCAAGTGGATAGTCGGGACATAATTTAGCGATGACGGGCGCACTAAAGTGTACAGCCACGAGTGCCCGCCGGCCGCCGGCGCGCGTCGTGCCTAATCGCGGCAGGCTAAGTAAAAGTAATAAAACACACAGAGAGACATCTGGAGAATTCCCTCCCGAGTAAAGGAAATATTTTTTACGACAAAGTTCGTCAAAGAAATTCCGTTACTCAGAAATTGGGAGTGTAAAATGTGTCATCCCAAAAGTTTTCACTCCAGTCTTAAAACGAATTTTATTCGTTGCCTCGACGTAATGCGCCCTCGGCAAATACTGAAGCAATCGCGGGAGCCTATAGATAAACATTTATCCGTCCCACCCCTTAGTACGCTAAGGTGATTTGACGGGTAATCCCTCCTGTACATTAAAACAAAAGGGCTAGGGTTGAACGGACGCGTATCTACGCTATTTCAGTCAGTATGAGTAAGCCCGCTACCAAAATACATTATGCTATCTTGACATGAGTGTTAACAGCTGACCCAACCGCCATCCCAACGAGCTAGCTCAGTGACGTGCCGAACAAAATACTCGAGAAAAACATGAAAAAATAATGAGCCTAACTTTGCGCATGCTACTTAGGAATTTATGACACGAAATATCGCGATAACTCAGTCCTCGTTCCGTCTGGCTTGAAGTAAAGTTTCCCTCCATTTTCAACAAAAGCAAACTGTATGTTAAACTCCATTGAAAAATCTGCTTTAGAAAGTAAGTAGGTACTCGTATTTGAGCACTAGAAGATGGGTCATGTCAATACGAATACATGATTTATGAAAAGAATCTATTTCTGCTTTGTTTAAATAAATTTAAAACTTTGGTTAGATAGGTACATAACATAATGAGTTATAGTGAAGTAAGTAACTCGCTATCACAGCCAAGGTTTTCCGTGTTTCCTTGTTTTTTTTTACCATCTGTTATTATATTAACCACAGATACAATAAACACAGAACACTTCGCTGATTCCGTTGTGAGAGTCTGAAAACGTCCGCTCATACCCAACACAATCAGAGGTCCTTTGTATCGGTCGCACTCGGAATAATCGCATTAAAACTGAATTGATACAGCGGAGCAGTAGCGGCAGCGGGATATCTAATCTTGGCGGAGCCTCTTCATTCGTAAGCCGTGTCTAGTCCCAAGAACATTTAGGTTTCTATTATTACACACAAACCCAACGAAGGATTGCGTGAAGGGTTTGCTTCTCTGTATTTAGATTTAGGGACTTATACAATAATACAAGTATCTTTAAGTAAGCGGAGAATATTTACTCTTGATAGCTTGATATCTATATCTATATCTATTGTATAAAAGAAAGTCGTGTTAGTTACTCCACTTATAACTCAAGAACGGCTGAACCGATTTAGCTGAAAATTGTCAGGGAAGTAGTTTAGAGCCAGGAGAAGGACATAGGATATACTTTTTATCCCGTTATTTATTGCCATTAAGGCGGAACAAAGTTCGCCGGGTCAGCTAGTTTTATATATGTATAAAGAAGTTATAATGTAATATGTATAACTGAGGCAAAGGATCAAACTTGTTTTATTGTTAGCTTTTTCTATTCCTGCGCACCGTGACAATCCGGGTGTCAGGCGAAACGGTTTTTCCATTAGCTGACAGGGTAAATGGTAGCGGCGGGCAAAGTTGGATACAATTTATGAAATGCACCGTAATTCCAAGCGCTGACGACGGTTACTGTGCGGCGATGACCATACCGTTTTTTGTCAACGTTCGATTTTAAACCCATTAGAGCTTTTGTGAAGTCTTTTTCTATTGTGTCATCTGAAGTACGGAACTTCAGTAAATATGAATAGGTACCTACCTACCACGTAAAATAGATTATTTCATTACTCGGTCCTTCCTTGTCAATGATATTCCTGCAAATAATTAAGTCGAATCAATATGTCCGACGATCGATATTGACTTAATTCTTAATGAGTAGTTATCGTAATTGATGAGCTCGTGATAAAGATAGAAACAAGATAATCTAGCTACCTATTGAACGCAGTTCACTATGGATCACTCTCTCTAGAGACCGATCGGAAAAGCCTGTGTCAGTTTGAGCTTATTTTAGTAGGTTTATTATAGTTTCGTTCCAATTACATAATGGAGATGGATAGTTTGCTGAGAAAATAGGTCTCGTGTGATTCATTGCGCATTCATTTGACTATTTACTTACACTAAATGGCTTGGATTAAAAAAAAGGTAATGTGACTACTTAAATGTGTGTAGACAATGAAAACAAGACTTCGTTTATAAATACCTCTCTTCATGAGGGCCTTTTCGACCCTGAATACGGGATGAGCATCAATTAAGCAGCTTCCTCGACGCGACCACGCAAGGGTCAGAACCACGGCTATTTCTGTCCGCGGCCGACGGACCAACCGTCGATTTATATATTAATAATTGCTAGCCTCATACGTAATGCCTTGTTTTCCATTTTTGTAGCCGCTCTGGACCCTTTTTGCTTGACTACCTAAGATAAGCATCAAAAATGAAGGGTTACGATTTTATTATATTTGAAGCTACTTACAAAACAAATTCCCTCGCGATAAAGAGCGCTCAGTGGGAAAAGAAAAAACCGGCCAAGTGCGAGTCGGGCTCGCGCACAAAGGGTTCCGTAGCAGCAAATATAATAAACTTATTATGTCAATTTAATCAACCTATCTCAAAAACTATAAGAGATACTTTGATCAAACCAAAAATCGTTGAAAGAGTTAATTAGCATGCATCACCTCTATTTTTTTTAGAATTTTATACCCCGTAGTTATAAAAATAGAGGGGGGGGGACATACTTTTTACGACTTTGAGAGCTGATATCTCAAAAACCGTTCACTTTAAGAAAAATGTTTTTTAGAAAACTTTATATCATTTTAAAAGACCTTTCCATTGATACCCCACACGGGTATGTACATCGAAAAAAAATTTTCATCCCTCAGTTACATGTATGGGGGGCCCCACCCCCAATTCTTTTTTTTACTATTTAGTGTCATAATTTTGTAGCGGTTCATACAACACATATTCCCATCAAATTTCATCACTGTAGTACTTATAGTTTCCGAGTAAATCGGCTGTGACAGACGGACAGACGGACAGACGGACAGACGGACAGACGGACATGACGAAACTATAAGGGTTCCGTTTTTGCCATTTTGGCTACGGAACCCTAAAAAGGTGTATTGAAACGTTTGTTTGGTTTATAACGGTTTTACGATAGCTTATTAAATGTACTTTGTAAAACATTGTTGTTTAGCCTAACACAACATAGCCTAATAAACTTAGTTCTTTATTGAAAAAATGGGATCAATTTTGCGGAAATCATTTTACATTAACCACAATGCGAGTTTAATTTCTTTCTCTGCGGCACGATTAAAGAGGTTCTCTTCAGTTTCTTATGAATATGCATAAAGTTACCTCCGCACTTTCAGATATGAAAATCGTATTAAGGTTCGGTCAAACCAACGCGATCACACGCGATCAGCCGGCGTACAGCGATGGCGACCAATGAATTTAAGTCTGATCGCCATCGCTGCACGTCGATCGCGATCGCGTTGGTTTGGCTGAACCTTTATACCTACCTAACAGGCCATCATGTATTTTATTATTATCTACTGTTACATAGCTGCTGTGTTACGTAAGCCTCAACTCTTGTCAGAAAATACAAAATCTGAATTGATTGCGGATTTCAGGAGTTATTATTAGAGATTTCGCTTGCTGTAAAGTCGGTTTTATAGAATGGGCTAATAACTTGAGAAATAGGTTGCGAGTAGAATTTAGGCCGTTGTTAAATTTTAACAAGTTGGAAAAGGCAAAAGTGGCTCTAGCGAGAGGTTACCGTTCAGCGCCGATCCAACCCTCTTTATGGCCGGGTATTCCCAGGACGGCGGTACCACAACCAAATCGGAACATCCGCATATTATTATCCTGTTATTTCACACAATATGGACTGAATCTGCAGCCTGTTGAGTCGAGAGGAAGTGCTGGAAGTGTTCGATAAACATTTCAATGTGATAACGGAAACAATTTCGGGAACTGCTGTTTTGGGCTGATAATATTGGGCTATTTGATTCTTGATACATGCTTGAATTTATGTGCTCTGTAAATACTGAGCCAGTATCTGAACTTATCAACAATAGATAACTTCGGACGCAGGTTGGCCGTAGTAAGGACAATCTGGCCAGGTGGGGATTCTTGGATGGCTTGAACATGGAGTGCAGATGCGGTTTTGTTCCCCAGTCGATGAGGCACCTGATGTCATGCCCTGAGTGCCCAAGCAACTGCACTCAGGAGGATTTGATGAGTGCTACTGACAACGCCACTCTTGTGGCGGAGTTTTGGGCTGACACTGTGTAGGTTTGTTGTCGACACGAAAAGAAGAAGAACAATAGATACTGGCTCAGTATTTAGTCTTACTACCTAAGGCTGTCATTGTATTGATAGAGGTACCTGAATATTTTATTTTGATATGTAGGCACGCCTACAGGCCGTTGGTTAGGTAACATTTAAAGGAGTAAAACAGTTTCTATTCCACGAATGAGTAATTTGAATCAAAAATCCTTCAAAATCTAAACCTTATAAGCGAAATCTGAGATGAGTAATGTCTAAAATAGCTTTTCGCGATCCATTCTATAATTTACACTAGAGCTGAGTAAGATTGACGTATCTCAGAGAGATCAGATAAGTTGTAAGTGACGCGCCGAGGTGCTTGATGGATGGATTATGTGGATGAAAGGGCGCCGTGCTTGGCGACACGGGAAACTTGATAGCACCTTTATGTCACACCTGTAGCGAATCCCGAAACCAACTGCCAAAGTAGGTACCTAGGTAGGCGACTAAAAGTAGGCGCACACCGTTGATTTTTTATCAGCCGATAGTTTAGTCGGGCAGTTGATCGGTATGGGCATGTTTGGGAGTGCGCACACTACGCCGATTTGATTTGGCCGATTCTTTATACAATTTTAAATCGGGCACAACTATCGGCCAACTAAAAATCAACGGTGTGCGCCTACTCTAAATGGTGTAGGTGTGTGTAATAAATTAAAATCAGGCAATCCGTGTGACGCAATTGGGTATTGCAGCCAATAGCTAGGATCGAGAGAATAATAAAAAACAATGAAAAATCTCTATTCAATTTAGACCAATTTTTGACAATTATGAACCTCAAAATAATGATAAAAAGATAGACTTTAACGACTTAACCACAGAGACGTCACTCAAGCTATTAAAATCCACTCTATAAAAGATAAAAAGTAACGAATGTCCATTAATTAAGCAATAACAATCTTGCAAGATGAATAGCTTAAAAACAAATTGTGTCTAGGTACTTCTTAGCAAATGGGTTCTTTGTCATCGCTATCCCTTTGAGCAAATTATTAAGTTTTCAGAAAAGAAAAAACATTTTTAATTGTCACATTCTGTATGCCTATTTTGATGAAATAAACTTATGTATTTACAGAAGTGGGTCTCTTCTACCTACCTTCTTGTTCTATCCGTAGGACAATGTCAGACAAACAAAAACAAGTCCTGAAAGCCACGTTGAATTTAATAGCCTTAAACACGTACGCTGTAGGGCAGTACCTAATGGCCGTCCATTTGTAATGGTCTCTAATGCTGGTTTTCTATTTAATCCTAATCAAATCCGACCGTCAACTGTCAAATTTTAATATGTTTTTGGTCAAAATATATACGGTTTTCGATGTTTTAACATTTACTTATTGTTTATAAGTCTAAACAATATTAACCCTATACTTGGCAAAGACGGTTTTGGTTAATATTTGTGATTTACACTATAAATATTGGATTTAGGACGAGTAAAAATCATGTAAAAAATACGAAAAAAAATCTTAGGTATGTAGTTTAGGAAATATAGTATGTATCTTTAAGTGCACATTGCCAGCTTTGTAGTAAATTAAAACATGCTTTATTTGTTAGTAAAAAATAGTTATTTAAATGAAAATTACTACAAAACCTTAAGCTATTTCTTATTTGAGAAATAAAAAATAAGTATCTTCTACAAAAAACTTAAAACAAAGTAAAAAACCCACTTCAAAGTCTGTAACGCCTTGCAAGTATAGCTGCATTTGGATGTATGAGAACCACTCCATCAGCGTCGTTGGAGTACCTCCTGAACCTCACACCCCTCTTACCATCCAGGAGAAGCAAATGCAGATAGGACACATAGGAATCCTGCAAGAGCATTAAAAAAATACGAGGGGTATTGACACCAAAAGGTACCGAACTGTGTTCACGTCTTCGATTGAAGATAATTTGATACCCAACTTACAGTGGAAACCCAAGATAGCGGAAATGGATCTCTGGAACTCTCTGGGAAATTATGCAGCAGTCGAACTGGCTGAAATTCTTCAATCACCAGCTTTATAACCAGAAGCATGCAGCAGCCTGGATAGGCTGCTCGCTTTTTGGGGGTGATCTGGGTTGTTTGGAGTAGGAAGATAACCACCCAAGAGAATCAGGAGGCTAAGTGCGGCTTCTAATTCATCAGCTGAAGTGTCACCGCCACTAACTTTCGACCTGGTTCCAGATTTTGGAACCAGAACCAGCATTTTGCGCGCCTGATTTTGTTGCTGCAGCACAAAGTTGTCCAAAAAACAACATTCTTTATTACATGAATTAAAACTCACATCGGCATATAATTTACAGCTTTAAATATTACTAACTAATAACATGATCCCTTTTTTATGCGATAAAATCTATGAAAAAAATCATAAAATAAAGTCAACGAGAACCTGGCAATGTGTCTTTAAAGATACATTCAAAATTGAAAGTAAATTATTACGTATCTGACAGTGTGCATTTAGAGATACATTCGGACAATCCGCATCGTAAAAGAATAATTATACAAGTTTTGGGATGAAAAAACAGCACTATCATCAAGAAACCTTTATTTACTATCCATATTACTACAAATAATCACCAATATTCTTTAAAAAAAACACCGAAAATAATAAAAAATTTTAGCCGGTGCGTAGACGCCTGTCAATGGTCTGACATTTTGCATATTACTGATAAATCTGTGCAGCCTGTAGCGATTCTATACTGCGTAATACAATCTGTAGTATTTGGGCTAATGTTATATTAAAAAAACAATTAAAAATAGTTTTTGGTTTTTCGCCCATATTTTTGTTTTGGTCAACGTATCTTTAAATGCACAATGCCAAGAAAAGGGTTAAAGTGTAACCGCATCAAAAATTATGGATATTTGATCGAAAACAGATTCAAAGACAATTGAAATCCGGATTTGGACAAGGATTGATTAAGGGAAACGGGCGTAAGAGGAAACACATCGCCTACAGCGCTATGAAACATATGAGGTACTAGACAACGAAATTGTTCTGGGGTCATCACAACATTCAGTGTCAATTCAAGGTATGAGATTAATCATTTCGTATAAGACGATGATTTAGCATCTAACTGATCTTTTAATATTACTAAAGCGCACAAAATTTATATGAATAAGCAGTCAAATCAAAATTTATTTCGATTCTTTGAATTTGCATACATTTTGTGCGTAACTTTGTGTAAAGATAATCACGACCTCTATCAAGGTCAAAATACTTATGATACATTATCTAGACTGAAGGGACTTATCGTTCTAGAGGTATACACAGGGTATCCCAAAAAATAGAGTCAAGCCGAAGCCCAGATGTAGAGCATCACTAGGGCTACCCCAATCACCGCGACTTTTGATAGTTTTCGAGTTATATTTTTTTTACAACATTCAGGATTTTTTATGTTTTTAGTGTTATGGATGTAAATACTTCTGAAGCAGCTAGCTAGTATTGATCTAATTATAATTAAAAAAATCAGGCATGTACCTTAACTATTCGCGTCACAGTAACCAAAAAGTACCTAAGAATAGAAATTTAAAACAATCATAACTCGAAAACTATCAAAAATCGGGGAACATCATAAAATGTACATGGGGGTGATACGGTTAGCTCTAGTGATGCTCTACCTCTGGGCTTCGGCTTGACACTACTTTTTGGGACACCCTGTACATATGTGACCGTAATAAAAACCTCATATTTATGGGGTCTTTATTTTGCCTGTGGTAATTGAGCCATCAGTGGAAACTGTAAGCTCTTTAACCAAAAGCACCAGTCTCACGACACAAAGGAGGTCAATCTGAGGCAGCAACGCTCCACCTTTGTTGAAGGTAAGCTGTCATTGAATAGATAATGTAGCACACAATTTCCAAAGAAAATAACTTCATAAAGGGAATTCATGAGCTAGAAATTTTTCATACTACTTCCACTTCAAATACTTTTAAAATACGAGTAGAATATAATGTTTTCAATGTATAATATATGTATGTGCTTGTAAGCTACAGAAATTTACAAAGGACATCATCCATTTTGGTCCAAAATCAAAAGTGCCGGCCAAAAAATTAAAGTGCTGTATTCTGATAGAATACGTCCGCCTTAGCATTTATTACTATGGCACCAAAGCTGTAGCACCACTGTGCTTCGTAGTATTTGAGTTCTAAAAATATATGAAACGACTGACTTTGATCTCAAATACTACGACGCACAGTGGTGCTACAGCTTTGGTGTCATAGTAACAAATGCTAAGGCGGATGTATTCTGTCAGAATACAGCACTTTATTTTTTATTGGCCGACATTTTTGATTTTGAACAAAAAATGTATGAATCGTCGATGAATTTTAGATCTCAAATACTCGACGCACAGTGGTGCTAGCTTTGGTGCCATAATAACAATTGCTAAGGCGGACGTATTCTGTCTGAAAACAGCACTTTTTTTTTATTGGCCGACACTTTTGATTTTGAACAAAAAATGTAGGGTAATTCCAGGATACATGCCCCAGTGGGATAGGTGCCGCGATTTTAAGTACACTATGTTACAAGCAACTTAGCCTAAAGTTATAGTACGTATAATAGAAAGGGACCTCCCCGTACCACTTGTCGCCTCGCAAACCATCAAAGAGTGCATTCGTTTAGCCAGTGAGAGCAAAAATCTTCCGCGGCCAGACCTTAGCAAGCGTCGAAATGATATTGGTAAGTATTTTTTAATGGATAATTTTTTTGGCAGCTGTAAAATGAAGCAGATTTTTATATAATTTGATAGACTATCTTATAAATTATACGGGATAGATATGTTTAATTCGATTTTTAGTGTTATTATATTTTTTATTAAAAACGGCACCTATCCTATGCTAAAAGGATAGTTGCCTAATTTTTTTTGGGTATAGATGCCCTTAGGGCCATGTCTCATGCACCTAGGGGCATCTATCCTAACCTGCTCTTTTTGTCACAGGTAGCAAGTAAGAAAAAAAAAAGAATGTAGTACGGCTAACCTTAGGAAAGTAATAAATAGGGTGCCCTTCTGATCGAATTACCTTTTTACCTGATTGCGCTAGAAGGAGTAGTATTATTTTTAATAAAAAATATGAAATTTCATTTTTAATTCATTTAATAACAAACATTCTTAAATAATGATACTTGGCTTGTTTGATTTCAAAATGCATTTGATCCTTAGAATTCAAAAACTGTATTAACGAGTCATCTATCCCTGCATCAGGCATCTATCCTTTGAAGCAATCATACAGTGAGTCTTCTATCCCCCACATTAGGCGTCTATCCCACTTTTTAGAGGTCACTTAAAATGGTATTTACTCAGAATCGGTATAACTTAAACTAAAATAATTATAGTAATATCATAGACGAAAGACCAAAGTTTACAGATACTAAGGTCAAATCGTTGATAAAAACTTACTGACTGAGTTACAGAGCTGTTTCAAAAAGTGGGGCATCTATCCTGGACTTACCCTATGAATAGTCGATGACTTTTAGATCTCAAATACTCGACGCACAGTGGAGCTACGGCTTTGGTGCCATAGTAACAAATGCTAAGGCAGACGTATTCTGTCAGAATACAGCACTTTTTTTTGTTGGCCGGCACTTTTGATTTTGGACCAAAAATATATGAAACGTGGATGATGTCCTTTACTTCCGAAATCGGAATAAATAACAATGATTCCAATTATCTAACTAAGAGAAAAACAGCAACGAAATCCTTGGTGAAATCTTCGTATTTTTAATACGTGACGCGATTACAGACGGGTTAGACACAATCCTCTAATTTTAATATTTTTTAGAAGACCATGGCATACAAATTAAATTCATAAAATATTTTGGGGGAGGGTGTAATCGCAGCGGAACGTGATTTATCAGTATCAAGCGATAAAGACGCTAAATAGAGATGAATTTGGGCGTATCGTTCACACCATTCCACCCACTCCGGAGGCGCAAGGACAAAAAGCTGTCATCAAATTATGAGGAGAAATTCCTCATGAACGAGCCCTGATACCGAGAAAATGTAATAAAGTGACGTCTTTAGTTCCGCTTAAGGATCATCTGGGCGGCAATATCTGCTCCATTACTGACATATAATAATCTTAACGCTCTTTTATGTAAATAAGGGATATTGTTGCATTTTTATCGTATAAGGAAACTATTATTAACTTGAAATAATAATAGCTATTTGTTACATTTCCACTTATCTATTCACATTCGTCCTACTTTCTATTTGAGTAAGCCTAGCTTTTTCTGAGAGAAAAGACTAAAAATATTTGTACCATGAATAATTTAGTTACGAAAAGCATATTTTAGGATCCTATTCTCTGAACCCGTGTCCTGATCCTGAAAATATCACGTATTGTTTAAGTTTGGGCCATTGTATACACCGCCAGCGATCTCATATGGTTATCGGTTGGAATCTTTAACTAAGGGACCGGTTATTCACAGTTCATTAGAGATTCGGAAGGCAGCCCGCACACTTACGCGATTACATCTCGCTGATTGAACTTCTCGACCCTTGCTTCCCGTTCCAGCTGAGATAACGGAGACCCATAAATACTTTCGAATGTCGATGCAAATCGAAATCCTAGACTGCGATCGCTTTTCGTCTTTATTCTTTTTATACCGTCCAATAAAAATCTAAATAACAATTTAGAAATAAAAGAGACATCACTTAACTGGAAAGGTTTCTATTGAAAATGTATTCTTAGTTTTATTTTCAAAGGTCCCTTAGCAGAACATTACCTACGCTCACCCACGAGCGCCTACGAATTTTTGAGACACGTTCTCTCACTTCAGTGATTGACAAAAGTAACTAAAGTTATGTGACTAGTGGGTAATTTATGTAATTAGAATTATTTCTGTTACTAGCCATGATGGTGCTTTCGGCGAATCACCCAAATCACTCAAATTAAGTGCTCCTCTACCAATACGTTAAGCAAACGTGACCCTTTTCTGTACATTTGATGAATGTAATTTAGCTAATTGCGTGGGCCGTGGAGAGTTTTATTGATTGATAGTGGGCGTTGAATACTTAATTATAGACCGTAATTATATCTAACTAATACTTATGTCATTGGACAACTTTGAATTTACGTCGAGATTGACTTCAATTTAATTAAATCATTAAGGTTGTAGCTCATTTTAATTTAGGTACGCTTCGCCACGTGTCGCGTCGACAAGTTACGTGGACTATATTTAATCGAAATATTTATTTCCGATAACTTGAGATCAATTAAAATCTGTTTACATATTTATTTCAGTCTTATTAAGTATCTACTTGAAATTCAGTCCAAGCTCTGTGATCCAGTATCTATCCATAGTATTTATTAGAGTTCCATGGAATGAAACTGATTTAACAAAATCCAACGTGCAATACAATAGTGACCGATTGAATTAAATTCGCAATTCTCATTAGTGGTCACAGTCATTAATATTAGTGATTGTTATGGAACATTAATAACTCATTTTGTTATGTTATAGGCACACGTCCATATTGTTTGGACAGCCGTAGTAGGTAACTAGTACGATTTTATGTGTTTGAACTCTGTTAGCTACGGCAAGTTATATTGTTTAATTATTAAAGTGTCCCTTTGTGACATTATGAAGTCACCGTGCCCAATTATTTATTACTGCTTTAAGTACAGTCGACAGCTCGAAAGACTAAGTATACCTTTTTGTTTTAAAATAGCTTTTAATACAACTGCATAAAGTGCCACGGTGTTGGGTTTATTTGGCATCTGTAACTAAATACTAAGTAATTTCAAACTCTATATTAGAACACTCGTGTGACTTTTAAATATGATTTAAAAAGTATCTCTACGAATAATATAATCGTAAAATTTAATTTTATGAAACAGTCAACCTGAGATGTGTCTCAACAAGATGAGACGTCTCGCGTTCTCTAATAGTTACGAACTCATTGATGTTAAATTATTTGTGCCTTTATATTCAGTTGACTGACATTAAATTACGCCTACAAAGTACTGGCCCGATGTGTCAAAGAAGGACAGTAAAAGCCCTAATTAAAAGTTTGAAACAAATGAGGCGGTATTAGCGATGAGTTACAGTTGTTTTTCTTAGACACTATTGACACTTCTAAACATCTAATGCCTTTGTGAAATTGGTAGAATTATTAATTAAAAGTTCTTTCTTTCTTTGTAATATCTTTAGTCTTAGTCTATTTTTTGTGCAGTACAGAGACAAAGTAATACTAAGTTCCTTACCTTACTTGAGTGCAAAATGAAGTCCAATGGTAATATTATTTCTAGCACATTTCTTAGAACGACTTAGTTCGATATGAAGAGGACCCCTCAAAGGAAACTCTTAATAAAGTTTAGTCGAGTTTCCCAATACGCGGCGAAGTAAACGATATTAGCCTTCAAAGCAGTTACACTGCAAAATATTTATCGGAAAACATAGCAACATCAGTAATACTGCTCGTTACTACTGTCTAGAGACTATCGCCGAGTATTTTATGTTGTTTCTGTACGTGCCACGTTATCATAATGCCTTATACAGAGTTCTAACTCTGCAAAAAACAAAACGAAAATAAGAAAACCTTCCATTTAATATTTTTCTTGTGCTTACAAATGTTCTTTAACATATATCTACAGGTAAAATTTGCGCATTTTTCAGAACCCATTCAAAGAAGTATCAAACATTTTAGTTAGGTATTAAATTGTATAAGTTTTTTTTTAATATGTAGAAACCTCAGTTAAATGTATGTAAGTACATTGTACTTTCTTTTATAACAACATCGACAACAATAGATTGAAGCATGACGTGATCTATGCTTATAAGCTTTAAACTAACTATACTTTTACGTCCAGAAATATGAAACACGTACATGGTTTTATAAAACATTCATTATTTTTTAATCCCGGCAACTATACTATCCCTAGTACGTTTCCCAATTTAATGTTTAACACCTTTGCTGCGGCAGTATCTTTCTAATACTTTCCATTCCTTCGGTACAAGGTCAATAAACCTGGTATTAAAACTTACATTGTGGCGGCACAAGGCTTAAAGACCTTGTAATATTTAAGATATATTAATTTCATTTTTGGCTTCATGTTAATAGATATTGTGTTTTTTTTCTTTGAATATCAATAATAATGCATTTATTAACATACACCTGAAGGCGTTCGTGAATAACTTGTTTAGTATAAAAATTATAGCTATATTCAAAATACAAGGCTTATGCACCCTGTGCCGCACTGAAGTAGGGAAGTCTGGTGGGTATTCTAGGGATGTGAAATACAAATATCGATAGTTTAAATTAAGTTTTAATAAAAATTTAAAAAAGTAACAAACAAAGCTGTTTTAATAATTTAGTCTAAATATTTTACAAATATGGCATACGTGCATAAATACTTAAATAAGCTATATTTAAAGAAAACATATTATTTAATAACATTTAGTTACAACTTCAAATGTTTGTCATGAAAAACATTACTTAAATTAGCAATAAATCGTGTAGCAAATTAAATTATAATCAATTTGCAGTTTTGATTTTGATTGTTTCTCTTGACGCCATGTCGACATGTGCGTTTCTTACGAATGCGAGGCAACACTGGCTGCACGAAGCTAGCGTGGGGTGCGGTACCAGGTGCGCAGGGTACAAGGTGCTTCGACCTGGTTTCGCATTGTGAAGACATTTTATTACTTCCGTGCGGTACCAGGTCTAAAAACCTGGTATTAAGGTAGGTACATCATTACATTCTATTTTAAGAATACATCATAGATATATATTCATCACTTTCCTACACCGGACCCAATTGAAGTTATGCCTTTCGCACGACAAGGAAGACTATAATTTTCTTAGCCGCACGGTAAGCGAGACGTACACAAGGTCTATAGACCTGGTTTCGCACTCAACGTGTTAATGGTTACGTGATGTTTACAGAACACTGAATTCAATTAAGGCGCCGACGGCCGTGACCCGCGGCACATACGAGTACGGCCGTGTCCAAATGACGCGTTTCGAAACGCGCGATCGTGAGTTCTTAGAGGTTCACACATTCTGTCCACATGCAATCGCGCGTTTTAAAACGCGAGCGGCGAAACGCTCGAGGGACAGAATGTATGAACCTCTAGCAAGCGAGGTACCTTACGAACGGATTTTCAATCAACAAGACTGAGCCATAATATCTTTTGCCAAATTTACAACATCGACCCATTCAATTTCCAACAAATTATAACCAAACAAGATTCCATAACAACATTTACCACCCACATTGAAAACATAGTTAGCAACCTAAAATCTTTCAACAATTAAAATTCTAAATCACGTAGGAGAGAGCAACGCGTAAACCGATAGCGCCGCGCTCTCTCTGAAATTAAAAATGCCCAAATAAAAAAAAAATAAAAAAGGGTGATTCAAAACGCGCAAGTAAAAACGCGTCATCGCGTCATCTGGACACGGCCTACAGCTGTGCACGTGTGCCCGGAGGCATTGTCTCGCCTCATCGCGGCTTTAGCGGGACATCAGTTTTTATGCAAGCGGTAATCTGCGGGAAGTGCGCAGGTGCTACGGCTACGAGCTACGAGAACACTACACGGCTACGAAGCTACGGCACTCTACGACACAATGCAACGTTTTAACCGTTACGAGATTCGGGGAGACTTTTTAGGGTTATTTATAGTACCTACTTAACGCTTTTGCTGTAACTTTTGTGTTAAGTATAGCAGTTTTGGTTGAATCCGAAATATTCTACATTGTAATTCATGGTAGTGTTGAAAAGAAACAGTATGTTTCTTTTACGAGTAAATTCACTATCGTTGTTAATTTAATATCTACAATTTCTAGATATCGTGAGAATTATCAGTACATAAGCTCGTAAATCTTTCGAAAGAAGGGTTCTAATAGATTTAGGATGCAAACTTCCAAGTTATATCTTGTTTAACCTTGCGAGGATAACTGAACTTGCGAACTTTGCTAAATCATAGTTCAAAGAAAGTACTTTGCGATGTTCAAAACCGCGGAAGGAGTAGTCCCGAGGCTGCTTATAAGAAGCATATTACGAATTCAGGCCGGTAGCTCGTGCCCGAGTTACGGGCTCGAATTATTGTAGCATTCCTTTTAAAATTCATTATGTAAATATTGAGAGCGGAGTTATAGCTCTATTTGGTCTCAAACTCGGATTCATTTGAGAGCGCTAAATTCAAATTTTCTCGTCTTCACACTCGAATTCACGGCAGATTAATAAATTATGAGATTGTGCATGGAGACGGAATATACCTTAATTATTTGTATTAATAGAATATCATCGCATGGCACGGGGCAAGTTTCTTACAAACTTTGAAATTGATACTTGAAAAAGATCTCTGTGGACTTTAAAATTGTTACCGCTATCAAAAATGATACGCATACCTAATTCTGGTTGTAATTTATCTTGTGGAAAATTTCGTTATTTTCCTAAAGCAATTTCCAGAAAAGCGAATATTCCGCTAACAAAGTTTAATAGGACTTTAGATCACCGCCGCGACCGCCATCTATTTGCTCTGCGACTTAACCGACTCTTCGACAGCGTGAAGAATTATATCTCGAGCCTGCGGAGCCAGCTCCTGCGAATCCCGCGGCGCGCTCCGAGATATCGAGACTTCTTTGTATTAAAATAACTCATTTGCTTTATAAACAACTTTGATTATAAATCTTAAATAATCTAACTGCGCAGTCTACTCAATCCCCAAGGTTTGTGTTATGATGTGAAAATATTTAAGATTCTGCTCTTTACTCTACTTTAAAGTATATTTTCAGTCTAATTTTTCCAAGATATTCAAGATTACAGGCGTTTACTACAGGCGAATACCTACCAAGTTTATAGATGAAGTATAGTTAGTAGAGAAAGTGATCAAAAATGACAAGTATGCATATTATTATGACTGTGTCCTATTTAATTGTTCATTATTGTGCTAACCTCTACCTACAATAGGTAACATTTTTAAGTAAATACTTACAAGTAAGTAGAACATCGTGTATCGAGTTACGTCCTTCGTTAAACCAGTCATTTCAGTACCTAATTTATTACTTTTAAAAGCACTCGAAACGAATTTGAAACATACCCCTGGTTAAGGTTATACATACACTCGGAATATTGAAATAGAAAAACACACAAACCTTTTAAACGAGAATGTCTACAATGATTTTTTACTCTTAAAAGAAGTTAAAATAACTTTTAATTTCGCAAGAATGTTTTTACCGAATATTGCCGTAATTTTTGGGGTTAACTTGCTAGCAAAGCCTTATAAAGATTCTTTGACTTGAAAAAAGACGTTAGGTAAAATTTAATCATTTCGATTGTTGTCAAGTCAAGTGTAATGCTAAGGTAAAATCCAAAAGGTTTATTACTAAAGCGTGAGTCACGGACCAGGCTTTAGAGGAAGAATATTAATCGGCTGTGGTTTAAAGTTAATACGTTTTTTCTTGAATGTTCATTAATCGTAATTGTCATAAGAAGCTGAATAAATTCTCTCCGCTCTGTGGCAGCAAAATGAAACGCTCTTAAATAAAAGATGGCCCTCGTAAGGCGCATCTCCGAGCCAAGCAAATGCGGGCAGTAACGGCGGCCACTCCGGGCCTGCTCCGTTTAGAATAACTCCCATTTGAATATTTAATATCGGTTTCTTTGTTTATTTATGTCGCCTGGACTATTCTCATAACGATTACGTTATCTACTTTTAGGCCAGCCTTCTTTCTTTCCTTATTAGTTAGTAGGCATCTAACAAAATATTTTGCCAAAAATAACTTCACAGCGGCAGCATATGGTGTACAGTTGTAGAATCAACATTATTCAAAAGATGCCATATCATAAGCCGTGACTGTGTGGGTGTGGGCCTAAGATGTTTTTATATGTCATTGGTGTGGGCTTCACTATTTTCAAACAACGGTGTGTAGTTTTTTATAAGGCACAAATACAAGGTCAACTTCTAAGTATGATCAAAGGCTTTGAGCTAAATATAATATCAGAAGAATTTTATTAACTCATGAATATTAAGTTGGGTCTCCTAACGAACCGTCGTATACTCAGGCCACGTTCGCGTATCCCAGACAATGTCCTCGAATATGGCACAAATATTTATATTAAACGTGAGTGAACACGTCATGGCTTTATTGATTTGCATTTGTGCAATACGAATAGCGGTCGCGGGCGCTACATGCTGGAGGCACGACCCTGACCGAGTTCGCCTGACCGATATCTGGCGCAGCGAGCGTCCCGGATCCTAGATGCCTAGGTCTCAGTAATTATACTAATTACAACGGCCGTGCTACGTTTCCGACCTACAGTAATTAAAGCGAACTGTATCCAATCTTGATTTGATGTCAACAGATGAGTAACATAGGTTCAAAAACAACTTATTCATCAATACTTCACCGTAATTAGGGTTGCCAGGTCCAAAATCACAAAAGCCGGACTTTGTTGCTTCATTTGGCCGGACATTTTACCCTAAAAGCCGGACATGTGACGGGGGGGGGGGGTGCAATTAGTGTCAGCTCATGAGTGAGTACTATCATCATCGGTTGCTAACGAACATCCTGATGCGTGCGCTTCATATGATTCTGTGGCTCGACTTTCGCCTGGCGCGGCAACCAAATAAAAAGCCTAACAAAAGCCGGACAGGCCGGACAAGGCAATATTTGGCCGGACAAGTCCCTAAAAAGCCAAACATGTCCGGCTAAAGGCGGACGCCTGGCAACCCTAACCGTAATACACCCAATGACATAGGCAGGTACTCGCACTCAATTGGATGAATTCCTGGAATGCTCGAATGTACTACGCTATCGTGACCCGACGATTTATTTCGTTCCGTGATCAAAATAAGCGTCGCTCCGTCAATATCCGTTATTTTTTCCACATGAACGAATCAGTTGATCAGTATCAATAGTTTGGTTTTATTGAAGTTTGTTTGATACTAGAGCTCTCGTAAAATCAAAGTTAACGTCTTGTTAGTAAACCTATTTAATTGCTTGTTGTTGTTTTTGAAATCACTGAAATACGTTCTAAAACTTATTGTTAGTAACTTTCAAATAACATTCAACAACTCGTTTAAAGGAATCTAGTAAGAGTAAACGAATTCTTTTTTAAGCCTTGTTACCTAAACAGTCGAAGTAGGTATATGCTCCACCACATTTATTTACTAATTAAGCACAACCCGACTCCGTCCTTAGCGCTAACCACACGTATTAAAGAGACGAACGCCGGTCCGGATCGACAATGATTAAGTTACTATGTCATACGACGATTCATCACGATCTATTTAATTATTACGCCGAAAGGGCCCGGCCCATAATTTACGACTCTGCTTTATCAGTTCAGGGTATACGATAACATATATTACTAAAATATCATTTATTAACAAGCGTTAAGCAAACGTTACTATGAAAATCGTTTCAACGTTGATGCTGACATTGATTCGATTTTATTAAAAGAAACATACCTACTACCTACCTATTGCTGAATTCAGTTGTTATTTTAAATACAGACTGACCTGCATCTGTCAATATCTATCAGCGCTTCTCTCATGCCGTTTCACTCAATAATTCAGTTTTCAGCTTCAGCCTGGTGTATTTTAAAGAAAAATAGATTATTCATTGGCTGACCTGTCAATTTTAATCTAGCAGTGTTATGGCTCGGGAATTACTTTTTTCCAGCTTGGAAATAACTTTGAATAGTTTTATCCTGTTTTAGTCTTACCTTTTATTTATAGTTAAGAGTACTATTGTTATGTAACTGTAAATATAGGTATTACCAGGCCTGTCCATCTCCGCGAGTTTACATCGAAAACAAAACACGCACGATGGCCCACCTACAGGATACTATTCGACAAGGCCTCACATACGAGCGAACATTGACTCACGCACGCGTATTCTTGTGTATGATGGAAGAAAATAAAGAAAATGGTGTACTAAATACTGTGCAGTATTTAACTGCCTAAATAATAATAAAAACACAGAATGTACTTTTTTAAGTTGCCTCAAGACACTGAGAGGTAAATAATTAGTTAATATTATTCATGATAATTCATGCTAAATCATGTATTTCCTCCGCCATTTTCCGCAGTTTGGCACCTCACGTCACATCATTTTACCGAAGTCAGCCCTATAGCTTCGGCGCAGTGCCGATCACTGACGTTTGTCAACAAAATGGTGCTTGACTCTTGAGACAGGCTAAATTACACCATATTGTTAATGACATTGAGCATACATTTTTTTAAATACCTTCGCGAAGTAAAACTTCTGTACGTAGTACTTATTATTATTCTGTGGTATTACATAAATCTTGCCAAGATAAGTTACTTTACTAAACATGTTCATTAGTACGCAATAGGTAATTAATCAATTGCCTCGAGCAGTCATTGCGAACCGAAAGTATAAGCTAAAAGAAAACAAGTACCTAATAAACTTACTAAAAAAGACCTGTGAATGTACCTCATACCATTATGTTATCATAAAATAGTGTAGCTCTTACCACACAGCGTCTACGAAATTACATTATGTACGAGGAGCTATACCGTCCAGTAAACTTGGCAAAGACAAGTTACAAATGACCGCTGTGATCCCGGGACCGACGACACGCCGGAAGAAAAGTGTGTACTTCGCTTTTAGTAATTCAGCTAAAGAAAGGACGTTAGTGCCCCAGCAAAGTACACAATTCTTGTAACATTATTCATTATGTCGCTGTCAACTCTCACTCAAGGGATTACTCCACTTAGCTAAATTATTTACGTGACTACTGGAGTAACTTGAAATTTAACTAGGTATGTAAAGTTATAGTTTTCAAAAAATGCGCCTATAAAGTCTCCACTAAATTCGACCATCAAGAAAGTAATGCATACTTATTTTGGCTGAAAATTGTAACAAAACTCAGGTCATTAATTTATTTCTCGTAATCAAAACATAGGATTATTAGTCATCAGTTAATGTCGTAAAGCATAACGACTAGAATTTAATAGCAATAAGAAAAAAATGGGTTCAACTGCGAAGCACAGTCTGAGCTCTCTGTTTAAAAAGTGTTCGCCAACCTGTCCCTTACACTGTAGGGATCGACGGCACCGCTATTTATCGGAAAATACTTGAACCACTTCTAGCCTGATTCGCTGAACCAAATTCTGCAGCGAAAACAGCAAGCTCTCGTAAAAAAAACCAATGTGAGTCTTACTAAAAATGTAAGTGAGATGAATTTTTTACTGTTCATACCTTTAAAACAAGTCGTATCGTCAGTGTTATTACAGCCAGTGTACCTATTCATCATAAAGTACTGAAATGTGTCGCCATCCACGCCGAGGTCAACAACGCGACAGATTTTAATGATACCACGTGAACAGTCGACACCAATTTGCATAATTTCTATAACCCTCCTCTAATTTGGTACCTGACGGACTGCGAAGGATTCCAAAGTACGAATGTTATTTCGTTATTCATATGATCTGCTTCTGCACTCTCAGTTAAAAATCACGTCACAGTAACTGTCCCGGGTAATTTCATCAATTATGTACTGTTATTTAGTTCTCTTACTTTATACAATGACCCTCTAAAATAATGTATGAAATCAACAGTCCAGACGGACTAATGAATGTGTTGATACACATTAGCACGGTAAAATGCTTAAATCTATATATATAAAAATGAAACCCGTTTCGCGTTGTCACGGCATCACGTGTGAACGGCTGAACCGATTTCGATAATTCTTTTTTTTAATGTTTGTGGAAGTCCAAGGATGGTTCTTACGGAAAAAAATATTAAGAAAATCTCTACGCTAAGGCGGTACGAAGTTCGCCGGGTCAGCTAGTAGAAAATATAAACACCCACTTTTTAATTTTGATTAATAATAGACTACCTACCAAGTTAAATTAGAAAACTTACTATTGTTATTTGCCTCTAGCCAGCTTGTTTTTCTGAACATAAACTCAACTTCATATGAGTAAACATGTTTTTATAAGTATCTAGCTGTGACGAGGGATAAAACATTATGTGAAAAAAGCTTAATGGGAAAAGTTAAATAGGAGATCGCGGAACAATTCTGGGCGCAAACAAAAATATTATCCTGTTCCTGAGTGAATGATAAACACACACAACGTACATTGCTCACGACCGGTGTAGGCATAAATGTTGTTTTAAGCTTTTCCAATCTAAAATGTATTTTGAGTTCTGTCATAACAGCGTTTGTCTGGAATAAGAGTAGGTAACAAAGCAAAGTTACCAGCTATCAAGTTTATTTGCAATTAGGTTAAAATCGCATACCATTATCAACTTTAATGTTAGATGAAAGCATTTTTACCAAAAGTGAAATGCTTAATGGAAAAAGTTTTAATGGGATTTGATGAACGAAACGCTCTAAATACAAATTTCTTAAAAGCAATTTTCTCCGTTAGAGAGCTCGTTTCGACGAATGTGACGTTCGAAGACATTTCGACGTGGTGGCACCCACATCTGTCCGAATCAATAATGCTCATCCAAGGCAGATACTTACTGACGTCTCGGGCCTAAACTCCGCTTTAATTGTTAATTGTACCGCGCCGTACGAATGAATTTCATTAACACCATATCACGTTTTGCTCTGTAATATAATTAATATACAGATACCTCTCTCATTCCAACGCTTTGAATCGTTACTGAATGTAATAAGTAAAAACCTTCGGTACAGACTACAGACACACAAATGAATTGATGAAGCGGTTTCAACTGTTTCGTAAATGGCTAGTTTAATAAAGCCTATTAGACTCGCAATATTCGAGACCTAAGAATAAAACGTAAAGGTAAATTGAAACCATAGCTTTACATGGATTAAACATATTTTTCATAATATATTATGTACGGCCCGACCCTTTCATTCTTTTTTTCGGCAAATATTAAATACACGCACAAAGGCTTTTATGTGGTTTCGGGTTCCAGAAGATGGCTTCTGTTATATGAATACTTACTTAGGTATACAGTGTTTGAGTGACTGACATTATTTTAAAACATTTTATATCGAAAACGTTATAAAACCTTGTGTTCATCCAAATTGGAGGTAGAGTTCAGAAATATAATAATGTACTTTTATGTATGACAAAGTGATATGAAAAACGCTCAGGCCAAAAATTAATTGTATGGTCAGTTAATTAGTTGGTCAATGGTGCTTTCTAACAAACCACGCACAAATAAGGAATTATGATGCTATGATAGGTAACTAATGGATGCGGTTAAACGTGTGCAAACACCAACACTCATAAAGGTAGGTATAAATAAAGCCGGGCGGGTCACACTGAGCCGTAATGCTAAGCTGAGCCAACATAAATTACGAATGAATGGCCCAACTTGCGACTCTAATGCGAGATTGAACAGATTAAACATCTATAAGAGGAAAATGCGACAAACTGAGGCGAATACTTTTTGCCTTCCGAAACAGCTTTCCTTGCGACTACTGAATAAATTGGGTATAGAAATCGAAGGTAACTTTTCCAAACTGCTTTTAGTGGTCTGCTCCATCGCGTTGTTGTTCTATAAAGTAATCAATCAATGCCTAACAGGAAATCATTAACAAAATGTCTACTTTGTAAAAAAAATATTTTCTATTTTATTTCCAATTAATTTTCGCTGCCCTTGTTTCGTCAAACGTGAAGAAATGGTACAATTTAATTAAAATGAGACGTTTATGTAACTTCGTCCTCTTGCTTTTGGAACTGGGTGTGTTTTAATTTCATAATTCTCCGTTTTTACAAATGTCAGCTTATTAAAAGACAAATGAATCATGTTCCTACCCGTGGCTCTTCGTGAGATAAAAGCCTTTCGCGTATTACTTGGACGGTATAAGTTTTCAGAACAAAAAGGAACTTAGAGCCTACTCTATTGAGGAAGCTCTGTTAAATTCGATTCGGTACTTCTGAAGATTAGCCAGATAAACAAAAACTATTAACACGTTCCAATTTCATATCTTATTCCAAAATAACTTAGTACTTAGTCAACATTTAAAAAAGATGCCTACTACCTACTTTATAACTACGAGATTTACTATTTAAAACAACCTGAAAAATTTAACATATCTTATTGCAGGAGTTGCCAACCATTTTCCTTATAAAATAACATGATATTCTTTATCACGGTTTAACATTTTATCGAAAAGTAAGCCGTAGAGGCCTTTTAATTTTAAATGGTCACCATTTTCGGGTCGTTCACGAGTTATTGTGCTTTAACATCGTTTACATCCTATACCTCGACTGTGATTCACAGTATGATTCTAAAATAAACTTTAACGACTTTACTCAAACAAAATGTACAAATGACGTATTTTTCAGGCCCATATTAGTTACAATAATATAAGTACCTTATCTAATATAGAAAAATGGGTCTATTATCATCAAGTATGCATATCGTATCAAGACAAGCTTAAACAAACTTCTTCTATTATTATTCATGACACTATCAATCTTTTCCTATGCGACACCTCATATAGCACCTATAGGCTTGGCATCCTCCGTCCGGTTCGCATTGAAATATTAAACAGAACCTTGCAAGGTGATGGATAACTCTTTGTTACGTACAACAAAGCAAACCTGCATCGAAGAGCTTACTGAGAAAAATGAGACGTTAAAATATAATAATTATTATTGACGGGATTGGTACCATGTAAGTGACCATGAAAGTTTAAAACAATATATTGTATTTGTGACCTTAAAACTTTAGGTCCTACGTTTGTATTACTCGTATAGCCATTTTGCTCGAGAATCCAAATGTTCAAGGGCGCTACTAATCTAGAGCTCTTTGCATTGAGAAAAGAATTAGTCACGAAGTAAATAGTTTAGGCAAAACAGCTTTCACTCAAGACGAGAGACTAAGTGCTGTTTGTCACTCTCCCTCTTTGTCACCATGCCTAGGATTGTATATCGACGCTATTTCTGCTAGAAAGGGATAGACCGTTTTAACTTATATCGTTCTGCGAACTGTACCGGCCTAAACACACTAACACACGTTTTAATTTAATGTCTACACCACCTGGCCAGATTAATCGAAACTATGTTACGTTGTGCTCTGGACGGTCTCGACGTAGAGGTTCTTTTCTTAGAAACAGTTTCAGAAATCTTTAATATACCTAATATGTAACATTTTAATCTTATATTACAATAGGTATTAAGTACATTATAATGTAAAAGTACTTACCAATTGAAGTGTCACTGCTCGAACACACGGTTACCTGAAAAGTTAAATTACGTAGCTAAATTATTTAAGTACATATTCATTCATTTCTAAAAACACAATCGGCACCTTTTTAATACAACTTTTATAGAAAAATCCTCCTGAAAAGTGCTACTTTTACAAGTGGAAAAAGGCTCTCAGGGCGAAGACAGTGCTGACCCTGATAATATTGTGTGTCGACTCGCGCGTCAAATACGATAACACACAATGCAAGCTGGAAATATCTTATATTAGGTACTTGTTGCGATAAATGTGTAGGTACATAAAACGTAATTGTATAAATACAGTGCCTACTGTCTGACTTTACATGACTTTAGTTAAGCACATTTTCCCATTTTGGTCCGTTCTCGCAGCAAACGGAGCCAATTAACCTTTATAAAGTCTGTCCATTTGGAAAGATTCTATTTTGTTTCAAAATGTTGAATTGGGGACTGCGGCAAAATACCAGGCAGGCGGCGTCGTGAAAATTGCACTTAAGTGAAGCATTGGGAAAGATTTCATAAAGGAGGAATGTAGAAGGAAATGAAATTTCATTTCGTTCCGTGCCGTGGCCACTCGAAGGTTCCGCTTGACACGGCAGCCGCGCGCGCGCCGCCCAGCCGCCCGGACCGGGTAACCGAACACTTTTGTTTCACTTTAATAAAACTTCCGCCAACTTCCAAAACAATTGAAATTATTCAGCGAGTTCTTGAAACAATTTCGCAAATTGCGTAAGACTAATACATTTTTCGGTGATTTTTTTGCTATTTAAATATTTTTGCCTATTGCTACGGGTTTTAGTAACGTTGCAAAGCTTTTTTTATTAGCCGTAACTATGTGCTTTTGAAGTATAATTTACGATGCGCAGGAAGTTTTAGAACTTATCATCTCCTATCATACTTACAAAACGTAAGGACTGTTAACTGTTGTGCTTTACGTTCTTACGAACTTCGGCAGAGATAAAAATTGTGTACTTACTACGAGTATAAAACTCATAAACATGTGTCATCATAATAAAAATATGATCCATTTAATATTGTTTATACGTTAATATTTATTCAGATAAAATATTACGAGTATTATGACTGAAAAAATATTGCTAAAAGAATACACCCAAAGTCTGAAAGATCTCTTGAAGTCGTTATGTATTCTGTATTCTTTATTATTTTATCACAATTTAGGGCAAAATATTAACCAAGACATATCGTATTACGCATCAATACACGAACAAATATTGATGATACAAACATATCGAAAACAAAACACCCAACCTAAACGGTCCACGAGAAGCGCGAGCAAAGAATAAACAGAATGCTTTTATAGTAACTTGCCGTGACACTTGTTACTTTTGTTATACTCTTCTCTACTGGCTGGATTTTCAGCTTGTTACTTTGCAACATAAATTTTAAGTGTATCAATTTTGTTAGGATTTGTATTCAGTTAGAAATATAATGCAAACATAATCTATTTTCTACTTATCTCAGCACAAAGATTAAATCAAAACAAATGGCAAAACATTTTCGCTACGGGATTGCTAAAAAAAGAGACGTAACAATCAAGTCGCTACTCGATGGCTCTCGATTCGAGAGCACCGGCGAACTAATCAAATAAAGCGATGGAGAAAACATTTGTTATTGGATAGTTGAGTAGATCGGGCAATTAGTCGACAGGAGTCGTAATCTGTTACAGACCGCTGCGACGACTCTAGTAGATTGATAGAGCCACGCGAATGGTTCCATTGCAGTTACAGCCCGCGCCCTCTGTCGAACAGATTTGGTTTTTCAGACATCGATTTATGTAATTGAATGAAATCATACTTCATTTCGCGTCTATACGATATTCGATACAGCCATCGGTCGCATGTGCCTGGCTATATCGAATCACTAGAAATATCACCACCATTGAGTTTTACGATTCCAAACGTTATTTGCATACCAACCTACTTACTGGAAATAGTGTATGAACAGTTGAACGATAGATATGTGCCGTCAATTATTCCTATCAACCTACTTTGATGAAGTAGGTAGTAGTTGAGGTAGTTTAAGAGATTTCGCGAGAAAATATTTAATTGGTATTTATTGATTAATAATATATTTTAACAGCAAAGTAAAGCAAACTACCTACTTTGCAGCTCTACTTCGTATGTCAACCAAAAAGTACATGATTATCAATTTCTCGTACATCAAAGGATACAGAATATTTGCATTTAATGAGTGCTTATTTCGGATCCTCTAATTAAGCTAGCAAAACATTTGTACGTAGTACCCAAATACCGTAATTTACACGTACTTAAATAGGATCGAATAAACAAAAGTCTAATATTCTGTACACGATTTTATTATTGCTTGTGTTTGAACAGTTCAATTGGTTTGGCGTCAATAACCGGATACTTTGATCGAGCCTAAAGCAATTAGAACAGGCATCAAATCAAAGCGACTGAGACGAACGAGACCCAGTTAATAGGTATAATGTAAATACCATTCGAATAAATTAGTAAGCCAATTATAGATTGGGCTTAGTTTGATGATATTTTCCACCTTTTCCTTAATAGGTCACTAATTTTGACTAAGACTAAGTTTTTTGATCAAACAAAGGGCCTAAATCATTTTTCATTTTGATACCTACTCAACGATACAAAGATAGCGCAATTACCTACCCACATAATTATTTATCTACAAATAGTAACCTTAAAGAGGTAACATGTTTTTTCTCTAAGGTTACCAAGTAATATGGAAAATCAATTCTGTGTCAGCTCTCGTGGCAGGCCGACCGTTGTTTGTTTTCAATTCGCTTCACTTTCGCTAAACGCGCGTATCGTATCGTCGTATTGTGCTCGATAGCGATTGTCTCCTTGCGTGCTAGCGATGACCTGATTCGCTTTGTTTATATGCTCCAGAAGGCACACCTGGACGTAACTGGCTCATCCTACTTTGCGTGTTGGAAGGAAGCGCCGAAAATGATATTTCGATGATAAAGAAGCTTTTTAAAATGTTTACGACCTGTTTGTTTGTTTGTTTGTTGTAAATTATGTTGGTTATTTTTTACCTTCGTAAACACATTGTAAAGTTAAAAAAATACAATACAGGTACATGTTGGCTAAGTAGGTAAGTAGGTACTTAACTTGAGTTTTACCCAACATTTCACGGAGACGTTTTGAGTAGGTATTCATTCGCTTTAAAAATAAAGCAATCTAGATCGTAAACTGGACCGAAAAAAGATTCACTAAAGCTGCAATTGGATGGTTTTCGATAAAAATAACTACTGCAAACCTAAAGCAGTGCGCGATCGAAAATCCATTACAATATCCACCAACGTTTTTAAAGTGTCCGGTTCAGCCAACCGATATTTGAATTTCACTTTAACTCGAATCGCGACAGCTCTGCGAGTTAATATAAACTCCTTCAGGAATTAAGTGTCTCAAATTTAACTAGACCTGTCAATCTCTAACTTCTGGATTAGTAGTTCCGAATCACGCCTTACGTCAAACAGCTTAACTTCGAATGTTAAAGTTGGCGGCAGACAAAACTTGCAAGTCGCTGAGGTCAGGGCTTACTCGGCAAAGGGTTTGCTACCCCATTAGTTTCGTAAGTGAGTCTGGCCGACCATCTGTCACCACATGTACAATTAACGTTACGGAATGCTGGACATTTTCACTTCCATTGAGCTAATAAAGTTACGTATTAGCTAATTAGCATCTTGAAAATAAGTTGTGAAAAAAATGGGTTATTCCTATTTGGATGTCTATCGATTAGACCACCTAAATTGGGCTTTTCAATTTTAATTTCTTTTGTAAGTAGTTGTCAGTTCATGGGGGCAATAAAAACTTTGTTTTTCAATATTAAAAAGACTATTAAGTGATTGACTATTCCTGATGATAACTTTAAAAAAAAAATAACAGACTTCAAATGCGTGAACACAAAAAAAAATGAAAACATAAAAAATTTTGATAATACCTACCTATTCAACAAAAAAATAATCGTTCAAATTGATTCATAATCGATAATCGGCGGAGATATTGCGTATAAAAAAGTTCATCCCCAATTTTCCACCCTTGGGGGAGAAATATTTTCTTAAAATTCGCATGAAACCACCCTATTGATAATACCTATTCAACAAAAAAATTATCGTTCAAATTGGTTTATAATCGGCGGAGATATTGCGTATAAAAAAGTTCATTCTCAATTTTCCACCCTTGGGGGTTGTTTTTTTTTATTATTAAATTTAAATGGGACCACCCTTGAGGTATTACCTATACGCCGAAAAAAGATTTGTTCAAATCGGTTCATAATTGACGGAGTTATCGCGTAACAAACCTAGAAAAAAAAACATACGGGTCGAATTGAGAACCTCCTCCTTTTTGAAGTCAGTTGAAAATGAGTTTTATAAGTAGACGTGTGACAACAGAATTTAACGTTTAATTTGAATCTACTTCAGCAAGAAGAAATGGAAGCAAGAAGCGATTCTGACATAACGATAATCTCGATTCAGGCTGTTAAACCACACTTGCCCCGCAGGTGCAACGAAAGGCCGATATTCGGCGATAATAATAAATAACGTACATAAAATATACGAAGGCAAAAGCGACAGTTAGCCAGTTACGAGGCAACAGCTGCTTTCGCCGATATTGCCCCGCACGAGACGTCCAATGCTTACAAATACACTATGTCCCGATAGATCGATACTGCGGCCATCACCGCGCCGCTACACCCTTTGCAACAACGGGTTTCCCAAATCGTGCCCACTCAACAATGTGCACGTTTTATAGAATACTTTATGACACAATTTCTTTAAAATATGCGTAATGCTAATGCATGGGCTTTGAGAAGATACTTTTTATGAGCTGTCAAGACACTGTTTCTCCATCGAGATTTTTGAAGTTACATACTCGGTAGGGGTGTACTACACCTAGGCCTACTTCTGTAGGTATCTTTTTAAAGTTAACTGCTTAGTTATTACTCATTCATTAACCGTCAAAACCGTAAATAATCTATAATTAAAAATGAATCACAAAATGTGTTGGTAAGCGCATAACTCAACAACGCCTGGACCAATTTTACCAATACTTTTTTTTAATGTACGTTGAAGTCCAAGGATGATTTTTACAGCGAGAAAAATTCGAATATTTAACTAAACAGCCCTTCTTTATGCGGGCGAAGCCGCGGGCAGAAAGCTAGTATTTAATACAAACCTTCTTATAAGAAGAAACTTTTGAGGATTCTTGCTCTTAAAATAAATAATGATTCTGTCTTACAAACTAGATCATGGTACGCTACAAGATCAACAATTACAAACTTTGCAAACGCTCACTCGCTTTGTATATTGAGTAACGGATTAGGCATAGGCATTGTAAACTATTTAAATCCACTCATTATTTGATAGGGCAGATGTCAAACTCGCCCATCAGGATTATTGGATTCCAGACACTGATAATAATTTGACCTATTTCAGTACAAACGTTTGACAGGATATAACCACTTAGCCTAAGTGTTTGATAAAATCAATCCATTTCTACGATTGGTTCCAATAATGTTCGTTGTTTTGCTTCTATTGTGTGCTTATGATTTCCATCGACCTGAACACTAATAAACAACTGAATTTCAATAAAATTCGAAATCTCGTATGTTTTATGAACATCAATTAGTTCTTCATAAAAATTTATCGTATGTTGAAAGTTGGAAGTACTCGTGAGTGTTAATTAACCTTTACTATGGCCGATCGATGTTGCCATAGAACACAGGTGTTTGAACTGCAAACATTACAGGCATACAATTTCGTAGAGCATGTAACAACGTACATTAATGATTACAATTGTACTACGATATTCGTAGCAACACCCCGCGGCGTAGCAAACTTTTATTGCGTAGATTGTAGGCATTGTAGCATAGATAATAAATTTACAGTTATTCAGTTATTCACCCATGGGTTAAAAGTTTATTATCTCCAATTTCAAGGTCCAGTACATTTCCAGTGTCGCCGGGGATCAGCTGGATGATTAAGAAATCCCAGGAGCGTGGTACTCATTGATTACACGATTGTCAAGCTCACGCGCCGACTTAAATCTTCTTCTTCAATGAATAAATTATTTTATTTTATCAAAATGTTTTTGTACAAATGTAACAAAAGAAATCGAAGTGCGATTAATATTAATTATGGGGTCTGTCTACCTACTTTTGTAAGTTACACAAAACTCTCGGAATTTGTTTCTACGTAATTGGTATCGAGGGACCATGGGCTCTATTATTCCTTCTAATTTATCAGGTTACGTTCGATAAACGTGAGTAATAAAGAAAATAAGTAATTTGGGTTCCAATCAAATAAATTATAATAAACGAATGGTTAGCATTACTCAATTGTTTCCAGTTCGATAAATTGTCAATTGCATTTTTGACGAAGACAATCATTACAAAAATAGTAATAATAAAAGGTGACTAACAGTAGAACATGCATATTGTAGAAAGAAAGAATTGATTTTGGTAATTAACCTACCTGTGTCAAAATTTATGATAATACATACAGATTAAGTTTTATATTTTGTATTAAAAATTGTTACATAAACCTATCATTACCCAAAACTGACCAAAACCAATTTTGTGTATCGATAACACAATTACATAGCGTAGTGACTTTTCAAGCATTCATTACCCGCGGCACCGAGCCCGCAGTCATGTGTGATCCGGTATATAACACAAGTTATGTGGCCCAAGACGCCAGTTCCCCTTTATTTCTATCGGCAAGCTCTCATTTACATACACTTTGCTGACCCAACGCCGATAAAACCCTTTTTATCGCAGTAAAAAAAGATTTTGAGGCTTAACAAAGAATTCTTTGACCTGATATTTATAGAATAGAAATTGGTAACGTTCAAATATAGATACTGAATCAACAAAACCTAGATGTTTAGACATTTCGGATATTTCAACAATTTGCATGCTTTCAGTAAGTTATGAAAGTTACCAATGGAAACTGTCTAGACTCAACATAAGTAATTTAAAAGGCGCTTTAGTATCATAATTATTCATTATTCTTGTTGCCGAGTTTCACCTGGATCTATAACAAAGCGTTAAGACATGCAAATGGCTAATGGTTGCTGTAAGTAGGTACACGATAATTCGATAGAATGCCTACACTCAAACATTACCTAAGCATAGTAAATAAATAGATAAAGTTTTTACTATTTTTAACTACCTACAATACAATATTTAAATTTTTAAATCTTTTTAATAAAATAAAACTTTTTCAAAGTTATTTCATCTCTAGAGCTTTTGCTTTATAACAATAATAACTTTACAAGCTTACAGTCCCTTTTCTCAGAAAACTTTTTGCAATGGACAAAAAAGAAGCTAAAGTTCTCGAAACGAACATTTACAATGGAAGTTTGGAACAATTTGCATAGAAAACTCTCGGATATGCAATACGGGTTGATATAAATGCAGAATTAAATTGATGTTATGGAATATTTTAGAAAAAAAAGCTAATCCTAAGAAATTAATGCAAAGATAAAATTGCGCACGCCTTTATTTGCACAAAGAAGCATCATGGCCAGTTAACTTGACTTATACAATGTATTTAATAACAAGCGCTTACCAGTGGGCAATACCCCTTCAATAGCCTCTCTGCTGTTAAAAGTTTCAGCGTGGTGGGCCCACGTGAATCATATTTTACGTCATGCCCAGCAGCCCACACAATACGTTATACTTATACATATAAAGCACCAATTCACCAAAAAGAGGCGCCGGCCGTTATCTATCTTCTACTATAGGTACTTATAATAAATCTGTAGAGAGGTCAATTCTGTACATGTATTATGCATCGATACTGATGCCAAAAATGCAATCAGTAAAATTTTTGTCTCTCTGTCTGTCTGTCTGTATGTTCCTTATACATAGAAACAAAAACTACTAAACGGATTTTAACGAAACTTGGTACAATTATTCTTCATACTCCTGGGCAGGTTATAATATACTTAGGAATTCCCACGGGAACAGGAATTAGCGGGAAAATCCTTTTGTATGATAAATCTAAACCGCTTAAGTTAGACGCTTGAAATTTTGCATGTAGGTACCTTAGTAAACTTAAAGCTTAGTTACAACAAGGAATTCCCGAAATTCCTACGGGAACGGGAATTAGCGGGAAAATCCTTTTGCATGAAAAATCTAAACCGCTTAAGTTAGACGCTTGGGCATGTAGGTACCTTAGTAAACTTAAAGCTTAGTTATAACAAGGAATTCCCAAAATTCCCACGGGAACGGGAGTTAGCGGGAAAAAACATTTGTATGAAAAAATCTAAACCGCGTAAGATAGATGAAGGGGGTACGAGTAAAAAGGGATCCACGCGTACGAAGTCGCGGGCGGCTGCTAGTCTAATAATAAATATGACACCACATTTTGATGGAAGTTCATAAAAACTTAATTTTTTGATTATTCTATGCAAATCCAAGCACCGCACAGTTCCTAATTATTTGAATGTAATTTCACGTACCTACAACAACGGCTGATTGATATTTTTGTTACTCGTGTGTTTCTTTGGATCAGCCTACAATACAAAGTAAGTAATTTACTAAATGCGTAGTTAATCGTTTTCTCGCTTAATAAATACGATTATGACATCACGTGTATGATATACTTACTGATAAAGAGAACAGTGCAGAGTATAAAGTATTCAAAATATTTGTCGCATCTATAAGAAAACGACAATGGAAAGATACAACTTCACACTAGTGAGCTGAAGTGGCAGTAAGCAGCCATTTCCTATCGCAGAACCGCAGAAAGATGGAGTAAACAGGTTCTCGAGGAGAGACTACTATTCGGAAACGGCTCGATGAACTGACGACCTCAGGGAGGTAGCTGGTAGTGGCTGAAAGAAATATGAAATGAGTACCTAGGTACTAGCGAAACAACTAGTCTACCATCACGTTTCTATTATTCTAATATTATACATATCAAATTGATCGAAATTGCATGCATGAACGGAATGATTATAAGCATGGTTGAACAAATGGCTCTCGCCATTAATTGTCAATTAATTGCAACTGCAATCCCAAATGATGAGGCCGATCAGAATCTAATAGCACGTCCAAATTGATAGACTCCCAAAATAATCGCCGTCGCGCCGTGTGGGGACGGCCATAAAGAATACTCTTCCCCACCGCCAACAGGAGGCGTGTCGTAAGAGGCGACAAAATCCCTGCAGCACCGGACGGGCAGCAGCGTCTGCGTGCGAAACCTTATAAAAAACTGCGATCGCCAACCCGCCTGCCAAGCGTGGCGATTAAGGCAAATCCCCCCCATGGAGAGGAACAAAAAAACACGGCCCCTAGTCCCCGGCGGTCCCACTATCCCGGGCCACGGTAGCGGTCACGGTAACGGTGGGGCGAGGGGTGCTAAGAATCACCGGGTACCGACAGGCTACCAACCCCGACGACCTCTGGCCCTGGCAACATTTAACACTCGCACGCTGCGGACTGACGTGAGGCTCGCCGAACTCGAGGAAGAACTGAGCAGGTTGCGGTGGGATATCGTAGGATTATGCGAAGTCCGAAGAGAGGGGGAGGACACCATAATCCTGAAATCCGGAAACCTGCTCTATTTCCGGGAGGGCGACCAGCAGTCCCAGGGTGGTGTCGGGTTTATCGTCCACAAGTCCCTTGTCAACAACGTGGTCCAGATCGAGAGTGTTTCGGCGAGGGTAGCGTACCTTATACTCAGAATCACCAAACGGTATTCGCTGAAGGTCATACAGGTATACGCACCGACCACGGAACACCCCGACGACGAAGTGGAGACTATGTATGAGGATATTTCCAGAGCCATACATAGCTCCCGGTCCCATTTTACCGTTGTGATGGGGGACTTCAACGCGAAGCTGGGTAGACGAAGCGATAATGAGCTGAAAGTGGGGCAATTTGGGTATGGAGAGAGGAACGCACGTGGCCAACTGCTGGCTGGCTTTATGGAGAGGGAGGGCCTCTTTATGATGAACTCCTTCTTCAGGAAGCCAAAACAGCGAAAGTGGACATGGCTGCATCCCAATGGCGCTATAAAAAATGAGATTATGTATACCTGGGACAAACAGTCCAGTTAGGTAGGTCCAACTTCGAGAAAGAGGTTAATCGTCGAATCCAACTCGGCTGGGCAGCGTTCGGGAAGCTTCGCGAAATTCTCACGTCCGAAATACCGCAGTGTCTCAAGTCAAAAGTATTTGACCAGTGTGTGTTGCCAGTGATGGTGTATGGCTCTGAGACGTGGTCGCTTACTATGGGCCTCATAAGAAGGCTCAAGGTCACCCAAAGAGCGATGGAGCGTGCTATGCTCGGAGTTTCCCTGCGTGATCGAATCAGAAATGAGGAGATCCGTAGGAGAACCAGAGTGACTGACATAGCCCGCAGAATCGCTAAAATCAAGTGGCAGTGGGCGGGGCACATAGCTCGAAGAGATGATGGCCGCTGGGGCAGAAAAGTTCTTGAGTGGCGACCACGAGCTGGAAGACGTAGCGTGGGCAGGCCTCCCACTAGGTGGACCGACGATCTGGTGAAGGTCGCGGGAAGTACCTGGATGCAAGCGGCGCAGGACCGGTCTTTGTGGAAATCCTTGGGGGAGGCCTTTGTCCAGCAGTGGACGTCTTTCGGCTGAAACGAACGAAACGAACAAAATAATCGCCACTATGATCGTGTAAAGCTATTACTATTGATGACATTTACTGATAGTAATAAATATTTATTTTATAGTTAAAAATAAAATAAACGTTTTCCACACAAAAGCTAAGAGGACACGTAGCAAATGCACAATTCTCCGTTCGGATTGAGGCGATAAAAATTCGCTGATCATCTAGTTCGGCGGACGGCAGGCAGGCTTGGAGCGAAGGGGCGTGCGCTATAATAACCATTTATTCTCGATTCTTCCAGATTTTTCCTCAAAAAAGCTATCTAACTGCCTACGTGAACGTGTAATGTCAGGCTTATCGGGACAGTGGCAGTCATGCACTAAGAATAAAGAATGAGTCTGGCAGATTATTAAGAGCTTCTTGAAATTTTCGCTACCTAAAACATGTTTTAAGCTACAATAATATTTTCATTTCATTTCATCTTAATTTACTTGTATTTACTGGAAAATCAAGGAAAGGGACCAAAATAAATCTCCTAGACATAAACAATTGCCTAATTCTAAGTAAATCGAACCACCCGAAAAACAAAGGGAGGAAACAGTAATCCAAAACTGTTTCTTGCTGTTTTGTTGTCAAAATAACGGTACCCAGTGGACGTTTGTTTGGTAAGTTTATTTTTAATTTCATTAACAACTTTGTAGCGACCGGCTAGAGTTGCTGCGATTTACGACGGCTTCATTTAACTTACGAACTTCCTTCGAGATTCGATGGTTAGAGGTTTCTGTACCTACTACAAACTTTTTCCATGCTTAGCTACATCATTATTTTTATGTCCGACTTATTTACTTTCTCGTCGGATATTCAGTGTCAGGATACCTTTCAAACAAACGATATTCTTAAATAAAGGCAAACAAAATGAAGTTAGACGTGCATTTATGTATGTATCTTCTTTGTGCTTTTTAATGAATTCATACGGTAACCCATTGTTTTTTTAATGTGAACGGTTGAAGTCAAGTTCAGGTCAAGGCTGAATTGGAATTAAGACAGTTAATTGTTCAAAAACAATCTCCCAATCAATTTATCATATTGCATTCGCGTAACGTTGACTCATTGACTCACACTATTTAATAACATTCTGATACTTGATAATTAAAAATACTTCTTTTAAACAATAGGAACGTAATTAATAAAAGAAGCCTGCTGTTCATGTTATTGCCAACCGTTACACAAGTGTAGAACCAGATGCGCAGTTTTAAAGTAACTAAACATGGATACAATCTTTAATATAAAATGTATATTTTACAATGAAAATATTCCTCATTATTCAAAAAAGAACAGAGCAATAAATGAATCGTTAAAATCTTATTCCCCACTCCAACACATAATTATGCGAGCTCTCCAATGACCCTCATTGGAGGTAATGACCACGTGGACTGGAAGAGACTACAGGAGTACCTATTGTATTGTTCGGCTCCAATCTTGTCACTTTAATTAACCAATTAAAACGCACAGCCTCAATGATTACGTATTATTCTCTGCTTGCTTTTAATTCGACGCTGTATTTTGTTTCGTTGATCAAATGGGATAAGTAGAGTTTTTTTACGATTTAGTCATACGACAGGTATTTGTCTTTCGGTCCTAAATAGGGCAAAAGGGAGGAAATAAGAGACGAAAGAAATGATGGGCACGATTCATTCATCATTATGAAGGCACCCATTTTAGAAGAACACAAATTATGAACATGAATGTTGAATTGTTGATAACACTAAAAATGTTGTAATAAGAAAATAAATCCGTAAATAAAACGCCCAAAAACATACATGAGCTTGCGAGTTTTGAATTTTAATAAGTACTTATGAATACACTCACGAGATTAAGGAAATTTAACGACAGACGTTTGTGGGTCACACACACCTTTGTGGGTCACAATAAAACAGACTCACACAATCTACATCTACTTGAAACACAGATTCAGGTTAATATAGGTAGGTACTTGTAATAGTTAGCTACCTGGCTCTGAAACTAACTAGATTAAGTTTAATTCCCCTCTACGAGTATAACGATTTCATAATTCGACTTTATCCCTTTCTTTCATTCTAGCGAGTGAAATACATATTTAAAAAATATGTTGTCTTTTCTCACAAACTCCCTGTAAATAACATATCTGAAGGGTTGCAAATGTTTTCTGAGTAGAAGCCTAACCGGCGCCGACAGTTGCACAGAACAATCTCGATTTATTGTCAAAGGTAGTGCGCCTATCGCGAAGCGTCTTTATCTCGAATAAAATAATAGCGCACCCTCGTCTGTAACTCGACGACTGTCGAAACAATCACAGCGTAAAGTTCAGATAGAACGCAATTAGATTTGGCGTGTACAAGGAGCGTTTCAGGTGGAGTACAGCCCCTTGAAACGATAAGCCTTCTTTATTGTCTTCGTAGCCCCGTGGCCGTGTTTTTATCTTTTTATTGCCGGTCCGGGTGGGCATTAGCAATATGCGCCACCAAGTTATGGCCTAAACGAAAACTGGAAGGGAACAATTACTTTTTTACTGAACTCGCCACGCCGCGTTACGGTCCGAGCTCAAAAATGACTACCCTTAACTCTGGTCATAAAAAACAATGGGGCTCTTTGTCAGACTCGAATTTAATTGCATTGATTTGAATCGTTTGAAATTAATTCATGAAAAGAGCTTTTAGGTGTTTCATTACCTACACCTTTTTTATATCACATCAAAACATATTACCTAATTGAACTAATCGCAAATGATTATTTTATGACATGTAAAATTATATTATACAAGTTATCTCATTTTGATGCGAATTACGTTTTCAAAAAAGTCAATACCAACCTGCCATGTGCCGTACCAGGGCTAATAAACTTATTATACCTAAATCAAATTAAAAATTTAAACCCATGATTTGGGGGTAATTGCGTCAGAATAGGCTTTATGTACATCTACGAGTATAATCTTGATAGTCAGTGCTTTGTAGCGTAGATAGTTACCTACACAAAAACCTTAACTTCAAAAGAATATGATTCTGTCTTTACGAGTAGGTACACCTATGTAGGTATATGAAATTAATAGTAGTATTGTAGTATTTTAATAATGTAAGACTATTTGTGGAGCTCCTGCTTAGAATATACAAAAAGGGGTTTTATTTACAAATTCGACTTGGTGTCGCGTATGGCTCTACACGACTTTAGCAAATAATAGCAATCCACCCACTTATTTATTCGAGATATGCCGCTGGGTTTGCTTCATCCACAAACGTCCTCAATCCTCTGTATTAAATACGCCTAGGGACATATTTCGTCGTTAAACTGTATAATTTGGCTAACAACCAGTATTTTTGGAGTATAATCCCTGACAATATAGTTATTATCGTAATACAAGGTTAATATTGTTAGTACAAAAGGCATTTACAAGAATCTCGCCCTTTGTAGAACAACTTGGAAGATTGTAAGTGGACTTATGTCCACTTTCGAAGTATTTAATGTAAGTTACGTAAATCATATCACTTATACATACCTACATAATAAAGTCACTTCAATTTATATTAAGTAAAGTATGGGTACAGTACCTACCACTATTTTTAAGATATGAGGGAAAAACTAGTAGCAAGAAAAACGTCTCACAACTTTTCACTCATGATTGGAGAAATACCTATGTCATGACAACTTGATCCATTACAGAGAACTTCTAATATTTTGTAAATAAGTGTATTGGTTGAGAACTGTTGTAAATGAACAGAATGCATGTCGTTTTTATAAACCCTTAAAATTGTTTTCAGGAATTTAATGACGTAGATTTAATTAATATCTTTTAAAGGAATTATAATGCTGGATGATGATGATAATGAAAACTAACGAAATGAAATGAATCCCGTGTGCACGGCACAGGCCTCACACAAAGAGAGATTGCGAGCATTTAATTCAACGGTAAGCAGCTTATAGAACTGAGGCTCTATATTCCATAATTAAGTCATTGTTTAACATTAGCCGCACGCAAAACTTTTCGAATGCTTAATTATGCGATCCATAACGACTGTTGTTGGATTTCAGAAATTAATACAGGTACACGTTCTTAACTTTAATACGATGTTTTATGATAAGTTAAGTCGAAGCGATGGTAATACAATCTAAGCAAAGCTTCGCAGCTTTTCGTGTTTATGAATATGAGATTAACACAATTATCAATGCTTTCATTTAGTTCTTATTTATTCTAGGACGTTAAGGTTTGTTGTGCTTTGTTTCTGGTTGTGACGTCACAAAATAATTGGAATCGTCTAAAAATAACACACGCAAGTTAATTTCGCCCAGGCGCGATCAGGGTTCGTTTGACGCCATCGTTTTACCTCACCCTTAATGGCGACCATCAACCCTGACGATCTTAGTCATTACGTAGAATGAAATTCACTATTGTACATAGGAATATAGCTATGAACGGAAGGATGTTATAACAATAATGTTTTATAAGTTAGCTAGGGGTTTGTAATTTAAGAGTTTGATATTGAACCCAGACAATCCATTGTACTGTATTTTAAAGGTTCAACAGGTAAGATATTGACACTTATCCATCAGTCTGGATAGTTGTTGGGGTCGCGCTCGGGCGCGCGGTCGGCGGCGGCCGGCGGCGGCGGGNGCGGCCGGCCGCGCGGACCTCCTCGCGGACTACAAGGTGAGCAATTAAGGCCTACTTACGCGGTCAGCACGATCCGAACCGGGGCGCGACACTTGTTGTGGTGTGTGAGGCCGCGTGGCCGGGCTGCGGCAGACTGTTGCTCCCGGGCCCGCTTCACTTGTTACGTGCCACCCGCCGCCCTGCGCGGCTCCGACCCGCGCCCCGCGCGCTCTCCGCGCCTCCGCCCGCCCTGCCAACCCCGCCCCGCTCACCAATATCGCAGGGTCCTCCACTTAGCAGCATCCTTACACCTACCTAGATACCTCCGAGCGGCCATCCAACATCGTTTTTCTCAGATGTCACCTGGATGCGACGGCTTGGGCGTTTGAGGAGACACGTAATTCATTCAAGTTTTATCTATGACGAAAAACAAGTCAGACTAACACAGCTTACAATTTATCAAATCTGCGTTTTAAGATCAAAGCCCAGCTCTTGAAAGATTTTAATAAAACGGAAAATTAATTCAGTCTAAGTATCTGGATTAATATCATAAAATCCAGACAAGTTGTCTGGATTGGATTTTAGACAACTAAAATATTATTATATTAAGTTACGTGCATGTGTTTCAAATTCAAAATCAAGACTACTATGTAAACTTTCTATTGATTGTTACTGAAATATGTATACTGGACCTTAATTTTTCCTTGTCGAGCCCTACCTACTTAAAATTCAGTATCGTCGTCTTGGTGACAGCGTTACCTGGATATAATCCGCTCGGAGGCTATGAATAAATACGTGAACGCATCTCAGCCCCCGGCTATCGTCACGCTGAGCGCTATTTTTTAATAAACATAATAAAACATTCCCGCCCATATACTGCGAGGGCGGGCGGTGTGATCATTACGACAGCTACAAGAAAAGAAATAATAACTCGCTAAAAATACACACAAGATAACGTCTCCATTATTCGCCCTAGAGGACTTGTCAAACAGGGTGTAGTGGTCACAACACTTCACGACATAATAAGCTCTGGCAGACCTTTGTTTACGCGTATATTCATTTATTTTGTTCTACCTAATATACAAGGACAGATCTCTCATTAAATCATCACGAAGTGTGCTACCACCACCACCACCAATCTACAAGTCAATTCCGGCTGGGATTAAAAGAATGTATAAATTTTACAACTGTTGTGACCTAGAGCATTGATTTAATTTAAAAGGCAATAGCATACTTATTGTGTTTCATTCACATACAAATTGGCTAGTTGATCTACCACTGGTAAATATATTAAGACTATTAAATATTACACTTTTACTTATTTAACAGTTCTAAAATAAGCTTGTTTTATTAAGGATCCATAACAAAAAATGTTAGTACGAGTATGTCACTTTTATATCATCAAGATAAAACTTACGCAGTAGTAACTTGGCAGTAAGTGCTACGAATATAGCTCGGTGCTACGAAGACCATGGTATTTCTGTTGTTTGGGTTCAATCCCACCAGAACCTGAAACAGTAGTTTTTTTAAATGAACAATCATGTTTGAAATTCCAATTAATAAAATAATTAATTAAGTGAATAGCCACAAATTAATGACTAATAACTTAAAGAATTTAATAAAGTAAATTAATCAAAAATTAACAACCCATCATTAAAAACTCAGCGTTTAATTCGTGACACGTGACAATGTAGCATTAAACACGAAGCATGTTGGGCTTGTTGACGTCACGCGAGGGTCGAGCCATCAGCTTATCGGAGGGCGGGCAACTTCGCCGTACTTCCGTGGGCGGAAGCTTCAATCACAATACCCATACAGTACGCTCAGACGTTGATGTCGTAATCGATAACATCAAAGAAAGCTGAACCTCTCTAATTAGTCGTGCCCGTAAACATCTATATGTAGACTAAAGCGCTCTTTTGTAAAAGATGCCAAGATGTTAATAGGTAATTACCTATACAGATACAGTACATTACACAGATACAAAACAATTTGGTTGTACAAGCGATACTTACAAACATAAATTACCTTCATTTAATAATGCCGTGATTCCGTACCTCATTAATTTGCTCGCTCAATGCTTTTTGCAACAATATAACATCTGATCTCCATTATCAAAATCAAATCTTACAAAGCGCATAGAGATTCAATTTTCCTTCACTTCTGTATGTTTTTGGCACCGAGGTAAGCCTGACCTAAATAGAGTTGTGTGCCTAGGCAGAGCACACAACGGGCTAGTTTATATGTATTTTTCTTCTTTAAGCTTAATTGCAACAACTGACGAAAAATGCAACTGATGCAACATGTAAAATTGTAAAGAAACTAAGGGGAGTAAGCTCAAAATCCAAAAAAAAAGTAGAGTCAATATACAACGTATTTTCCCACTTTGTGTGGCACATGAGGGAATTGAAACTAGGACCTCTGGGTCATGTCGAGCTCTCTAAATACTTAGCAAGTGGGAATTGGATTAATAGATAGACGAGGCAAATAAAATGCAACAAAAACTTACTTAATTGTCACTATGAAAAAGTTATTTGTCAAATAAATTGAATTATTCAGTAGGTAATTAATTATTGCACCTAATTAATTATTTAGCTTATATAACCTGTACCAACCAGACCTCGCAGCATTATTAATAATAACTCACAACATTATTGTTAAGTGTATGCAAATATTTATGCATGAGCCCAGTTCATAATTTATTCGAACGTAGCTAATAATCGTGACAGAATTGTATTAATTTCGCATTGTATTTGTCTCACTGTAAATTCAATTTGTTACGCATTGTGTTTGATTGCGTACCGTGAAAAAATAATGTGAGTAATTTAAACGTGATAAACAACGTCGGTAGCCATAATAATGTATGAAAAATATTCATTTTACAAAACGCAGGCAAGTATTATGAAACGATTCGCTCAAAACTCAATTCTGTCTCTACTAGCATACATTGAATTCGTCATTGGCCAAAATATTGAAATTCAACCAATGACGACTTGAACCTATGATTGAGTTTGAATCGAGTTTTGGGACTCGTTTCATAATACCGACCAAACTCTATTCACATTGTAATGTGGTTCAGAAACTGGACAAATAATTTGCTTGTGCTAGGAAGCACCGCTCTTTTATAGACAACGTCGCGTCTCATTTTTTAAAAATTGATCCTTTTAGTTACACATCGTCATGTGTGAAGTGAAGAATTCTCCAGAATCAAACTGAACATACAAAGAATTGTTGTGAGGATATGAAAATATAAATAAATGAATAAATAAATAATAAATAAATCTTTGGACAATTTCACACAGCGCCAGCTAGCCCCAAAGTAAGCAACTTAATGCTTGTGTTATGGGTGCTAGCTTAACGGATATACTACTTACATAGTCACACCCAGACCCGTCACAGAAATTAAAATTCATCATTTCAATTTCTGCCCGGCCGGGAATCGAACCCGGGACCTCTCGGCATAGTAGTCCGTTCTGAACCACTAGGTACACCAAACGGCCGACAAAATATAACACCATGAAACTAATGAAGGCCTATCGATCGCTAGGTATTTCCTATCAATCTACCGACATCAAGCAGCGTTGGTGATGGGTATGTAATCGATTGGTTGAGTGCAGAGGTGACATCAATCGCCAGTCACCGAAGAACGCTTCTCTAATCCGCGCAATTAGGCTCTCTGCACGCGCGGCGGACTTCGTCGGTGACCACACTAGTTCACGCTGCTACGAACGAGTATCATCTACTTACTGAAAACTTATAATATTAAAATCACTAAATCAAGACAGTTACAATGTTTAATTTAAAATACACTTACTTTGACGCAACGCATACTAATACACGATAATTATCATGTTAATTGGTAAACAAACACATAAAAAATATGTTGTAATGGATGTTATCACAGTCAATATTAAAGTAGGTACTTAAGTACTTACACAAATACTCGTAGTGAGTTATGTTACCTATAGTAAAAATCATGCTAACTTTATTGTAAAAACTGTACCTATTGATTTTCGATTGAATTGATTCAGAAATGTAGATTGAAAACGTAATTATCAACCGACCGGTAACATTAGTGTATCGGCGGTAGCGGTGTGTAATTATTTTCCCCTTAGTGATTTACCCAGCAAGATAAATCGTTTATTGACTACCCAACACGTTATTGCATTGAAGGCAAACATTGATTTCTATTTAACTACTTAATAGCGTTGTGTAATTATTTTTGTAAAATTCCACGTACAGTTATAATTAGATACCTACTTAACTAAATATAAATGTATTCTAATCTAAAATGTCTCTATCTTTAGTTTGCTTGTTTAATACGTCAACGTTTACTTTAACATCAAACTGAGATAAAGCAAAAACTAAAATTGTTACCAAGCTGTATTTAGAGATGAATGCTAATAACATTTTGTGACAATAATAATAACAAACATGTGTTATCCTTTGTAGTAGACGTGGTTTTACGTTTTTTGGGGAATTATCATAAAAAAGTAAGAACACGTCAAATCGCCGTGAAAGTGGGCAAATAAAGCAGAAGGTTCTTTGAACCCAAATAGTTTCGTATGTGGAATATAAAACAATTTGTTAGAAAGGATGGCGGGGGCTGCCTCCGGGCCGCCTCGGGGGGCTCGTAGATCCAATGGCCTCGGGCCTTCTGGTCTCAACGCATCTGGGAAATACACCAACAAACACCGATTGACTGCGCGCTATTATTTTCAAAACTTGTGATCTAGACATGGATTTACAAATAAAATTATTTATGACACAATGATGACCAAAATATAGAGCACACAATGAAAAGTTACAAATAAAGAAAGATCTTACGAGTACCAGGTACCCTTGTGCTGTGTTGTGTTGTAATAGTTAAGTAACTCCGCATTAGACAAATATAAAAATAGCTTAGGCAGGCATATTAAACAAAATACAATAGATACAGCACAATTTAGGCGTTCTTATCGCAAGTACTTACCTAAATCTCATTTCTATTGCATGATGCTAAAGTGAAAGAATATGATAGAACTCTATGATACTAGATATAAGTAGAACTTACACTCTATGTTTTCCATATTTGCAGAAATCGTCTTGAAAACCAATCTGTATGTACCTACCTACCTGGATCCGTTTCATTTATTTGTAGAGTTATTTATGGATTTGGAGCACCCCGCGGTCCTTTCTCAGTTCAAGTGGGGTAAAGAGACGGTTCCTTGGTCACAAGTATCGATGTCTTTCGCAAATATAATAACTCGTCACGTCAACCAAATGTCCAGTGGCACTTTGGAACAGAAATAGTACCTATTCGCTGAATACTTATTATAAAAAATACTTTGCATAATACATAAGTAATTATCATATATTAATACTTATGCAAGTTTTAGCTGTAGCTGTAAAATTAGTTCAAATAGTACTTACTTTATAATAGTTAATAAATTTTTGAAAGGGGGGGGGTTTAATGTTCATTACTTACATAGGTATAATAAAATCAAATAAAGTGATTTTGAACTTAAGCATGAAACAGTTTCGAATAAATATTAATCTAGGTACTATTTAACAAACTCTCGCGTACAGTAAGACAAAGACTAGCAAGTAGTCCGATATTTGTAGAGATCGATTATATCCTTAGATTAATTATATCTTAATTTATTTTTGTAGATAAAACTACTTTTTAACTTAATTTTTAAAGCACTTTCGCCGATTTTGTGACCTGTAACCCACGACTGCAACTGGCTGAAATACCTACAGCTATGTTCTTACAATACAGGAATATTATGTCGATGTAGGTTTATAAAATACAAGTAATGTAGAAAACGTGAAGTTGATGAAAACATCGATTAAACTACTATTATACAATTAAAAGAATATTAGGTAGGTAATCAAGTTAAAGATTCTTATGTTTTTAACCACGTTTTGAACAATGGAAAGGTAAACTGTCGTGGCTGCGGGTTTTCGCAACAAAATTTTTAACGCAATCTTAAGACACTCGTAAGAGCGGTAACTGGTTTTCCTGTTAATTTATTATCGAGTATACTCCCGATAGTAGCCATTTAGCTGGACCTTTACTTATCTGCGTAAACTAAAATAGAACACTTGCGTCAAACGCTATCAAGGAAATAAAATACCAATTAATAACCAATACAAGATACAAGTTATTGCTGTTGTACATACATACATACAGGGTGTGTGACAAACAAGCTGGCAGCAGCATTACAATATTATCATTTATAACTTTGTGCGTAGTACTACGAGTAAATTGCCTTCTAGAAACAGGGACTTCACCTAGTAGCGCATACTGGCTGTATGTTTTGTGCAAATGGACCGCATGCCCGTGTTTTTCCTGTTCGAATTTATAAGGTCACGTTCATGCACACAAGAATTGCGGAAACAGTGCGACTGCCCTAACTTATAAGGTCCACTTTAAGTGCAAGCTTTTTGTTTTAAAGCTTCATTACCTTGAAATTCTTGTTTTATTGCATGCATGAGATGAGCTATACGCACTTGGTTTCAACAAAGTGGATCTTATAGCGATTATTACTTATCACCTAATAATCGCATTTATTGTCTTTTTTGGACGGGATTTCTTCGGATGATTGGTAGTACCTACAATAATGCTACATTACTAGTTAACTGACCAACGACAACTATAGGTACACACTATCTAAATTATATTGGGCAGAAGAAAATTATTCAAGTATTATCTTCAAACAAATTACCTAGTATAGTGTTTTATACAGGAATGGCAAAATAAAAATAAAACAACAAACTCCGCCGTCGCATTTCATATATTGTATGAAAATAGAATATCCAGATATAGAAAATATTGGTACTATATTAATTGGATTAAAATAGGTATGTATGATAAAACATTTGATTTGCATTCAACGCGGCAACGTGGATAAAATAACAAATAAATTTTAAAAGTAAAAATAAAATTTCACATTTTCATAACAATAAAATGCGACCTATCCTCTAAAATGAATGATGAAATGGCGCCACCTGATGTTTTTTAAGGTGTTACGATCCCTCGACTAAATAATGCGAGTGAAATATGCTGCTCGATGAAGAAAACGATCTGCTCTTACGAGATACAAACAAGATTAGCAGGATTACATTTTAAACTTAACAATTAAATCATCAAAATTATAAGAACTCCTTAACAACTTTTAGAACGGTTCACAAATCGCGCTTCGCAATGCGCCTTTTCGACTGATTCTTACGCTGGAGGCGGCGTCCGTTTCGGGTTTATTTTATGAGCCCCTTGGCTTTGAAGAGGTCGCGCATGAGGCCCTTGAGGTAGCGGATCTCGCGCTGCAGGTCGGAGCACTTGTCGCCCAGCTCCGAGTGCCGCTGGCGCAGCGCCTGCTCCTCGCCGAGCAGCACCTCGATCTCCGCCTTCTTCTTCTGGCGGTAGCGCGTGGCCGCGTTCTTGTTCTGCTCCTTCTTGCGCGAGCGGCGGTCGTCGGGCGAGCGCGAGTAGGGCTTGGGGCGCGCCGGGCCCCACTCCTCGTCGGTGGAGGAGCGCGGCGAGGACGGCGGCGAGGAGCGCGGCGAGTCGCCGGCGCTGTCGGCGCAGGGCGCGGGCGAGGGCAGCTGCGCGGCGCGGCTGCGCACCAGCTCGTCCACGGCCTGCAGCTCGGGGTCGTAGGGCGCGGGCCAGGGCTCGAGCGGCGCGCACTGCGCGTGCTGCGCGTAGCTGAGCAGCAGCTGCGTGGCGGGCCCGGGCGGGCTCTGCGGCGGCGTGAGGTGCGTGAGCTCGACGGCGCCGTACACGGTCTCGAACTCGCGCAGCAGCTCCTCGGTGCGCGGCGGCTGCGGCGCGGCGTACGTCAGCGGCACCGGCGCGGGCGCCAGCGGCAGCGGCGGCGCCTCCACGCGCTCCGGCACCTGGTTGATGTTCTCGAAGATGGGCAGTTCCACCTTCTCCTCCAGCCAGTTGGAAAAGATGTTTTCTGTGGAAGAAAAAAAAAACTGTTATTGTGTTTTCCTTTAACTTGAACTGATTTCAATTGTTGCTTTTTGTTACGCTATTTATTGATAAGATAGACAGCTAAAGGTTACATAAAGGCCACTGCGTTTTGCACGAACGGTTTTGTCCGAGCAGGTAAATCGACTTAAATAATGTCATATAAATGCATAAGTTTCGAGCTACGTTCGAGTAGAACAAACAAAGACCTCCTACAATATTAAAACGCATAATTGTTTTTGATATTAATATAAACCATGTGTCGCTCGAGATTTTCCTATTCATTAATATGTATATTAAATTATGCAACTAAACTTGTTATTGTAAGTTTGAATCAGTAAGCGAACATTATTTGCGACGTGGGCAAGGCGAAGTCACAAGGCAGGCTCCCTGAACTAAATAAACATTATCTCATGTTGCACGCAGAGTGTCGTTTGCGCAGACCATTGTTTAACTCTGCTACTTTTCAGTTAATTGCTCTTATCTACAGGTTAATAGATGTTTCTAGCAAATACTGTATTTTAATGCCGTCGACCTTTTTCAGCGAATTTATGATTTTCGTTAAAAAGATCTTTATACTTTTGTTTTACAAATCATATCTAGAGCATCACATCATTTAAAAACAGGTTCAACACACAACTGTCTCAATTCAAACAATCATTAATTTGTAGGAGTTCCAGCCGGTCGTATCAAACTTTATATAGTTCATCGACAGACGCATTCGAAACCAATTGGAACTAATTGGTGGGCTGCTGTCTGGGATTATATGTAGTGACAAGTATGTAAAAATATTAATATAAGTACATATTTTGACCAGAAGCTTAGTTGACTTCAAATTGCTATCTAAAGAGTGAGCTGATGCGTTGACCCCTGATAAACTTGCACAATCAAAGTTCGCTGCCACTCGCGCCCTCGATAGCTACAGATAGATAAATAACTTACTTCATCAACAAAGACATTCAAAAGTTATTAAAGTATTCTAGAGACCGTTAATGTCAATGACTTTATACAAAATCCAAATTGGGCAAACCTAAACGAGTCCCAGGTTAGCAATAACATTTCCTGGTGTTGATGAATAATATAAAATATAACCAGCATTTATTATGCGAATAGCAAAACAACATTTTGCCGTTACAATTTATTTCTACGTAGGTTTTATGCTAATTGACTGTTAACCGGTAACAAAGTTTTTTTCGGTCACGCATAGACCTCGTGGTTCATATCATTTCGAGCTGTCCGTTCGAAAGGCAGTCGGTCATATCTGTATCAATACGTAGGAATGGAAAAGTGACCAATAAGTCGCTTAATTATTGCCCGCGCAGGCGAGGCCGCCTTGTGAACTAACTGGTTTATCAGTAGCGGCGCAAGTGTCAAGTGAATGCCCAATCATAATCATCTTGTGTTTGTGCAAATGCCAGAGCGCCAAAACAAATGGCAAATCCGCTTGTCGCTATACGCTTGTGGCACTCCGGCTCCACATTACTGCAGCAAGCCACGTGAATTCCATGCACGCAAATAAATAAGATAACAATTCAATTAAACCTAATACCAAAATACATTAACAAACAACTGCCATTTACAAACCTAATCTAATAGTGTCGAAATAATAAAAAAACTCGTTAATAGCATCATATAATTGACTATAACGCGAGGAAAATAAACAACCCCTTTAGGCTATCTGATAATTGATCATTACTTAATGTTACAACATTGTTTTCGATAAACGGAAACGTGGAATGGACTTGACAAACATAAACAAGTTTGTTGCGCAGTAAATATTCGAACCAATTCCAATCACCAATGAATTTTGTTACCCAATTGAGAGCATACAAGTGCTTACATCGTATTATGGAGAGATACTGCTTCGTTGAGTACCTACTTATTTCTTAGCATCATGCAGTTTTGAATACACAAATACCAAAGAGGAAACAGAGCATTCAGACCTTGAGCACTTTTCTGCCAGACTGACTTTCGATAAATCAAAACAAACAACGCCAACCTCGTACTCAACTGGTCATCATTGACTAGAACGATACGTACCAACATAAAAATCTGTCATTGCCATCACGAAGCCAGGTTCTAGGAGTCAATCACAGATTCACACGAAATAGTCCTTTATATCCTTACTTCTACGATAAAGATCTAATGTAACTTGAATACAACTATGCGGGCAGTGGTATCCTAAATAGTGGAATCCTCATGTAGCGAGCTATGGTCGTCGTTGATAGTCCCAGTCAGGCTCCGGGGGCCTAACGTCTCTTTACAAGTTTCTGTGAGTTGAAAACAATCTCTTTGTTCCAAATGCAGCGATAGTGGCACTTCATTCTAACAGAATCCAGGGGGTGCATCAATTGCGGTAGACATAGGTTGCGGAACGAGCGCGAACGCCCGCAATATTCTCCTCGAAGCGAATTTATTGTCACGGGTTGTAAGGTACAGACGGGCACCTGCAAACGCGACGCGGCGCACGAAGGTACTGAGCGATAGTGCGCGCGCGCAGCCGCACCGCCCGCGCCCCCTTCCCGCGCCACTTAATAAGCTCGCCGCCCAACAACAACAAAACTACAAATATGTACATTATTAATCAAGCAAGGGCTAACGCAATTACAACACCAGTAACTTAGTAGGTAAACCTTACTAGCCACCAATCTTATTTCAATTTGCAACTATTCGTGAACGTTGAATTAATAATCGTGTTCAATTTAGATGTTGATAGCCGCTGACGAGTCCTTTTTATAATATTTTTGAATGAAAGTAAAACTTTCCCCGAAAAATCTCACTCTACAACAAATACACGCGCGCTCTCTTTCTCTCATCATGCAACTCCAAGCCTTATTGCGTATTGTATTACAGCTCACAACTAAATTTAGTGCCGAACTTACAAGCATATACTTCTCAAGTTTAGAATAAATAACATTTGAACTTTTTTTTAATATGCTGTTTTTAAAAACAGTTTTACAGCTACATTTTAAGTTAGATTACAATGAACAAAACCTAACCACTAAAATGTCCATAACACAATAGTATTTTTTTCTGAAACGCATAATAATTGAGTCGTCTAGTTTCAAAAACCGCTAAAACGCTCCTGCAACTAATTTCTGTTTATATCTCTAAATGATGCTACTGCAATTTTCTCATCATACTGTTCAATAATTTTCGATCAAAATACACTAAAAGACTACTAAACTAGCACTTAAAATTCGGTTTGTGTTACAAACTCCGCTAAAACGCCGTCCGTTTCTTTCAAAACCCTCTAAAAGTTGATTGACCAATGGTAGCACGGTATTTTGGTCACGTGACTGCGAGATCAGTATGGAGATTTTTTCTTCATAATTTGCTCTTATCAAATTCCGCTAAAATACAACATGTCCGTTTCAAATCCCACTAAAACCGAATGTTCGTAACAAAATACGCCAAAATGATAATAGTTTTCATTATAATTCAAATTATATTTAATTAAAAGATAAATAGCAATTACTGTTAGTATTGCCAGATGACAATAATAATTCGTATCATTTTTTTTTTGCCTAAAGGCCAAAGCTATATGGATAAGCGGTTTTTTTCAATTTCTCGAAATCTTATCAAAATCGTTTTAGCGGGATTTGAAACTAGACGCCTCAATTATTTGTTTGGCGTTCCAAAATCAAGATCATCGTAAAGACAACTTATAATTCCAGATCTTGACAGTTCAATTGGTGCATTACTACTTCTTTCCAAATCTGAGTCTCTTTGAATAATCGTGTAAGATCGTTATCAAATACCCCAAATATAAAAAAGCATTTTATTAATCAATCTATTACTCTACAATTTAATGTTAAGTTTTCGTCATGGGCCCTTCAGTTAAGCTTCCTGGATATAAAATATGTAAATTGTACCAAAAGACGAATCTTATCATGAAAATTTTAATGCTGAAGTTTCAGCTGTCTGAAACAGCGAAACTGTGTTTGTACTTGATGAGGAAAAATCTTGCGTTTTTGCTTTTGACACCAAAACCAATTATTCCTCACTTTTGGAGCGTACAATTCTTAATTTGCAACTCCCCTGAAACTTAATTCACTCCACCCTTAATGAAACGACCTTCCATTAATATAATTACACTGTGGCAATAAATAATTGTTATAACTTTCGAGATAAAAAGATGAATGTATATTTTAGCTTATCATATTTTAAAAGGTACATAATATTAATGTCAAGACACTCGACCTCTGGAAAATTACAATGATAAAATACTGACAAGGAAAAATGTAGCATCTGCGTTACTAATTTACGCATTTATGCCAAGTTATCATTCAACAATAAAAATCTATCACATGGAAAAGTAATGCTTCAGAGTTCAGTTACATTTCACAATACTGATAACTTCCGCCTGCAGCAAACGGAAACTTTATAACGATGGATATTTTTATCGAATCGTGATCAATTCTTTGCTTTGACTGCTAAACATTATTTAAAGATACTCGTATTTATGGAAAATCTGATAACTGTCATGGGAATATTTGCAGTCTTTAACTTTTAACTGATTTGCTCAAATATTTTACCATTCACAATGATGCCCCGTATCGTTGATAATAAATAATTCTAGAAAGCGTTGGTAAAATAGGTCCTGGGACCTGGCAACATTTTAAACGGCGTTTTCAAGGCGAGAGTGAATAGGCACTTACAGGGCAGATATGTACCATCCTAGACTGCATCTCACTTAACACCAGGTGCGATTGCGGTCAAATACCTGCCTTGGCTAGCATAAAAAAAAAATAAAAAAAAAAATTCAGTTGGGCCGATTCACAAAATAAGTTTTCCAATATAAATTTTCATAGGTATTTTACTAAACAGATGTTACTTAATGAAGTATTGTTTACCTTGTGTAATCCATTCATATAATACAACTATCTAGAAGTGGTAATGTATAATGACTAGAAAAAAGAAGATTGTGTCAAGGTTTATTTAAAAACAGTAGAGTTCAACAATATATTTTTACTGTATAAAAACCGTAATTTTTATTTTACTCGCTGGGTCCATCTGAGGTCTTTAAAAAAACGTGGATTTATGAGGATTTCCTTAATAGGAAATCAATGCACTGTTCCTATGGAAACGGGCAATATTTTTCAGTAATATGTGGCTGCAATACAGTTGGCGAAATTGCAGATACACTGAAACAATAAGCCCAGCCATAGAATGCTCAGTCAATAGTTGCAAGTTTTTGTGATGGCCGAGCATTCATTGCCAAAAGTGCAGTCACATATTACAATAAAAACATTACCATTTTGAAGGTAATTCTAGTTTTACTATTTGTGAAATTAAATATTTGTGTACATGAACATATTTGCAAGTTTAATATCGATATCGAATTTACAAAATGCATACTAAGCTAAGTTATCCAGTCTGCTTCTCAAATGCTTTTAAACAGTTAATATATTAAGTTTTCCAATAATTTTAGATAAGTAAGGGCCCTATCTATATATATAAAAGAAAGTCGTGTTAGTTACTCCACTTATAACTCAAGAACGGCTGAACCGATTTAGCTGAAAATTGTCAGGGAGGTAGTTTAGTGCCAGGAGAAGGACATAGGATACTTTTTATCCCGTTCGAAATTAAAAAAAAGTCTGCTTATTTATTGCCATTAAGGCGGAACAAAGTTCGCCGGGTCAGCTAGTTTATGATAAAAGCTAACAATTAATTATAAAGGTTACGTTAATTTTAGTTAAATAAAAATAACAATCCAAAATAGCTATCTGCGAAACTGTTGTTCTTAATTAGCTACAGATAAAATAGCATGATCACGCATCCCAATAATGATATCAGCTGCCAGAGGTGTGGCACGTTCGTCTAACTAATGAAAACAACGGATTTTAGTAATAACAACCTGAGTAATTATAAAAAAATGATAGTGTGAGGCTATTTATACCACTGTGTAGGAGACCTCAAATGAAAGGCCAATCACTCTTCCTACAAGTTCTTACATAGCTTCACCGGTCTCGGTGTAGTTCTATTTGATGGGCAATCAAATCTTACAAGTTTGACCCACGGAGCAAAATTTATTTTTGCTCCGTGGTTTGACCCAATACCTACTTGTGTCAGACCTTGCGATGTAAATGCGATATATTATGGTGTCAAATTATGACGATGACTTCGTAAAAATAAAAAAATTATTTTAATCAGGGCTTTTTTAATTATTTTGAGTATGTTTTTGTGCATGGTTGTGGAAATTAAAATACTTACTTTGTACCAAAGTACCATTATTGCCGCGAACAAAATTATTTCAGCGCGCTAGATGATGCATAAATACACTCAACATCAAATAAATCGCACATTCCGCGACGCGAACTTTAAAGATTTTCTTCTGACACAATCATGGTGCCCCAACAATATTGGTGTTATTTGAAAGCCCAATAAATAAACTTAAAGAAAAACATATTTAATTATTTTATAAACAATTAACAGGTACCATAAATGTGACTTAAAAAAGGCCTCACTTGGGGCTCGCCTATGGGCCCAAGTAGACCATTTTTTGTGGTTATAAAACCAAATAATGATCTTACGTGTCCTTTTTAACAGATGGATAGCAATTAATCCCAATTTAACAGTTTTATAGCCATAAAATTTGCAACAAACGTAACTACCTATTTTTTGAAGAAGTGACTGGATCCTTCTAAAGACACATTTTTGGGGTAAAAACCTTTCCTTTAATGAAATGAAGTTTAGAACTAGGCTTTTAAATGGTACCAATGTTGGTGGGAAATGGGGATACATACTTTTGATAAGTCCTTGTCGCGGGAGGTGTGATTTATTTGATGCCGAGTGTATTATGGTGGACAATCAATTTTGTAACTTGTGCAACATATTTCGCTTTTAGGGAGTTTCCTATGACGTTTTATTTACGCCACGTAGTATTGCTCAAACTTAGAAATATTAATTAATAAGTTTTAGTGTATCGGAATTCAAATAATTAATTAGAAACAGAAAACATTATGAGAAAATTGAATAACATATCAGTATTTAAAACGTTAAGGGGTGTGTCTTGACATGAGTGTAAAGCACTACCGAAAAGACAGAGCAATACAAATTACAACCCAATGTAATTGCGATAGCTAACTAGGATAGGATAAGCTTTTGGATATTTCTTAACTGGTCGTATGCCGAGATTCCAGACCCAAGCGAAAGTCATTGTGTCAATTAGTGCTTACTGCTTAGGCATACGAGAGGTTAAAGTGATGTTACACTCCCATAAAAAGAAAGAAAGTACCAAATGAAATGTCACGTTTATATGCTACCGTTAATATGACACTTGTGCATAAAAAAGGTGCATGAATTATGAATTTGCAAATGTGTATTCTTTGGAACTTTTGCTCTCATTCTGAAAAATCTATCAGTGACTGAAAGAAACCGTTAGTAATAATAACAATTTTCGTAATCCATAAACAAAAAGAAGTTAAGATGTTATTAAGGAATTAAGTAGGTATGGCTGACAATTAACAATAATGTAACATGGACCTACAAGGATCTGTTGTTACTATCTTAGGTACTGGTCAAATTATGATGATGTTCTTCTGTACAGTAGTGTACTGATAACAGATATTTTTTTAGATTAAGCTACCTTACGTTACGTACGTTAGATTAATCTAACGTGTAAAATAAAAGCCTGAGCGCTTATTTTTCAATCATTGAATAACTTTTAACTGAAGAATAAAATTGCCGTAATGACAGTTTCTGTATGGGAAATAATGTTATAATGTTAATTTATTCATGAGATAAGAAATATCCTTCGGTTAAAAAATCAGCCCTTAATCAGTACATAATTGTCATTTTGCGACTTCTTTTATGAATGGGGGGATACGCAATCAATACAAAAACTATTCGTTTTAGAACTGCCTCTCTTGGACGCCGTTCGCTTATCTGATTCAGAAAACACCTTCCTTCTAGATATTTTAAGTTATACTCTGTTGAATTACATTTCTGAATAATTAATGGAACAATTGAATTGCTGTTTTAATCGCATTTTGACCTGGAAAATCCTCTTGACTCAGTGAAACGACCAAATACACGATGTGGCCCCTGTATAAAACAATATTCTTCGAGCCAAGCCTTTGTGTGCCAAAGACTAGTTAATATGAACATACTTGGTTACTTGTGACAAGTAAGACCATAAAAAATATAAAGAGTCTAAATAAAGAAAAACAAAAGAATCTTTGCCGTTTAACCCTCAAGCAGGCAAGACTAGCTAACATGAACGAACATACATGGTGACAAGTAAGACCATAAAAGAATCTTTGGCGTTTAACCCTCGAGCAGGCAATAGTAACACCATTACTTAGAATTAACTTAACTTTTAAGGTAACAATTAAAATTTTAATTCCTTGTCTAATTGAGGGTTAGCCTAGGCGCAGACCACCGAATTTTAGTTGGCCGATAGTTGGGTCGGACTGTTAATCAGTATGGGCATGTATGAAAGTACGCACATTACACCGATTTGGTATCGGTCGATTCAACATACAAATTAGAATCAGGCCCAACTATCGTCCAACTAAAAGTTGGTGGTCTGCGCCTAGGCCTAATATGTATAAGAAAGAACACCAACCTTGTTTGCATTGGTTGTCTAGCTGCTGCAGAAGATCGTTGGCAAGCTCCGCGCGGCTGGGCTTGGTCTCCGGCGGAGACGGCGGGTACATGGTGTTGGTGCAGTCATCTTGCAGCAGGAACTTGCCGCTTTCGATCTTCGGTGCAGCGCTCGGGAAAGTCTTAAACAGATCTGCGGACAAATGTTTAACTTAGTGCGTGCAAATTTAACAATCCCCTCATAGTTTTAGGTTATCTTAAGACTTGTACTTTGCGTAATTATCATCATCAAACAAGAACAAGAACATAAATTAATTATTATGGCATGTGTTAAAATTACTGGTGAATTTTAATGGAACTGTTCTCTTACTTTGCAGAAGCGACAACTGGAACTCTCTACATAGGTCACACATTATTCCGCTATTCTTGTAACAACACATTTTGCACAAATTAGTATAATTAACAATTTGAAATATTTAATTGAAGACTGTAACAAGAGCGATTCAAACGGCAATTTATTAAAATAAATTAGCGCAGTCGCGGAGTATATCAGAGAAGCTTCAAGGTAAGGAGCTTAGATAAGTAATGGACAAAATACATCGGAGAGAATGAAGACGTCAATATATATATGAACGATAACTGTCGAACGATATTACGTCAAAGCAACGCCCAGATGTCGTGATGCTTTAAATCTTATATGATAATGTGACAACAATAAGTGACTCGTATAAAAACATCTTAAATTATAATTGTTTCTATTTGTGTCAGTCTTTAGGGTTCCGCATCATAATTACACATTATACATAATAATTACTGGTACATTTCTCAATCGTTTAATATTATGCACATTGAACATGTCTTTAGATAATAAAACATTATTATGTGATAAATCCCACAAAGTGTTTTCTAAATGATTAGTCTTGTCTGGGCTTATTTAGGACCAGCGGAGTTCGGAATAATGAATCGTATTCCTTAATTTAGTTACTGTACCCATAACTTTTTTTCGCCATTAAAAAGACCCAGCTTACATAAAAAAACGCATAAGTTTTTGATGCAGGGCAATTTGGACGAAACTTACATCCAGCAGTTGACTGCCATAAGGTAGATTTATTTTTATTCTCAGACTTTCAATTCCTTTAAAATTAAAAAAAAAGATATTATGTCACCATTGCCTTTTTTTTTCAGAGATGTGAAAAATTTGGGTGACCCAATTTTTGATCGTTCTTTGTCAAGTAGGTATAAACAAAATAACTAGCTTTGAAATAGTTTAGTCTTGCTATAAATTTATTATTTTATATAATTAAATTATTAAACGCTAATTTAGTATATGTAATTAATGCACGAGTAAGTCAATTAGTCCAGTCATTACGTACATTCAAAAAAGAAAATGAATTTGCGCTTCTAATTTTTTAATATGTTGTAGGGGATACCTAGAAAAGCTTAACTTGAGATTGTCGACCAAGCTTTCCTAGGAGCTTTCGCCGCCATGTTGAAAAAAAGGGTAAAATTTGTTTTTCGGCAATAACTCGGCTATCCGATGAGACTCGAAAATTTTTGTAGGACACTTTTTGTAGCTTTCTTTGTGCTCTACAATAACGCCCGAACCATTTTTAGCGTATCATGCATCGTTATCGAGATATCGATCGATAAAGTCAAAAATTTTGGACACAAATTATTTCGGAATAATTAAATAATTAACGTCAGATACGTACAACATAACTTCGAAAGAAAGGTTGCAATCATATTCGACGGTTATCCGACTGATATGACACTCGCTGGAACGAAAACTTCGGAAAGAGTACGACGTTCGAGAAAAAACCAATCGCCGGAAGTTCACATTCGATGAGACAACTACTCCAAAAGTTAGCCAGGAGAAGTTTCTCACAAGGGATCAAAACAAGAACCAACTAATACAAATGCTTTGCCGTTACTTAAAAAAAAGTAATTAAAAGTAATTAAATTTTACTTTTTACTTTTTAATTAATTATTTAATTATTTCGGAATTTTTCATATTTATTAAGACCCAAAGAAAAAAAAAGAAAAAAACAAAAATTGTGTCCAAAATTTTTGACTTTATCGATCGATATCTCGATAACGATGCATGATACGCTAAAAATGGTTCGGGCGTTATTGTAGAGCACAAAGAAAGCTAAAAAAAGTGTCCTACAAAAATTTTCGAATCTCATCGGATAGCCGAGTTATTGCCGAAAAACAAATTTTAAGCGTTTTCCAAGATGGCGGCGAAAGCTCCTAGGAAAGCTTGGTCGACAATCTCAAGTTAAGCTTTTCTAGGTATCCCCTACAACATATTAAAAAATTAGAAGCGCAAATTCATTTTCTTTTATTTGCCTTTTTTTCGGACGAAATGACTGGACTAAATAACAAAAACATGTTTTGCAATTATACACTGAACCCTACTTGTGTTTTGTGAAGCCGATGCTTCCAGATAAATAATATAAAGATATTTAACTGCTTTATGAAGGGGCATCGGCATATCAAGTGAAACACTGTGGCATCGTATTTAATTGTCATATAACCTTATTTTCCATGAAAAATGTAACCTGGTGTGGTACCAATAATTGGTATATTGGTAATCATAAAATATTGTAATTACACTCGCGAGCAAAAATATGTAATCATCCTATTTGTTTCGAGCGATCACAAAAACTAAATGACTAATAATAGGCAAATAAAAATGGCACCATTTTAAAGGTAAAATTATAAACTTTAAATTGACACCACAGATACACACAGTCATTCAGTTCTTAAGTTCGCTCGGTACAAAACACAAGGGGATGATTCCATACTTTTGCTCGTAAGTATAGTTACTTACTGATTTTCCACTCCACACATTTCTCTGGATTACCTACAAATACTACTCTAAAATTGTTTATTTCGTATTTATTGCCCTAATAAATACCGCGGCTTCCACAAAAATCTACGTTATATTCTGGGTTTTTGTTAAAAAAAGCAATTCAATTTTAACTAAATAAACAATTTTCTTTCTTTCTTTCAAATATATCCTAACTTTCCACTATACTTTGGTTCGATAGCAATTATAAACTCTAATCTACCTAAAACATCTTAATTATAGGGATATAATATCGACGTTATGATAAACAAGATGTTATAAAATTAAATGTCAAAACATATTTTCATTGGATACAAGATAAATAGTGGAAAAACAGTCAGCTCGGCGATATGCAATTGAAAACATGGAACAAGGGTTAGCAACTCAAAACAAATATGTTTTTAGAAGTGTACTAACGTCATCAATATTATCTAAATTAATAGTTGGTCACGAAATGAACGAGTGCTAAGATGCAGACACACCCACGCTTTCGGCATGGCAACACAAGTAGACGATTAAAACAAACATTCTTTTGACCGCTGAGATAAGTTCAAAAGATAATGTAAAAATCAAAATATCCAATTGAAAAACATCTTCTTTTCTTTTGTAATACTTATACCGATAAACAGGAGGTAAGTAAGGTAGATACATAATATGCTTTAGTCGTCCATATTTCGGTGGTTTTAAATAATGATAAACTGTTACATTGTGATTAAATTATTAAAAACACAACTCAGTCCAGATTACATAATTTTTCAAAGGGCCAGGCATAGTGGTAACGACCTGAAGCGCAGAAATAGTTTTGAATATTGAATTATCAAGAAGAAGTATTATTTTCGCACCAAATATTTGCAATATATCTGGGCAAGGTCATGTAGGTGCTGCACTGGCTGTTCCTAATTTTGTACCAAACTACATATGTAACATGTAAGCAAATAAACTGGCTTGCAAAACTAAGTAGGTACAAGACTTTTAAAATTTATTTTTTTCTAAATTATAGAAGTTAGATATTTAAATTAAAAAAAGGTTTTATAGCAAATTTTATCACTTTTATTTGAAACTATAGTAACCTACAAAACTTAACTCTTTTTCACGTATTTTTTATTTTGAAAGTATTTTATTTACTTAAAAGTTATTGCAATTTTAAAGTGTTTTACTTAGTTTTACATGCCAGAATAAATGTCTGAATCTGAAGATCAAATTAAAATGGAATCAAGTAACACTCATTATCAAGTGATGCATTACATATAGCTCCAAGCATCCGCAAGCCGCGTGCAATTCCCACATTACCTACTTGATGACGCCTTAACATAGCAACAAGAACACATTTAATTTTAACTGTTATATAACGTTTGCCGAAAATCGTACGATTATGTATTTCGATATCGGTTGCTAAAATTAAGAGTATTTGTTTAATCTTTAACTAGCTGGCATTGATATGATGGAAATATACGCAAACTAATAGGATAAATTACGTCTGTAATGCTTGACCTATCGTTTATCGCTGCATGAGGTGAGTTCGTGGGGGATCGGTCTGTTGAAGAATAGTGCTAATTAGGACTGTAATTACTAAATGTAAAACATTGACACGACGGTCTTTCGATTCGATAACCAAAGCGTGACATATTATTATTAAGTGACATTGCAATACCTACGCTCTAGAATAAATAACTGACTACATGCCTAATATAACTAGCGGGCATTACTCGATCTGGGCCATTGAAAAACACTGTTTGCCACCATGCACTAACGAATACTTAGCCTACTTATACCGCAAAAACGACAATGCGATAACGCAATGACACGTCGGTAAATGACCACGTGGACTTAATTTGATACTAGTCACAATGAATGGACACGGAACCATGATAGTAAAACGAGATAGGGAGGGCTCTCGTGACAACGAGAGGCGCAATTTGGTTCTTTTACGACATTGGACACGTTGGGCCTTATCATACTCGTAATCTAGTTTTTGCCTCCATCCGCCCACGTGGCATTTGTAGAACATCTATAGGATATATCATATTGAACCAAACACAAACCTTCACATAAATATGTAGACTTATATGGATTTGGAACGTCTAAAGTGTAAAGCATTAAAATTAACTTTCCATCCAAAATAAAGAAATTTACAGGTAACAAAGGCCAAAATGAAAAATGTAGACAGTTTTTAAATGGCAGTTGCTAGAAGCGGATACATAAAAGTCGTATCGCTAACTAAAAATTTGGTTCAAAGTTCAGATTAGAGACCGCAAAGGCGATGAAACGGAATTTAGAACGACTCCACGAGACTAAAATCAAAGTCCATTCTCAACCTTCCCAAGTGATAATGAACAAATGATGACCATGTGGCTGCATACCAATATAAAATAATTTGATTGGCAAATTCCAATACAAAAAGTAAAGAATTCGTTATCCGTTAATGTTTGTTTATGGTTCACTAATTTTTAACCTGAATTCTTGTCCCAATTATTAATTATCGAACTGAACTGCGTGTTTACACTATCTGATTCGATCATGTTCGCGCATTATAAGTAACTGCGCCATCACCCAAGAATTGGGTGCAATTTTAATATCACGACTACTATTTAGCAAACGCATTGTAGGGGGCGTTCTAGCATAATGAAGCGATTATAAACTCTATTCGAAATCAATAAAAAAAATACATGTACCTATGACCAAAAAGGATTGTAGCTTCGAGTGAGCACATTGAAGTGCACCAAGAGTTATCTGGTGGTCGCAAAGATTTATAGACTCCCATGCTCCCATGCTGCATGGCGTCACAGGTATGCAGTATGCATCTTTGCCAAAGGTATAGACAGCAAGTTATGGGGAGTGTCGATATTACGATGAAACATTATTTTCCCTGTCCACTGTTTAGGCCAGTAGAATTAGATTTTAAATCGGAAATAATTCCTACAAAAGATTTTATTGCTTTAAGGCTTGGTATTTCTTCTAAAGTAGGTATTTCGCGCTGTCAAAATCTGCGCGCGCAATTCTTCGCCGAAAACAGCGCGTCAAAGAGCTCCCGCCATAATTTCCAGCTACACAGTATAGAAATACGCAGTTGGTTAGGTTAGGTTGACTTCCTTCCCTGCACACGTCACACTCACAACACTTTCTCATACAAATCATATCCAAGTGATACAAATTAAAACACCTTTCAGACTTTTTGGGAATATATTCTAGAATCGAATAAATATAAAATATAACTGCAGAAGTAAACACTGTTCAAAGTGGCCGTGGCGTCGCCCGACCTTCTGGAAGTTCTGCGCCGGCTTAAAGAATTTCAAGATTACGTCACCCGACCTATCGGTAGGCCCTTGGGAGCTTGAGCGATTGGATTTTTTTTTTATGATAAGTTACTCTTAGTAGCGATTATTTAGAGCTTGGATAATAAATTTAATTATAGTTGTTGCAATTCACGAAGCTTTGCATGTGGTTAATAACATTAATCAGTATAGGTACGCATCAATTTTGTTCAGTCTCTTTGTTTATTAATAAATAAAAATATCATACTAAAATTGCAGAAACATATTTGTTTGTATTGGTCTGGGTGTTTTCTTTCTATAATATGTATGACGTATGTACGGGGTTCTGTACCTATCGAAAATTGCTATAAGCATCACACGCGGTTACCTGCGTACCTCTGTGCACTCATGGGAGTTTAAGCAGAGGTCCCTAGAGTTTGACTTTGAGCTTTGTTTATAGTCATTACGAAGCAGACTGATGGGAAACTGCACTGTCTTGAATTCGAAAGGGTAATTTGACGGTGTTTGGGGAATTCTAGGAATAAATACAGAGTCTCCTCATTGAGATTGAGACATTTCAATTTGAGATTTCACTTGACATTGAACACAATCTGAAATGGAGTTTTCAAACACTTGTAAAAATAAAAAGTAATTAAATCAAAGGCACTAAGTAGTATTGATACACATATTTTCTACTTTGCCGAACATTTGCACGAGAACGGTTTGTTCAAAACATATGAATTTGGTCTTATTTAATGCAGGATTAAATGCCCTTCAACCGTCAGCAAGACCACTTTTCGATAGGGTAAGTCCTTTACGCGGTATAACCGGAAAACCGAAAAAGCGCCCATTTCGGGGGCCCCCACCACTTAAGCACAACTCCGTCGAAGTCGAAAACCTAGGAGAGTCTTTATGGGCAACTAATGAAGCCATTAAAGCACTAAAATTTTTAGTAGGAATTATTTCCGATTTAAATCATTTTTCTGTTTAATTCTACTGGCCTATGTTAGTAATTCTGTGATTTGAAATGTGCGAGTACTGTGACAACCTTAAAAAAAATGAGATTAGCGAGGAGTGGTGCTTGTGAACTGCAAAACAATATCCTTTGCTATGTTATATGAGCTAAGCTTGCACCACGCATGCCTTATGTAAAGATGTTTTCGAAGAATGTTTGTTCGTTAGTTGACCATGATTAACTTCGTTTAACCATCAGTACATTCATCATCCAGCTGAAGTTTTGATGTGTTAAAAATACATTTTTATGGTCCATGACGAAACTTATTACCAAATGACCTCTTTGCTCAAGACCCTTGACTTTCACTTCACATAAGAGAGAGGTCGGTGTCTAAATGCCTGGCCTGATCGTCTGTAGTTGCATACCATAATATTATTATATATAACATGACAATGCTTGAGGTACATTCATCATCATCATTTCAGCTACAGAACGTCCAATGACTTCCACATCGTACGGTTGGTAGCGGCCTGCATCCAGCACCTTCCTGCTACCTTTATCAGGTCGTTGGTCCACCTTGTGGGTTGACGTCCCACACTGCGTTTTCCGGCACGTGGCCTCCACTTCAGAACCTTGCTGCCCCATCGGCCGTCAGTTCTGCGTACTATGTGCCCTGCCCATTGCCACTTCATCTTGCTAATCCGTCGGGCTAGGTCAGCGACTTTAGTTCGTTTACGGGTCTCCTCATTTCTGATTCGATCTCGTAAAGAAACACCGAGCATAATAGCCCTTTCCATAACAATTTATTGACAGACAAATAACTTTATTATCTAGTAAAAGACAATGTAGAGTTTGTAGAGTATTCCATTTAATAGGATTAAATCATTTCAGGAAATTCTCAAAATTTACAGGATTTCATAGGAAATCCTTTTCCTTTTAATAAATAAAATAATTGTGTGGACAACTTGAGAGCAAGTCCGCGAATTAGTCTTGATAAACCAAATATTGCCTCTTGCGGTTCGACGCCTGAATGGGTGCCAGAGCAAAAGCGCGCTCTTGGAGATATCACAATCACAGATAGTTTTACTAGGAGTCCGGCAACATAATATAACCATTAAAATTGACAAAGATCAACATAGTAGGCCGTTTGGTGTAGTAGTTCAGAACGGACTACTATGCCGAGAGGTCCCGGGTTCGATTCCCGGCCGGGTAGAAACTGAAATGATGAATTTTAATTTCTGTGACGGGACTGGGAGTTACTATGTATATTAAGTGTGTATTTAAAAAGTATATATGTAGTATATTTGTTAAGCTAGCACCTTTTTAACATAACTTAAGAATATTAGTCGCTTACTTTGGGACTAGATGGCGCTGTGTGAAATTGTCCAAAGAAGTAAATACTGAGGATAATCGTGCTTAGTGCGAGTTTACATCACATCGCCAGCGACTGCGGAAAAAAATGACGTTAAAATGTATGACAGATTTGTCTCTAGCGGATACTTTCAAGAACTAAAATCTTCATAGATTTTTGACACGTTCGCTAACGACGACGTCCAATGTAAAGTCGCAATAAGCGTACAGGCGGTACAGGTTGTCACTCCGGCGCTAATTTTACCAAAAAACTTCTGTTTTCTAAGGCATCAGCAATTTTTATGGTTAAATAAGGAATTCTGTGACAAAAGGAGCTCAAAGCAGCGTCAGAGCTGTGTACCTACAGCTAGCGTTCATAATGTACCTTTGAAATGGTCTGACTGGCTTTATAGAGAAGACTTAAATCCTATTGAATATGAGCTTCTGTTTTAATTTTTAGTAAATCGTATGTTAAATGTTGTAATAAATCACTAAACCCACCATTTTCTTCTCCGAATAAGTCGATCTCGAGCAGCATAGAGCAGTCTTCATTAGTTAGAACAGGGTTTCCCAATTTTTTTTTGCTAAGGAACCCTAATTGCTTATACTTTTCCTAGCGGAACCCCCGTACTACTCCGCCCGCACGCCCTGCCCCTCCCTTGTGCGTAAACAAGTCGGTGCGAGCGAACAACGTCGGTCACGAAACGTGGGATAATATTTTTTACGGAACAATTGCGGCCTTTCCACGGAACCCCAGGGTTCCGCGGACCACCTTTCGGGAACCGCTGAGTTAGAAGGCCGTCGGCCGAAGCCAACGACTGATCCCATAGGCTAGAGAAGGCTTCAATCTTATTGAATTCCATATGAGCCTCTGTTTTAATTTTTAGTAAACAGTATGTTAAGAAGTGTTATAATAAATTACTAAACCCACCATTTTCTTCTCCGAATAAGTCGATCTCGAGCAGCATAGAGCACTCTTCATTAGTTAGAAGGCCGTCGGCCGAAGCCAACGACTGATCCCATAGGCTCGCACTCATTGTTGGAGATGATGTTTTCACTCTGAAACGTTAAAACATATTTTTTAATGTTTGTGTTTAGAATTTAAATAAAATGCATTCGTATAATATTCACCACTCGCGGCATACCATTGTTGGTAACTTCTTTCTTTCGAAAATCAGTAAAAGGACATCATTACATATTGTTGATTTAATTATATTAAGCCTAGGCGCAGACCACCAACTTTTTGTTGGCCGATAGTTGGATCGGGCTGTTAATCAGTACGGAGATGTATGCAAGTGCGCACATTACACCGATTTGGTATCGGACGATTCTTCATACAAATTAAAATCGGGCCCAACTGTCGGCCAAATAAAAATCGGTCTGCGACTAGGCTAAGTGAGATTGTAGGTATTTACAAGTACAGCAGCTCCTGAATATTTTTCTCATTTCTAAATTTAAAATTTCTCCTTAAATCGTTCTATTTCGTTCATATTCATTTATCGAATCGTAAAACCATGTCAGTGCATTATACTTTGTATAGATGACCCACGCTGAACTGTCCCACCAAACTCAATGACAGGGGGGCGCCACCATCGTTCAACTATATGGTTTCCAACATGGCAAAAATCTGAACCAGCGATCCGGTATTGACGGTGGCGCCCCACTGTCAATGTCATCGACAGGACAGTCCAGTATTTTGGAACTATAAGTACGTCTGTAGCCATTAATGAATGGTTGCACAGACAGGTGTGATTGCATACTTTCACTTTCGGGCAGTTAGTGTGACCTCGACTCGTGAAACATCCACCATTGGTTTATAACCGGAATTTGCAAGTTATAACTGCGTTTATGTTACTCAAAGTATTGACAGTACAGAATCTGTAATAAATCGGGGTGAATAACGACATAGTTGTTTTATTGAAGTAACCAAGATTTGATCCAGCATTGGAAGTAATTTGGCTCGACCGAACGTACTACCGAATTAGCATATTATACGATTAGCATTGAATGAGATGGTATGAGAGCTGTAAACGTAGATTTCACCAATTCGTTAAGTAGGTATACAAACTGAATGCTAATCAAAAGTATTTAGATCAGTGAAATCGTCAGTATTAGCTTAGCTCTTTCTCCGCCACTTGACCGGTAAGAAAGACCAGTACAAAGTAGGCAAGATAATTTTTGCACGGTACTTAACCTATGTATTTGCATACGATTAATAACCGGACTGTATGAAAGAAATTTTAATATTAACATATAATATTCGTGATATTGGTGATATCCTTAAATGTCTTTTATTAAAAAACCGGGGGCCACCTATTTGTTTTTTTTTTTAATACTTACAGGTAAAATTAAATCTAACTTATTTTCTTGTTAAAGATATCTTCTTTCATTCCAAACAAAGCTTTCGCTATATTTTGAGAACATTTTCATTCTTCTGCCTTCAGTATAGTAGAACCTGATTCTGATATGGACCCGTAAGTCCATAGTGTGACGCTTTATTTATACACCAGGTCTGATTAGATTGAACAGTCCTTAAGAGTCCCCCTCATTCTAGTCATCATCCCTCGCTTTCCAATTTTCCATCCATTCCATCCAGTAATGTTTTCTTTAAAAACCAGTAAATCCAGTGTGCACTTACCAAGTTGTTAAGTTCAAGCCTGACGAGATCCGAGTCCGTAGTAGATGATGATGGTTGTTGTCGTGGGACGAAGAGGTCCGGTGAGGGCGCCATCGTGGCACTGGAATTTAAAACAAATTATGTTATAAATAACTTGAAAAAATCGAACTATGCGATGCGACTCCTAACGCTAAAAATTAAATAAATTATGTTTATGTACATTATAATTAGTTATGGAAAGCCTAGGGGGAGGACTTTGTCTATCAGTGGACGTCATTTGGCTGAAACGAACGAACATTATTTCACATGTCCCAATGGAAGTTGAGATCAGGGATGTTATGGATATGAAGTTTCGGTTATGGATACGGTTACGGATATTAGAATAATATTATACCCGTTTCGGTTACGGTTAGTAAATTACTTCGGATAATTTCGGTTTCGGATATTAGAATTTTAAAAAGGTAAAATTCAAATAGCAAGATGCTGCACGACCTAACTACATACTTAGCTACTTTATGTAGGTACTATGACGGTACCTATGATAAAGGTAAAACAGGCGGGTATATCAGAATGGTGCCAGAACGGTTACGGTTATCCAAAACATCCCTGGTTGAGCTGACCTCTTGAATAGAGGTTCAAATTCCGCGGGGGATAAGTACATATTATTGTGATAAACGCAAGTATTCTAGGTATCGTTAATTCATGTATGTGTGTATAATTAGAGCGACAGTTGAAACAATTTATTTAATTCGACATCTTCACTCTTTTGTCTTGACATGTCCTTGATCCATTCCGATAAATTGAGAGCACAGTAGATAAATTAAACAGTACGGAAGCTTCATACAAACGCTCGAAATCAGACTCACGCACACAGACGCACGCTTTACACGAGCTCTAAGCGAACCTCGCAGTCCATCCGTCGCGAGTGTCGCGCGCGTTGTGTTTTTAATAATAATTTTATTGCATGCGCTGTCCGCTGTATTTTTAAAAACATGCCACGAGTGTATTGCGTAGTATACGGCTGCTTGAACTCAGCATCTACAAAACCAGAACTTTCATTTTTTAAACTTCGTAATAATTCTGAATTTTAAAAATGATTAAATATTACTTTTTAAATAAAGTGCTTACATCTGATTTTGTAATAGTTCTTTTTAAATTACGTAATTACGCTTTTTAAAAATTGATGTGTTCTATTTGATAAAGTAATTTGCTCCGCGCGCTTTTGTACTAAGTGATGAACTGTATTTAAAATGAGGCAATAGGTATGTGAAAGTAAGTATCCGGTATTTTATTTTATGAGAATAGATCTTCTGCCGGCCTCTAATAAAGTACTTAATCAATTTATTCGATTATGTATTGGATCATTGTATGTAGAACCTAATTAACGTTTTATTTTTTTGTTAACTACTTAGTCAATTAATTTATTCCATTAGGTATTTGATAATTAAAAAACCTAAATAAACGTTTTAATAAATAAGTAAGTAAGAACCTTATTAATTTTATAAAGATTAAGAGTGCCAACCCTAACACTCAGTTGAAGTGTAGGTATTTAACTCGCCGAAAGGGCTAAGTTTCCGTACTGCTTTAGCTCATATATATACTGTGTTGAGAGGTCGAAGAACATTAAATTGCTCTGTCATGCAGAAGAACAAACTTTAAAAATAGATTTTTATCGTAATGAAAAATTGAATACAGTGTATTCATTTAGGAATGCATGATAAAGGCCTTTGAAAAAGGTCGTGGAAGTTGCTCAGATATCATTTGAACGTCTCGAATTACAGTCAACATAAATTAATGTACCGCGGATTTTTATAAAGATGTAATCATTTCAATAGTACAGGGACCGTAATATTTTTTGTTGCATAGCCCACGTTTAAATGCTTGACATGACCTGCGCGGCCGTATCTAAGCACATAACTTTTCAGTTTCATGGCTTTATTATTCGGATTCTCATCACCCAGAGCATAAGAAAATCATATTGTGCAGTAGGTACCTATGTGTTTTAGAAAAATACTATTTATTCCATGTCGGTAGGTATATGAAAATATTTTAGATTATCAATTAAATGATAATGGTAGTAAATTAAGTAACCAACTACACGATGAGTAGGTAGAAACTATTTTTTAAACATCCTTTATAAATCGATCAAATCCGATCAATGATGAATATGTCTTTGAATGTGCCAATCAATCGAAGATCATGCGATGCGACCAAGTGGACCTATCATTCCCTCATGTTACAATGTTACAATACAAACAACAGTGCATAAAGGTGGGTTCACACCTGCGCAAGTGCATGATCAAAAAATGCGTGTCTCATTACTAAAGAGGCATTCACACTACGCTTGTGGCTTTACATTCCTCTGCAGGTATATTATTATCGCGAATCACTCGCGGCGAACATGTAAAAGGCACAAAATAAAGGTATCCTTTGTTCTTAAGAAACGAACCGCCCGATCTGTGCACTTGCGCAGATATCGTATGTCACCACCTTAAGGCAATAATAATGTAATTTAGTTTCACCAGGTTTCACTACGTAGTATTGTGCTGGTGATGTCGTCACCTAATCTAAAGCAGCGCTGCAATTACGTAACCTCCAGCTTGCAAAATATTTTGTAACCGTGACAAATAGTTGTACTGGCACGTGTAGTTAAATACTTTACATTTACTATTAGGTAAATTACGTATTAAAGAATTTATTTTTAAATATAGTAATAAATATTTCATATTAACATAAGGCTTTGGGTGAGGATCATGAAACTAGTTTTTGATTCATGGAGATCCATATCATGGATGTATGACTCAATCATCACATACATTTGATACATTATGGGATAAATAAATATATGTACTCCCAAAACAAGTGTGACTCACTTGTGACGCGATTTCGCAACATCGCGAATCCTCGAGACCCGTCTTGCAACTCCAAGGTGGACGAAAGAGACGGCAGACAGACGACTCGGAATGTCGACATCTCCCGCAGAGTCTAGCGTAGAGATACATTGCGGAAAATTGAAAATTTATCACAGGGATTTCCCTTAGTGAATATGAGAGTACAATGTTCGAGTTGTGTATTAAAATGTTACATTATAAACCAACTTTAATCCCCTAATTTTTTTATTTATAATTCAAAATTAATTATTGTTACTAAATGTTAGTTTTCAAGTACATATTTATTTATTTATATGCACATAAATCAGAATACATAAGGCGATCTTAATTAAAAAAAATGCCATTCAGCATTCTCCTCCAGTTAACCTTAGGGTCAAACTAAGAATAAATAGAGTAAGCCTATTTTGATACCTGACAAATTTGCTTTCAGTGAAGTTTTATGCTTAGCTATGATTCATTAATATTGACTACTCATTTTTATTTACAAAGGACAACTGCTTATAATGAACAGTAGCAGTAAATGGCAGTAATTTATTGTGGTCTGGTATGTTACAAATACCTACTAAGTTGGTGCTACTTATTTATTGCGTTTATTCATTTCAGACGTAAAAAAACAGGTTACAGCCAAAATATTAATTTCAGATGCAAATACATGTCATGCAGATACAGGCCAAGAGCTTCTTCGTTGTGCAAAAAAAAAATACAAAGTCTATAGAATGTGTATTATTAGGATTTTAACTGACAGACATTATTTCTTATGCAGGTTTATTTCTAGAATAATGTAAAATGTAATCCATCAAGTTCTTGTTAAAATCTTACAACATTAACTTTATCCACACGTTTCCTACAATGTGGGGCAATAATATACATATGGTTAGTTTATCCACTTTTGTTCACCAGTAGGCCTAAGATGCGCGCCGTGATAACTTTTATTGACGTCAAAATGTATGGGCAAAATCCATAAAATGACCTACTGGATGAAAGTTTGAACCATTTCACCCAACTTTATTTTCCAGGTGAATTGAGTTGACTAAAGCAATTCACCTGGGTGAAATGAAAAGTGAACAAAGTTGAATAAACCGTATGGTTTTGTTTTTATTCTAAACAATGAGTCATGATTAAAGATAAGATAGTTAATTAATGATGTTGTAGATGTCGCAGGCAAATTGTATGATTCCGCATTTTACAAACGGCGTCGTCAATTTACAAACGCTCGCTGTTCTATGAAATGCCGAAGGCAAATTGGCAACTCGTTCAATTGATAAAATTTCGACTTGATTGTTGCAATAGGGTGACCATCATAAAACACATGTTGGACAAATCAGACATAATTTCAGAAATCAGGTAGGTATCTATTTAAGTAAGACAAACCTAAAATACTTGCTACTCCTAAAGTAATTAAAATATTTTCGTAACAAAAACAACACTAGACTAATTTAAACTATTGACGTACCTATAGGTAGGTACATAAAAATATGACATGTCAGTTCTTTAGATAAGTCTTACATTTTAATTATACCAAGAAGAAGTCTAGAAGACATAACACAATATTTTTTATACCAATATATTCCGCAGCAGACCTCCGAGCACCAGATACCATTGTCACCTTAGCGTGTTTTACGTGCCGGATAACCTCAAAAACTATTTTATTTTTCCATAGCTTTTTCACTGCTCCTATTTGTGAATCGTAAAAAATTCTTAACTCACTAAGTATAATAAATGTCTTTTTTTGTGAAAAGTCCTTTGAATACGTAGAATTTGCACTGTTTTCTGTATCACAAAACCACTATCCGACGCCATTTTTCTTGTTTTGATTAGCAGCGCCTCGCGTGGTGAGAAAAAGAACTATATACTTCAATTTGCCGCGGCATTTTGTAAACAGCGATTGAATTGGCTATCAAATGTTTTGGCATATTATAAAGTGCCAAGGCAATTTACATTTTGCCTTCGGCATTTCATAGAACAGCGAGCGTTTGTGAATTGACGACGCCGTTTGTAAAATGCGGAATCATACAATTTGCCTGCGACATAGACATGAAGCTACAGATAAAAATGGAGGGCAAAGTTGGGAACAAAACTTGAGTCAAATACCTACTTATATCTATCTCGCTCTCTGTGGCCCTACCTCTCTTTTTAGTGTGAACTGTAGTATTGCTATCTTCTTGTTTAAATCTCCTTGTAAATTCTTCGAAATAGCCAATTCACTAACCAAATAAGAAGTTAAATAAATAAATAATTAATATTTGAAACTTAGATTACCTAGTTAAATAAAAAATCACAAAATTGTCGGCCATTTAGGCTTAATGTGTTGGCGAATCAGGGAATTACAATCCCAATTTCTGAGGTATCGGTAATGTGGCAACATCGGCCGAATCCGGCCCATCATGGCGGTTGTTTACTATGCAGTTGATTTCGTTTGAGATTTTTCAAGGGACCTTATCATTGTTTTGTCTGAAGAAATGGTACAAAATTGTATAGTGCGTGGTTGCGGTAGTTCGTGTTGTCCTGGAAGTGATATAAAATTCCACGCGTAAGTGTTTATTTCGTGATTTCTGACAGTGGATCATTGTTAACATATTTCTTTGTATTTTCACAGTAATTACTTCCTAAAACGTTTTACCAGTATTTAAACTTATTATTAAATGTTACATATGTCAAGAAAAAGAAGATTTTACATTGAGTTTCATTGACTTTGAGCAAATTTAAAATTTTTGTTTCTATAAGACATTTTGAAGTAGTATGACCATATTGAGGATATATCTGGGACTTTCTGTGGGACCTTACTTATCTAATTTTGCATAATGTTTTCTACGGCCGTTTACTGTAATCAATCCATATCCAAATCCGTCTGTCAACTGCCAAATTAAAATCTGTTTTCTATCAAATATCCACAGTTTTCGATGCCTTTACACTTTCTTAATGTTGTAATTCATCTTAAAACAAAAACATCGAAAACCTTTTTTCATAATCATATTAAGTGCACTTTATCAAGACACACTGTTTAAACGTAAATCAGTCTTTGTCGTCCTGAGAAAAATAAATAAAAGGTTACCCTACTTAGAAAGAGAGAGCCTGCCCACAGAGAGCGAGATAGTGATACATAGGTTGTGCTTCAAGTAGGTATTCTAAGTCTGGCCTCCATTTTTATCTTTAGCTTCATGGACATAGATACTAGAAATCTACAGGTTGTAGGCTTGCTCCTTCCACAATACAAACAAAGTAAACACATTACACATGACCACATTAAGGTTTATGGTGGATTTACACTATGCGGAAATTAGCCGAGTCAAGTCGAAAAAACAATTCATTCATTTTTCATCCCCACCCCACTGTTTTTGTTAAAGCAGCATTACATTTCTTTGCAGTAACTAGAACCAAACCAAACCCCACCCCTAGATCATTTAACTATATTAATCACGGTACATCATGGATGTAAATGTTTATATAATATAGATCTGAATGATTTTTAACAATAATGTAGTTTAAATAATTAAAAGAAAAGTAAACAACTTACAATAGTAGTAAAGTTAATACAATAGTAGTAATGCTACACAACAAATAAAAAATAACATGCATTATTTACAATAACACAAAAACCCTCAGTTTGCTGGAAAATAATAAGACTAAAGGCGCCTAACCTCAAATTTATTTTCCAGATGCCCTGCTTAAGATTAGATTGAATTAATAATACTGAAATTCTGATAAAACCGATGTACCATCAGATTTATCAGAACAAGTTGATAGAATAACGAAACGCAGATGTAACAACGCTTGATGACCCCATCGATACGATAAAATTATACATCTATCACTCGTATGGCGAGTGACTCTGGTACTTTGATACTTGCAGGGGCTCATTCCCGCGCCACACAAGAAGTCAAACAAGCAGTGAAAGCTACTACACGCGCCGATGGAATGCATCATAGTATGTCACTTTAATTGGGGTTAAATGTAGGAAATAACTTGTACTTACAGCATTTTGATACGTGTGTTGAAGGCACACGCAGGTGTGCAAACGTTAAGGTACTAGAAACCCATCGTGAACGCAATTAGCACGGAATAAACCAAAATTCACGTCTAATATCACTGACACATTGATGAGTAATAGGCTATGTATTACTTTTCTCTATGGTAATAGGCAGCAAAAACGAATGGCGTAGTAATTCGTAAGGATGTGCGTAAGTATCGATATCATGGGAATTCTTGGCATCGTAAAGGTATCGATAAAATTATAATTTATATTTATGGTTCACGCGTCGTGTGCTACTATGTAGTTATGTACGTGTAAAAATATTATGTTTAATGTAAAATATATTTATTTATATTTTATACGTTCTTAAATTAATAAGTGTTCTTGTTTTTAATCATCACTTAGCACTACTTAGCAGACTTATTGAGTTATAAATATAAATAGACGTAACTTGTCGTAAACGTAATGTTTTGTTAAACAAACAGTGCAACAGTGAATTAATTTAATGAGTGATTAAGTATAGAAATATCGATACTTATCATTAAGCTTTCATGACTACAACATTACTTTTGTTTGCTCATATTGGCAGCAATGAAGTTACGCCATCAATGGTAACCACCATAGACTACGTCATCATCTATTAAGGTCGGTGCACATCGCATCATATTTTTTATTATGTCAGTGTGTCTGGCGTGGCGTGGAATCATAGCGTGGATACGCTGAAAGTATTACGAAATTCATTTTCGTTAAAAAAAAATCTAAAAAACAGAGCCGATATCCACTGACTCGGCAGACTGGAGTTTCATTGACCCTACAGCTTTCAGCCCTCACCAGTAGCAAATGATAGGGACCTTTCTCTACAGTGGCGCCAACTAGTGAACGCAACAATGATAGCTCTCATAGCTGAATCATGGTCATCATGGTTCTCAAAACCAAGTCGTTGCCAAAATAAAAGAAGAAGAAGAATAAATTAAATACTGATATATTTTGTATAGCCTGACCAGGAACATAAAAACCCTCGCCATGCTGCGGAAAACTAATGGTACTAATTTCTTTTAATGGCAACAGTAACTGAAAACTTCATTTACATGTCACCTTGCATGTCAGTCTATTGTTGTCAAAGTGTAAACAAACTTTATTTTAAATGTTTGCAATTGATTTTGTGAATTAAATTGCTAAAATATTTTTATAGTCGTGAAAGAAAAGTGGTTCACGATGTGTTAATGTATTTGTCGAAAAGAAATATTAAGGGTTCGGACAATATTTTCATTGAATAATGTTTCCGACAAAGGTTGTCAAATTGACTGACATGTTTATCGTATAGTACAGTCCACTATGAAAATTAGCTGTAGTCTGTTTCAACTACCTATTTTAAAGTTTTTTGTCACTTTCTAAGTTTTGAATTTTATGGAATTGGGAAAGAAGTACCGAGTTTGAAGCGTTCATGAGCAGACATTGCAGTTGAATATTCAAGTTCTGAATTTGATTATTGATGAATAATAAAATAAATCCTACTAGCTCGATTGATGGTTTCATTTAATTTATTTAAACCAGGTTACCTTTAATAATATTTTTCGTTAATTTATGAAAATATCAAATTAGCCCGTAATCCTGAATCCTGATACATAAATTTAGCCTATTAATTTAACACATGTACGACTGTACTCAGTGTTGCACTATCAAATGCAATTAAAGCGCCTCTATGCCAGGGTTTTTATGTTCCTGGTCAGGCTATAAATACATCTTTTATTCATTAAAATTTAATGTTTAGAAATGCTAATAATTTGATTTAATTACGAAAATGCCATGCTGTAACATTCCAAGTTCGCCAAATTGATAAGAGCCACAGTTTTAGTGTCACAAAAATCTGGTACACACACCAGTCTTACTTGCTGTCCATCCTCCCCTGAAAACAAAAATGAATGACATTTAATCATGTATTAATAAATTTCGTTATTTGCACTATATCTAAGTAGAAAAACTTCATACCTTTATAAGTATCTGTTGCAAATTCTGTACAATTTCCGCTGAAATATACAGCAGGGCAGTTATAAATGATAAAAGGATCTGTGTCTATACAGGGTGTACTAGGAACAGTATCAGGACATGTTGGTGCCAAATGTCGCCATTCTAATGTCTTCTTCATGGCATCTAAACTTGTTTCCAATTTACTGTAGCGCATGATGTCTTTTATGGGTTCACCTGAGGATCCTAAGCATAAAAAACCTGAAATGCATATTATATAAAATATTATAGTTTGCTGTTTCCAAATTCAAAATAATTTTGTACATTCTTGTATAAATTGTGTGCATACCACCAATTTCACATTCATATGGGTTGGATACTCGGTTGAATGACTTATATTCAATAGCTTTGGGAAATAGACCTGTAATTACAGAAAATGAATCTTGTTATATTTTTCTGATTAACTTCTGTTACGAAGAAAAAATCAAAACTGTTATAAATAGTTCTACTCACAATAATGAAAAGGTTTTTGTGGCAACATAATACCAGTGGGATCTTTACAACCAGGCATGATATCTAAGGGGGCAACAGAACTAATTGCAGCTGAAAAGGCATCCACCGACTCTGCAGAGGCTATTACATCTGCCTCATTGAGAGTATGCTCATTTGCATTGTTTGCAAATACTCCACCTGGAAAATTAAATTAATTTTATAAGTCAAGTACATAAATAGGCCAAATCTAACTCTCATTAATTAGCTTATGCTTTTGGCTTACCAGCAATAATAACTCGAACAACCTTTGTCAGTTCTTCTTGATACTGACTAGTCCCAGATATACCAGATAACCATTCAAGCAACAGATTGAGGGAAAACAAATGATCAGCCTGCTTTGAGGCCATGTTAAGACCTGATAGGATCACTATGTACCTGGAAAAATGCAGTAAATCATTTTATGAATGGTTAAATAAATATATTACCACAAATCATACGAATTTTAGGCTCTGTGGATGAAGTTGCAGTCAAAAGATATTGTCCATTAAACATACCTATCATTACTCAATTGAGGTAAAGGTTTCTGAATGTTACACCCTGCCCAGCAAACATCTTTTACTGAGAAAACACCATCCTCATCTTCAGAACCTGTGTGCAGATATAGAAAGAAAAATATAAACACTGCATGTAATTTTTAATGAAAAATGTAGAAAATTTTGATTATCTCTTACCTAAAATCGCACAGACCACACCAGTTACTACAAAGTGGACATTAATACAGTCTCCTACTAATTTGATTCTCTGCAATTCATCTTCCAGTACCAGGCTATCTTCGTCATGTACAAAATGTGTCCTGAAGATAGATTTGTTTGTAAATTATTGCTGCTGATAACCATAAATATTATTGTTTGTTAATAACATTACCATCAAATGATTACCTTGCAGGCTGCGGAATAATCTCTAATTGGTCTGATAACTCTTTAAGAATACTTGGTTTTAATACTTGCAGCTTGAACAGTGTTCCTATGATAACACACATTGTATCCTTCTCGCGCAGATCACACAATTTAAGTACTTTGTAAGTATTCGACCATTTCTTTCTAATCACTGGCTCTAGGATATTTCTAAACGTATTTAATCGGGCTGAGTATATGTGGGCATATTGTTTGGTAAAATCACGGGATACTTGATAAAACCTCTTAGAACAATCTTCATATTTCAATGAATGTCTTTCCAGTTCACGGGGTTCCAAATCCCCTTCCGTCTGAGCAGCTGACGTATCAGCAACTTTGAATAGCATTATTTTTAGTTAATTTCTACAGAAAATAAGTATTTTCACCGTAACGCAATCGGCATTAATTGCAAAACATTAAATATAATCACTTTTCTTTCTTTGCTTCAGTTGGCGCAAAAATTTGTTTGTTACACTTTCTGTCAGTGTCAAAGATGACGTTTATTTATTACTATTTTAACGTTTTATTGTGACTCTCGATTCAGTTTGTCAAGTAAAAAGAATGATTTAAATACGATCATATCGTATTCAAATCGTGTTTTTAATAATTTAGTCCGTGGTAGTGGGATCTTGGCTGAGGATTGCAGGAGAATAATGAAGAGTGTGATAGAGGTATTGGATTCAATAAAGGTGGATTCGCTAACGAATTACGGCACATAACAAGACCATTAACTAATAATCCTTGCTACATTGTCACTGGCGAATAGAAAAAAAAATTATAACGACCCATAGGAAAAATGGCGGGAATTCAAAAAGTCCGACTAAATAATTTGAATATAAATATTAAAAACGCTTTGATTGTTGGTATTATCATCGCAAAATGTAGTCCACGTACGATTGGTTCCAAAAAGAAAAACGGAGATATTCGTGGAATAACATCTTTTACCTTGAGAGATTCAGAAGTCGACACAATCAACGTTGATGTTTGGGGATCGCAATATTTCATATTAACTTTTTACGAAAGATTTCTCGTCGGTGATGTTGGTAAGTATAAAATATTATGTATTATTTGTTTACAAGGCTTTGTTAAAAATGTATTAATTTCCTAAGTGAAGGAAATGTTAGGGCTCTCTAGTATGGGTTTTTAAGCATTGTTAGGTAATTTTACAGCCTACGTAAAGTACAGTCAACAACACATCACATTTTACATTTTTGTATCGTATAAAATAACACCACAATTGCTTATAATATAACCCACAACTTAAAATACCGATGCAGGGTCGGACTGGGCCGGAAGGGCCCGGGTGGCTGATAGCAATCCCGAGGCCCGAGACTAGATCATGTAGTAGGGAATTTAGTGCAAGAACCCCTCCACTTTGGTATAGAAGGCTCATTTTTGCAACAGTGGTTCTTCGGGTGCTCCTGAGTGGATTTCCGTCGGTAGACATCGGGAGCCCCCCCTGTGGTAGCAGGGGGAGGGGGGGCAAGTTTCCTTCCGCCGCGCTTCACTTTAAGGCCCATATCTTCAAAACTATGGGTATTAGGGCAAGTGTGGTATCATTTTCGGATAATTAAAGGATGGCGAATTCATTTCTAGAACAAACTTTTTGCCTTTTCATACAAAAAAATTGAAATATTGAGTAAAATTCACAAAAACCTAAAAGTTTTTTTTTTAATAAACGTCATTTACTTTTAAACAACTGGAGATAATCTAATAAAAAAAATATGACCTGAAAGCTACATTTATCAGGATTATAAAAATATAACATTGTATGATACTTTTTTCGCAAAAAGTAGGTGAAAAAAATTTTTTCTTCAGGACACAGCGGGCGATTTTTATTGCGCATCGGAAAAAAATATTTATTTTATCCATGAATTCATACTATTTGTGATAGAGCTTATTTTAAGAAATGTATCTGACCTAAGCAGAGATTCTACTTCGGCGTAGAAAAAGATAAGATAATTTCTTAAATTTAAAAAATAATCATACTGTCGTTCCTATAACTACTTTTAAATAATTATAGGTGCAATAATATTCGCCATACACCAACCTACCTACCAGCAATGCAAAGAGAAGCTTAGTGTGTACGTTTCTTTAAATAATAATAAAATTGTAGTTTGACCCAGTTGTTGTTGTTGTTGTTTCAGCCAAATGACGTCCACTGCTGGACAAAGGCCTCCCCCAAGGTTTTCCACAATGAACGGTCCTGCGCTGCCCGCATCCAGGCTCTTCCCGCCATATTCTTGACCCAGTACAAAATAAATTTTCTAAAATATTTTTTTAAAAATAATCTACAGCTATTTGTCACCTGGGTGTTTTAGGGCTGATTTTTCAATCGTCAGATATTTTTTAACTGTAGAATAACCTTGTCATTTTGACATATTTCCCGTACTAAAACTGTCAATGTGCCAAACTTATTCTTCAGTTAAAAGTTATCCGACGGTTGAAAAATCAGCCCTTAGTCTAACATTAATANTAACTACTTTTAATTAATTATGGGTGCAATAATATTCGCCATACACCAACCTACCTACCAGCAATGCAAAGAGAAGCTTAGTGTGTACGTTTCTTTAAATAATAATAAAATTGTAGTTTGACCCAGTACAAAATAAATATTCTAAAATATTTTTTTAAAAATAATCTATAGCTATTTGTTACCTGGGTGTTTTAGTCTAACATTAATAATAAGTTAAACTTTGGATACTAGTTATAAAAACAGAATGTCACTTTTTCGGGTAAAAAAAAACACTGTGTATCGTCGCCCCAGCAAGGGTTGAGCTCGTGCAGCTTGTCGGCCAAGTAATTGTGGTTGCGGAACAGCCAGAAGATCAGGTTGACCTGATCTCAACATCAAGAGAAGAAGAAGAAGAGCGTTGCGCTTAGCTAAATTATGTTTTTGTGACGAGTGGTTTCCCCACAATAGTCCAGCGGCGGCGGGGTTCAAACCAGTGTTCCTTGGACCCCGAGTCGGCCAGTCTGACATCTTCACCGTTCGGTATTGTAGCTTTGTTCTATAGTTCAGGATTCTATGTGAGTATCTACTGCTTGACTGCCAAAAATCCAACCAATGAAGGCCTGGGCATCATGAAAGAAACATAAATGGTCAAAGCCCTCTTTCCCACTGGGCACTTTAGGCACGTGCTCAGGGCCCCGCGACGGAGGGGGCCCCCGTCTGTCCGTCTCAAAATACCTTCTTCTAGATGACAAGGGCCCCCTTGATCCGTAAGTGCCCAGGGCCCCTAGTAGGTTAAAGAAGGCCCTGTGTTTACATAACTTTTTGTCCTAAATTAAATTAGAGAAGTTATACATAAGCAAAAAGGATTTTTTTAGCTTATAACTTCTTCAATCTTTAATTTAAGGCAAAAATTTATATTAACATATTTGTAGGCAAAGCAATTTTCTACAAATTATGACTGTACAATTTTTTTGTACGACGCATAGTTTCCGAGACATGCACGCGGGCTACCGTAGCACAGGGGCCACGCTGCGCGGGCCCCCTGTGCTACGGTTGCCGCATGCCCCGCAACCCAGGCCGTGGGGGGCCCGCGCAGGCTGGGGCCCGGCTGGCAAATGCCACCCTGACTGTATGGCCAGTCCGACGCTGTACCGATGTACCGTCGTCCGTAATTTCATGCTGTTCATACTTTTCCAGTGGAAATCTCATCCCCAAAAATATGCGTCAAAAATGCTGAAAGTGAAATATACCGGCCACTGGTAGGTCAAACATCAAATAATTATCAAAACACAGAAAAGGTAACCTTTCTCAACGAAATATTTAATTTTATGATTATTCTTTACAGGTGTCGTCCCCTTTTTATTTGTCTCTGAATGAGGGGATGTCCGATGTGACTATTCATAGTGGCGACACATTCAGCTTGTATCTGCCTCTCCTGCACATACCGACCAAGCCTTCTGCTGGCTATTATGGGCTAGCAGAAGTTCTGAAACTTCCAGGTAGTTCGCTAGTTCTAACTTGACTAAACTCACTTTGATATTGGAAAACTGTCTCTTCTTCAAAGTATATTTTTAGCATCAAGACTTGTGCTTTTTTCAGAGGACAGTAATAACGTGTATGTCGATCTTCTGGTAGTCGTAAAATCTGTAAAACCGGTCAAAAGTATTCGGACTAAAACAGGTAAATAATTTTCTCTGGTACTTAAGGTACAGATGCTAGATGTCCATGGTAATGGTCAATTGTTTGCAGGAACAGAAATGTCAGTACGAGGAGTTGAGATAATGGATAACACCACTCCTGCAACGGTTACATTAGATATTTTCGATATCGACACAATACAAAGGTAGCCTTAGTAAAATCGCAGTACGAACAATTCCCCATCGATATTGTTTTGTTTTTTATTATTTTGCTAATGAATGTGAGCAGAGCAGAAGAATGGCGTCCTCTAGAGAGCGTGTTGTTCATCGCTGATGGACGCGTATCTTGGCGCGGGCGCGGCGTGACCGTTCAAGTCAGCAGTCGCACCGTCATCACGCACCAGCCGCATACAGCTGACGCCGAGTCGCTCCGGCTGTATATTCGCAACCAGGCTAACACAAGTAAGACACAGCTATGATCTGAGCCCAGAGGCCTCGGGTGATACGTTAGCAATGGCATATTTTCAACACCTACTACCCATTTACGTTACTCCGGGTGCATATACGAGTACTTAAACTTACGCTAACGAGGAGTCGATTCGTGAAATGAACGCCACAAATGTGAAAGCGGAAAAGGAGGCTTATATGGACCATACACCCTTTGACAGTCTGGGTAGTAGCCCCACAAACATCATTGCTGGTTAAGGCACGTTACTGCATGAAAGTCCATCAAAAGCCTCAGCCTCTTACGGCTCAAGTTTCTTTCTCACCGCGAGGCTGTCTAAGGCAACACCGCCCACTTGCCAAAATTAGCACCCATGCCCTGCCAAGACGTAGCCGACATGGCTTTATGTGTCTGCTAGATGCTACAACAAGGCTGCTCAACCTTTTGAAGAGTCGGGCCAAACGGTGGATTCAGTCGTTAACGACGGGCCCCTTACCTATTTATTTATTTAAAGGCATATATTTCCTAGTTCAGTTACTCTCAGGATAAGCGCAATAAAAACTCAACCATACTAGCGCGGGCCACTTAAAATTATGTATTTCACGCGTCACCTGGGGTTGTGCAGCCTTGTGCTATAAAAATTGTGTAAAGTGGTCGTGTGGTGGCTTTATAATATTATGTATATGTCTGCTAGACAAAAGAAATAGTGCTCAGTGGCCTTATGGCTCTGTGTCTATTAGAAGGCGGCGAGGCAGCAGCATGGGCCGCATGGAGCGGAGAACGCAGTAGTGCGGCGTCGGTGGCGCAAATCCGCGACCGGCTGGCGGGCGGCGCGCCCTTCTGCGCGTCGCTTCATGCCATACTCACGCATCTCGACTTGGACGACATTGTTAACACTGAGTATGAATTTATACTTTATTTTCATTTACAAACGTTGCGGGTCCAATGACAGTTAACTTTCCCCCGGGACAAACTTGACCTTCACTGGTTTTTTTTTAAAGATTATTAGCAATTTGTATTGCACAAATTACTAATAGTCCCGTTAGCCCTTCGTGATAAGTTACATAAGTTTGTTAAGAGTGAGCTCACCACAATAGTCGAGCGGCGGTGGGATTCAAACCCGCGTTCCTCGGATCTCGAGTCGGCCACTCCGACACCTTCACCGTTCGGCTATCGTGGCTTATTGGCGGTCAAGCTGTAAATCCTGGCTACACAGGAGTTGCAGCGGTGTGTTTTCATTTCCTACATCCTTTTGGTAAGTACAGTCGATAGCTCAAGGTAAACACTCTGTGGAAAGTAAGTGTAAATTAAAAAGTGCTCCTTCTTCAACATACGTTTGATCTGCTGTCGACTGTACATGACGTATTTAGTTGATGACCATATATCGTAAAGGTGATATAACGAGTTCGATTCCCAGCTTGATCAATTAAAGGAAAACTGTGACTAATCTTGAAAATATTGCTTTACCTTATCCTAGAGAGAACAACGACGAGTTGCGAATTCGTTTTGCTGATCACACGGGCGAGTTGAATGCCCGTGTCTCCGTTAACATTTTGGAACAGACCCTTGGATACACTGTAAGTCCTTCACTACACTACTACTATGACCTTAGCTGCGTAGATCGGAATTCTTGCGTGGATCTGAGCCCCGATTACGGTAATTTTTATTTAAAAATGTTTTGACCAATCGTATCGCAGAATCGATGAAACGCGTCTGGATTGGAGACGATAAAAATTACCGTAATCGGGGCTCTGGTTTTGTGGAAAAATTAAAATACTGCTGAGTTGACTGTCCACGCAACGTAGCGGTGTTAGAACACCTAAAACGTAGATGTTTTTCCTCAAAACAGATCCACTCGTGAAGGTCCGGCCACGCAGCGAAAGGCCTTCAGTTTCTTTTATTCCTCTAAAGTCCGGTCACCGAGCACGAAGAATTTCGTCCAATGACCCCAAGCTACCGATCCTTATCACTCGCGTGTAATTATATTGCTGTCGCGACTGTGCGACGGGCGGGAGCAGTGAGTGTGCGAGCGCGAAAACAATATAATTACGCGCGAGCGATAAGAATGAGTAGCTGATGCAGTCCTGTTGTCCCCCCTGGGGGAGCCAAGCAGGGGGGACAACAGGACTGCACCGAGTAGCTTGTAGTGATTGGACGAAATTCTACGTGCTCGGTGACCGGACTATAGCATGCATAAATACTATAAGCCCTAATACATTTAAATAAAAACTTATTATATGGACTTTAGTCGGAAGCAATGAAAGCCATGTCGTCCGAAGATCGCGCGGCGCTTCGCTGGAAGGTGCTCTTGGAACAGTGCAGCGCCAGACTCGCGGGATCTCCACCCCGGCTCATCGTACTGACGCTGCGGCGCGCCTCGCCTGCTGATCCTATACCTTTGTATTGATTTTAAGTGTAACACTATAGTATTAATTCAATATAATTTAAGTAAGTAAGTGGTTGTACTCTCATCTTGCGACCTTTTAGACTATATTTCTTGGGTCTTGCCTGATGCTAATCCTTTGTAACTCTTTGTAATAATTTATTTAGCCTATCCAGAACTATCTACTATTATAACCCAGTATATTCAGCAAACATTTAAATAAGTAGTGAAGTCACTGATATTGATATTGCTGCTAAATTTTTTCTTTCAATAATGCTTACACAGCATTACGAAAGAACGAAACAGACAGTACGAAATAAAATTATCTATTTCAATTACGAGTACCTACATATAAGTAATCCTCTTTCTATTATTATATTAGTCTCAATTTTAAAGTTCGTTATTTAATCAATTACTTAGTACTGAAGGTCTTTCAAGACATAAATTCACTTGGTTACAAAACCAAGACTCGCGATATCGATTCAACAACACGGCAAACACAATCCTATCACTACAACCATGGACAAGCCGGAGAAAACAGAGTTGGTCTACGAATACACGAAACGACGGAAGGAGTTTGGAAAGCAGCTCCTGTTCGAAGACCATGGCCCTGAAATGCGAGCGAGTATACCATGTAACCCGGCGCTATACAAGAACTACATCCTTCGCAATCCCATACATGCCGGCGTACAACATACGTGTTCTATGTCCGAACACTGGGTGAATTCAGAAAGGTAAGTATGTATCATATGTATGTAGTGTAAGAAAAATATTTATTTCACAGCAGCAATCAATTTGAGAAACGTTTCTTTCCAAACTTAATTCCTTAGTTTACCTTGTGGTGGTCACTACTATGGGTATATTGCCGTCACTGTTATTTCTTAACAGTTAATTTTTTGTAGATTTTCAATGATGAAATAAAGTAAGAAGAGCTTCTAGCGAGATTTGTATCAAGTACTCAACAAATTCCAGATTCTTTATTCTTGAAGCTGATATTGCTTTCAGAACTCAATACTCGTGTTCAGGCGTCAATCACGTCGAGGGTGGATGGCCGAAAGATATCAACATGGCTGACCCCGAAGCCACTCAGAGATACCGCCGCAAGATCGAGAAAGACGATGCGTATATTCACGCCGTCATGCACTTGGGCCATGTATGTTATCAAATTGTTTGTGGTTATTATAACTGCGTAGTTATAACAATTGAATTGTCTTTAAACTAAGATAATTTTAAAGTCGTTCAACTTTTTGATCTCATGTTTTTAGTGCGTTATGTATAAAGAAAACATAAGATGATTTCCCTAACACCTGAAACAATTAGCTAGGTTAAGTCGACCATGTCTTTAAAACTACTAAACCTATTTTTATGACATCGTCACTCTTTCCTAAGTTACAGTCAATATAAGCATAATATCAAATATGTAGCTCTAACCACTAGCAGTAGCACTAACACAGAAAATTACTACCACAGAGTATGGAGCACAATATTCTCCAGAACAACGCGCTAGACATGTACCAAATATACTATTCGGAGTTGCCCGCCATATCGCCGGTGGAAAAGAGCAGTTGCCATACAGTTAACGTATATCGTGAGCCAGGAGCCCGACGGCCTGTGCGTTCGCTCTCATGGCAAGCGGAAGGCGGAGCTCGCCTGGCCGCTGCTCACGCTGACGTAGACTTGACCAGGGCTAATAGAATCCAGCAGTTGTCATACATTTGGGACATAGGTGAGTCAACGAAAACCCCCAAGTAGTCTGTTTCTTTCCATACTGTGAATGTATGTGAGTCAACAATGACACCTTGGTAGACAGTTGCCACACCATGCACGTGTATCGATTATCAAAAATAATTTCAAATCACTACGCACTAAAAAACGAGTAATAAATACGCAATGTCCATAAATGAGAAATATTATTACAGAAAACGCCAATGCGCCAGAATTAGCCATCAGGCCACCACAACCTTTATTAGATTTGCAATATAACCAACGAGATCCAAATATACTCGTCGGCGGGATGTTGAATGGCCAGGTAATCATTTGAACTGTTGTCTTTTGTAGTTTTGGTTCTATAGAAGTAATTATTAATTGTATCAATTTTAGGTAGGCTGGTGGGATATGCGCAAGGGCGGCGACCCGGTAGGCGTCTGTCCACCATACGTTGCGCATCGAGACCTCGTCAGGAACGTACTATTTATAAATTCGAAGACGGGCGCAGAGTTCTTTTCTTCGTCACCAGATGGCGTTGTAAAATGGTAAACCATTACAACTGACTCTTCACGAAACAAAACTACCTAGTATACGTTAAATTATTTTCAGGTGGGACACGCGAAACATGAGCGAACCAACAGATTCCATGATAATCGACATTGTTAAAAATCCAACAGATGTACCGAGTGTCGACAGAGCAATAGGTATATCCGCCTTAGAATATGAACCAACTATACCAACAAGGTAAAGTAAACAATGCATTTGTGGTACGTTGCTAAGAATGTTGTGGTGACCTAAATAAAATCTAACAAAGAACGTTTTACAGATTCATGGTTGGAACCGAAACTGGGTTGGTAATAGGCGGAAATAGAAAAGGGAAAAATGCTGTGGAGAAACTTCCATCAAAAGTAATTATACAGATAGTGTTTAGTCGTGATTTGAAATACCAATATGTAATGAGTTAACAAATTAACTGTTTTCAGTATGAAGCCCACCTTGGTCCGGTATACTCTCTCCAAAGAAATCCTACGTTCTTGAAGAACTTCCTAACTGTCGGTGATTGGACGGCTCGAGTATGGAGCGAAGATTGTCGGGAGTCATCAATTTTATGGACTTATTCTCACCGGACAAAACTTACTGATGGAGCGTGGAATCCGATTAGGTATTCACTCTCTACATCGAAAAAACAAAACGAACCTATTAACAAAATTAACGCATTCTTTTTTATTTTAGGTTCTCATTAATTTTAGTCACGCAATGGGATGGATGCTTATCTTGTTGGGATTTGCTGAGAAGGCGTAGTGCGCCCATTGTGACAGCGCAGCTATGTGACGAACCGTTATTACGTCTTCGACCACATGAAGGGGTATAAAATACTTTCACCTAAAAAATGATACATAACTTTTAATACAGAGACTTGTAAGTTATGATTATGTTTCAGGGTCTCTTGGTAGCTTGCGGTAGCAGCAAAGGAACCGTATATTTAGCGGAGTTATCGGAGAATTTGGGTACAGCAGACAAAAATGACAAACAGCTTCTGACTCACGTAACTATTTTCTTAAAAATACACTGCACTAAATTGGTGCTTATTTTTAAGGCCAATATTTACTAAGAAACTAAGATCATGTCATTTGCAGATATTAGATCGTGAAAACAAACGCGAGCGCATACTCGAAGCCCGCATGAGGGAACTGAGACTGAAGATGAGACAAGACAGAGACAACGGACAGCAAACTTCAGAGGGTGACGCCACGGGCGCCGACAGGGACTTGGAGGAAGCTACGGCCGAATACATGCAAGCTGTTAGTGAACTACAAGCGCAGCAGAAGACTCCTTAGTTCTGAATATTCAAGCACTTCCACAATATTATCCTGTTTAATTGACCTTGATCTATTTAATGACGCCTATTACTTTACTATGCCTTTTCTGTTACTATTTTCAAAATTAAGTATTTAAATTATCAAATTAGCGCTGCTCTAATCAAAGTAACCTCTATTGTTAGGAAATTTATTGTTATTGATATTATTAAAAAATAAAACAAATATTTGTGACGTCAATCTCCGTGTTAAAACGACTTATTTTACAATAAAATAAAGTACAGAACTAATTTACCGCTAACACACCCGCCATGATTTCCGATGATCATAGACAGAGTTTAGTTTTTCTCGTCCTTTGGTTCCTGGTTGTTGAATCCGATGAAGAACCACTTGTGCTCGATATTGGCGCCAACGCCGGTGGTGCTTCGCTGGAAGGCATCGGCGTGTTTCTGCAGCACGTGATGAACCGTCGCTTGCGACACGTGAGGGAATAGCGCGCGTACGTACGACACTACGTAGTCTAAGCTGGCACCGTTCGGGTGCACCTGGAAAAAACATTAGGTAACTAAGCTTGTGGTCCTCCAATAAATACAGCTCGGAATCTTTTATTTATGCGACTTCAGATTCTATCGTTAGATTTAACGCAATCCTTTACAGCTAAAAGGGAAAAAAACAGTAAAATGGTTCAGTCACTACTTGTGATTTACAATAAAAAATAAATAGTTCAACAATATTTACCTGCAAGAATGCAGACACGACTCCAATAAGTTTGGCTTCACCGCAGCCGGCCTCCACGGCTTCCTTGAGGTGCACCTTGGCATCCAGGTCGTCGGGTAGCGGCGGCGGCGGAGGCGGCTTAACCACCGGCGACGGCAACGGCGGCTGAAAACACGTGACAATAAGTTAAAGGCAAGTCAAGTTGTAAGGTTGGATAAATTGCTGTTGCTCGTAATAGTAGATACATACGATGTGTATGTAAATAAAAACAACTATGAGAACCATCTAAATCTAAACACATGAACAAAAGTGGTAAAAAGGTAAAAGTGATTACAAATAGTATGTCAATATTGACGCATATAATACAACTACGAATATTCCTGCTTAATTTTTTATTAAACGGCAATACACTAAATATTTCGGAGCTATATACTCACGTTCTTGTTTTCCATTGCGCCTTGTAACGCCTGCCTGGCAATGAATTGTGCTTTGAATTTCTCCATTTCTTTCTTAGCCTCGGCTTTAATGACGTCAACCTCATTTTTATACGCCTCCAGCTGGAACTTGAGGCTATCGTTCTCTGCCTGTAAAAAACAAAATATGTATTAGCATCAATTACGCCCAATACACATTTTTTTCAGTGATCAGCCAATATGCCTGTAACAATTCGTTATGTGCCAGGCACATAGCCAGTAGGTACAGTGGTATGAAATGGTGTAGCTTGCATTCTTTTTATTGAAAGAATAATAAATTAAATTGCAGTGTTATGAACCTTGCAGAAAAGCCAGCTTACCTTCAATGTTTGTATAGCGTCGCTATTGCCCATGTCCAGTGGTTTGTTATTATACCCATTAAAGTCATCCTCATTAAGGAATTTCTCAGCAAACTCCTCTTTCAGTGTATTGAAGTCCTGTAAATAATCATTGACATAATGTAATTACGATAAACTTAAAATATTTAGCATTTATCCTAAAACAAATATGATTTTATACTGTACCTGATAAATCACCTTGACAATGAAGATCATTTACCTGACACAGCCGTCTTCACCATCGCCATTGATTCAATTGAAATATGTTTGAAGAACTTTACAGGATAGTTAAGAAGTTTAAAATAAAAATAAACACAACAATATAGTATAAAAAAAACTAAAAGGTTGTTGTCAGAATTAGAAAAATTAATATGTAATATTTGTTAACGGTGTCTGTCAAGGTGGTAACACCCAAAAGATAAGAAGAATGAATACTTATTCGTTTAGGTATGTAAGGCGCTGAGCAGACAGCGGACAACGTTGGACAGGCCATTTTTTAACCGTTTCACCATATGAAAAGTTACTCAGCTTTGCATCATCTCACAGCTTTGTACTTACATAACACTTGCAGTTTTAAGTTCCAACTTGACCTTCACTGGTTGGGTTTTTATTGGCGGTCAAGCTGTAGATCCTGGCTACACAGGAGTTGCAGCAGTGGGAACGAGAGGTGGGAATAGTCCCGTTGCAGACTTGCAGTTTTAAGTTGGTGATTGTAATACTGTATTTCTCACTTACGCTAGTTGCCGCAAGGTCAGTTGACAACGCGCTAGATGACTTATTGAGCAGTTGCCATGAGTTAAAAAAACAATAACGCATACCATAAGTACAATCACTGTTCTGTTCTGAGTCGTAATCTCCTAGCTAGTTCAAGCATCGAGACATACTAACGGTAATCAATGTGGTTCACCCAGCTCGCTTTCTTTTCCTCGCTAGAGTTCGCCAAGTGCACCAAACTTGTTCCTTGTTGTAGCAACCGCAAGAACCATGTGTCCACCAAACGATTTGACCGCCGTCTGACCAGCACCTCACGGCAAACTTTCTATTGCAATGCTCTTTTAATGTGTATATGATAAATTTATTATTATTACACCTATTACGTCTTGAAGATACACAGTACAATAATATTTAAAAAAAAAAGAGATTTATACCTGCGTCATTTTCTGCCACGTCTCGATGTTCTTCCGCTGTGGCTTTGTAAAGTGATCCCATACTCGCTGATGGGCGGCTGCTGTAAACACTTTCGCCACCTGCTCGACTGAGGTTCACAAATAATTATGTTAGGAGAGTCGCAAGACCGTATGACCAGACATACCGAGAACATTCGCGACCGGACGTCCCAGGCTCAATATTGCAGACGAGACCGACTGCCGAGGCGATTGCACTGTCACTACGACTACCTAAGCGACGGCTTGTCGTGAATGTGGCGCTGGACCCGTCACATGGAGACTTGTCTGGGACTCAAGATAGTCAGCCCCAGGAGCCAGAAGTTTCAATGTTGTGACAACATACTTTTATTGTGCTGAGACATGTCATGGAACGTCTTGCTATTTGTATTTAATTTAAAAGAAATTAATATTCGTTTAAAACGGTTAATTTTAAAACAATGAAATGATAAGTAATATATGACCATAATCAGCAAATAATAGTATGTCTATCAAAACAGGCAACTTACACTAACCACAGAATAACTGCAGTTTATGACATTTTTAAAGCTATTTAAAGTCTGAAGAGTTCTGCTGCAGGCAGGCGATCCTTACAGGCAAAATGACTGAGACCAGAGTGACCGACCAGTACTATAAAATATTTTATGACCATTCGTGTTTTTGTTCAATTATTGTAATGGAAGACCCCTTTCTGACTTAATACCATTTCCTCGTAGTAACTTTGGCTTCATTGCTTCTTTTACCCAAGGAGTAGGACCACAACCAAAATTTTATGGGTAGGTATTACTTAGTCGCCCATGATGCTGAATCGCCTAATCGTCGATGATCGAACGCAGAGCGAGCGTCTACCATGCGTTAAACTTACAAGTTAGAAGTAGAAAGGTTCCGCTGCTTATATTGATTCTTTTAATCTGTTTGCATATCCTACCTCTGCTGTAGAATATGCGAATATGAGAAAATGTTTGTATAACTAACGCAAAGGAAATTCTTGCTGAATTTCCTTTGCGTTGTGTGCCGATCGCCAACCATCGACTGACTGATCACCGACCACAAGCAGCACAGGGTACTCGCATGTAATCTACCCTCATAGACCATTATGTAGAGTGACTTATTACATTTTCATTAGACATTATATTCAGAGAAAACTCTTAGGACCATGACCATAAAAATGTTTTCAATTAAGAAAACAGAATGCCTCTTACCTCAGACTAATTAAAAATCAGAGAATATTTCAGACTTGATCATACTTTACCATAATAAGACCCAATACTTACGTTGTTCAAACACTTTTTCGATGTGATTTTTCACTCTATCTTTGCACTCCTGTAATTCTTCTTCAGCTTGCATTTTTTCATTGAAAAGGCGACGGATGTGCGAGTTAGTTCCTTGTATCATGGAATAAAATTGATTGGAATTCTTCTTAGAGCATTCTCCACGTTCCAGCCAGGCAATCAGGGTCTAAAATCAAATTTATACTTCAGCAACATATTACAACTTATTTATTGTGATTATGAAATGATCCAAAATATGTAAAAAAAAACTGCTTTAAATAATTCTTTACATACCACAGTCAGGCTCATTATTGTTTTCCCAGAAATTAACTCATTTGTGTTGTAATTTGTCTTGGTTTTTTTTTACAATGAATGGTATTGCCTGATGTCCTTTTAAATAAATCAATATTTAAAAATTATTTTATACTCACAGGCAGTGCACTAGCAAAGTGTTCTTCATTCTTAATTTTCTCAACCAACTGGACCATAGCAGGGTTGGAGAATGGTTGTATTCTAATTGGGGAAGGAGAGCGGCGATATGACGCCGCCATGCTGCGGCTCGCCATGTCTTGTTGTGACGTCATGTGATGGTGCATATGCTGCTGCTGCACACGCATGGCCTGGCGCTGTCTTCTATCGTACTCATTTTGATCATCTCGGCTCTATAAAATAAGAAAATATGTAGTTTTGAGTTTAATTCTTGCCACTCACGAAGGCTAGTGAGCTTTACTTGTGTGTGTTTTTTTTTAATGTAAACTCACTCACCTTCGTGAAATGCAACAACTATAATCTATTTTGTAACTTTGGGTACATATATTTATTCAAACAACTAAAACCTTGAAACCAAATGTGTTTACTAGAAACGATTGAACAATATTGGGTTGATTGTTACAACATTGTTGTGTACACATTTCGCAGTAATGCCACTTCTGTGTACTCATTTACAATCAGTTGACCTTCTCGAATTCAAAGTATTATCTAGCCATTTCATTAACCCTCAATGAGGATCANCAACAGGTTCCCCTACATATATGAGTTTGATTTCTGTACCTAAAACTCTTCTGTGCACGCACAGACTCTACCTTACAGTAATCTACCTAGCAACCGGTTGGGCTATCGACCGGTTACAGTATCCTTGGGCCGATATTATTTATTGTTATTATTAATAATGTATACAAACAATAATTATTTGCCCCCAGGCTAATGTTGTAGATTAATTTATAGGACGAATGTTTAAAATTAGTTCTGTAGGTAGGCAAGTGCTACAAACAGATTAATGCCCGTATTCACAAACATTATTAGGAGGTCTTACAGTGCGCGTGGACGCACAGGGTCACGCGAATCAATCACAGAGCTCTATTCAACGCTGTGCGTTCGATTTGCTGCTTCACTTAAGCAAGTATCGTTTGTGAATACGGGCGTAATAAATGGATACGGGTGTAAGAAAAGTATTACAAAAATATCTCAAATTGGTTCTTAGTTATGGACTCTGTTTTTGGTTTATTTGAATTGGGAAGAGATAGTGCGGGTAGGCCCCTCACTAGGTGGACCGACGATCTGGTGAAGGTCGCGGGAAGTACCTGGATGCGGGCAGCGGAGGACCGGTCATTGTGGAAATTCTTGGGGGAGGCCTTTGTTCAGCAGTAGACGGTATTTGGCAGAAACTAACGAACTAGGGTGTATGAGTGTAAGGGCTCGTTTCCACGGAAATCCAGTCAAATTCAAATTCAAATAATTTATTCAGTACATAGGCCCTTTTCAGGACACTTATACACGTCCCAAATATACATAGCTTGCCCTACCACCACTTCGGGACAACATATGGGCTGGTGCTGAGAAGAAGTGGCGGAAGAAACTCAAGTCACCTTTGTCAACCTCTTTTGCAATAAAATACGGTAATTTATAGTTACCATGACACGCAATAAGTGCGAGCTAGGCAGGTAAAATCCAGTAATGAAGGATTTGAATTTGAGCTTCTGAATGTATTGTAACTTGATACTTTTCTATATTGTTAACACTTTTTCTAGACTTTACAATTGCGGTCTCCCGTCTCGGTCTAGTCTCGTTCCTTGTCTTAGTAGTCCCTTGTCTCAGTCTCTTGTCTTATCTCTTGTTTCGGTCTCTTGTCTTTGTCCCCTTGTCTCAGTCTCTTGTCTTATCTCTTGTTTCGGTCTCTTGTCTTTGTCTCTTGTCTTTGTCTCTCGTCTCAGTCTCTTGTCTTTGTCTCTTGTCTTAGTCTCTTGTCTTAGTGTCTTGTCTTAGTCTCTTGTCTCAGTCTCGCAGTCTCATTATTTTGTCTCAGTCCCTTGTTACGGTCTCTGGTCTAGGTCTCTTGTCTCGGTCTCTTATCTCAGTCTTTTGTCTCGGTCTAGTCTCGGTCTCTTGTCTCAGTCTCTTATCTTAGTCTCGTCTCGGTCTCTTGTCTCAGTCAGATGATGTCATCATCATCATCATCGTCAGGTCATTATCTTAGTATCTACTTTTTTTTCTGATGGGAAGTGATCAGGCCAAAGGTTGAATCGAGCTTCACTTGGACTGATGCTTATCATTACCTGAAGTCAATTCAAGTAACAGTTGCGGTCTTTCGTCTCGGTCTAGTCTTGGTCTCTTGACGTAGTCTCTTGTCTCGGTCTCTTGTCTCGGTCATTGACTCAGTCTCTTGTCTTAGTCTCGGTCCTTGACTCAGTCTCTTGTTACGGTCTCTTGTCTGGGTCTCTTGTCTCGGTCTCTTGTCTCGGTCTCTTCTTTTAGTCTCTTTTCCCGGTCTCTTGTCTCGGTCTCTTATCTCAGTTTCTTGTCTCGGTCTCTTGTGTCAATCTCTTGTCTCAGTCTCTTGTCTTTGTCTCTTGACGTAGTCTCTTTTCTCAGTCTCTTGTCTCAGTCTCTTGTCTCTGCCACTATACGAACTGCCTTAAGGAATGTGGATGCGGGTAGGAATGAAATGAAACCACAGAATAATAATAAGTACCTACTACGTACAGAAGTTTTACTTCGCGAAGGTATTTAAAAAAATGTATGCTCAATGTCACTAACAATATGGTGTAATTTAGCCTGTCTCAAAAGTCAAGCACCATTTTGTTGACAAACGTCAGTGATCGGCACTGCGCCGAAGCTATAGGGCTGACTTCGGTAAAATGATGTGACGTGAGGTGCCAAACTGCGGAAAATGGCGGAGGAAATACATGATTTAGCATGAATTATCATGAATAATATTAACTACTTATTTAACTCTCAGTGTCTTGAGGCAACTTAAAAAGTACATTCTGTGTTTTTATTATTATTTAGGCAGTTAAATACTGCGCAGTATTTTAGTACACCATTTTCTTTATTTTCTTCCATCATACACAAGAATACGCGTGCGTGAGTCAATGTTCGCTCGTATGTGAGGCCTTGTCGAATAGTATCCTGTAGGTGGGTCATCGTGCGTGTTTTGTTTTCGATGTAAACTCGCGGAGATGAACAGGCCTGATGAAACTCCCATATCCAGCGCCAGTGTATTAGGTCTGCCGGTAGTAGTGTGGCGCCACCTCGAGCAGCCACGCCTCCTGGGTCACCGTCAGTTCACGCATGAACGTCTTGTCGCCGGCGCTTTGGACGCGGGAGAACACCCTGGAGATGATGTCATCAGCATCATCATCATCATCGTGAGGCCATCAAACCTCGTCTCTCTCACTATGCAAGCCATCGCCTTTAGAATCTCGGTCTCTTGTGTCAATCTCTTGTCTCAGTCTCTTGTCTCGGTCTCTTGTCGCAGTCTCTTTTCCCGGTCTNATAGCAATGTCTTAGAGCCTAGGCAGAGTGTATCTGCCTCAGCTATACCTTATTGTTAGACAGTGGCGGCGTAGCATGTGTTGGCACCCGGGGCGATCACCCCCCCGTCATAAGTCCTACGGCACCCCCTGGTACCCTTTTTGGGGTTACCTACAGATTCGAAGATTGAAAGACAATATAAATTAATACTTATACATTTTTATATTTTACTTGGAAGAAGATATGACTCTAACAACACTTATGAACACTTTATTTGAATAAATCGCCAAATATACCACCGCGGAGACCCCAATCGCGTCTCTGCGTTCCATTGAACCGTATGAGCGTATGGATTTTTTGCGTTATTTTTCACAATTTCTATTTTTAAAAATTACCTATCGATAGCTTACTTTATTCTGATGAATAAATGTCATTACAAGTTTTTCTCTAAAACTGATAGTTTGGCTAGAAAAAAATATTTTCTATCCACGCAGTACGCCGGCAGCGTTCGGATCGGATATAATGACGTCATCGTCCCCGCGCCGGGCGGTCAGTGAACTTTTTTAGTAATTTGGCCATAACTTCGTCAATTTTTGTCGTAGAACAAAAATTTTTGGACTGTGTATTAAGGATTTCTTAGCCCTATAAATCTGCATTCACAGCTTAAAATCGAAATGATCCTCATTGGGCGCGCCTAAAAAGTTGCATAAGCGATAAGTTAAATAAAATACGAAATACATGCAAAATCAGACTTTTTTTAATTAGGACATTTGAACTAACATATTAATCAACTTTTAAACGTATTTTTAACAAAATTAACCTTTTTTTTAATATGAAAAATATTTTTTTACTTTTCCTAGTTTTTATCATCACAATTTTGACAGACTATATTCATATGGTCATTGCACACATGTTTTTGGCATTTCGAACATTCAGTCTTTGTTTTTTTGTCCTTAATTCTTGGACATACATGACACCTATTGTGTGATTGCGATCGGCCTGCTTCAGAAATAGATTCTTGGTCCTGAATTCCATGTTGTGTTTTTAGTCGTTTTTGCAGCGGTTGTGGTAGTGTGGGCATGCTGGCTCTTGATATTTGGTGAGGTTTGACTAAATCGACAGCTAGTCGCTTTAAAAATATTCTTCGGAACATATTAGAGTCAATTTTAGATTTGTGTATCACATAGGAATTGATACCTGTGATATTAGAAAAGATGAAAAATATCACCATCGGCCATCTTTTGGTGCGTCTTCTTACATTATAACTGGCGCACATTTGGTCGTTTGTATCAACTCCCCCTTTTGTTTTATTGTAAAAATGAATAATTTCGGGCTTTCTTTTCTCTATTACAATGTTTTAAAACAGAAATAATGAAATTAACATCATCCACTACCTCGAAATTTAAACCACACAAACAGTCACCTGGGGTGTCGTGCACCCCAAACACGCTTTCCGAGCCCAACCGTCCACAACAGAGCTCCGCTCGCAACTGAATCGTGTACGTTTTACGTGTTTACGAAGCTAACTAGAAGGCCAGCGCGCTAAATTCAAATTTTAAAAAGTTGTGAGCCTGGAAACCTGCTCTGGGGTGCATAACACCCCACGCGACCAATTAAGGGTTAATATCTATCAAACATAAAAATGTTATTCCTTACCAAAGCATAGTCAACATGCAACCAACCAGTAGTTGCCTTTGTGTCATCTTCTTCTTCATCTTTGGTACCAGTTAACTTAATGCGGTATCCAGACAATTGCATGGCAGCATCAACAGAGTTTTCTCTATCAAACCTTATATGACAGAAATCTTTTTTGGATAATCGCAGAGTATGGATCCTGCCATAAGGCTCAAAAATATCTCTCACAGTACTTTCCCTGATTTTCTCTGGTAGACCACCGACAAATATGGTCCGACAACCTGAAGGACGTGTTCTTCTAGGCGGATCTGGAGTGCCAGGTGTTGGTGGAATCAATCTGCAGTTCTTGTAGATAATCTCTTTCTTTTCTTGGCCTGACATATCACCCATTCCAGAATACATCCCCATCATGGAGGGATCCATGACCATGCCTCCCATCATCGACATGTCCATGGGTGTCCCACCTGTGGGCCCCATCTGTGGGCCAGCCATGGCACTCATATCCATTGGAGGTTGAGGCATCATGTCCATTCCAGTGTTAGACATCATTTCCATTCCTGTGGAGGGCATCATGCCACCTCCCATCATAGCTCCAGACATCATCATGTTAGGGTACATTCCTCCAGCCATCATCATGTTACCTAAATAAGAAAAATTGACATCATTACAAAGTTATGGTACCTAATTGAATAGGAACAATCAGGGTCATCTTTAACCTACTAGGGGCCCTGGGCATTTAAGGATTAAGGGCGGCCCTTTTCATCTGAAAAAAGGTCTTATTAGCAGATGGGGGCCCCTTGGTCGCGGGGCCCTGGGCACGTGCCCAAAGTGCCCAGTGGGAATGAGGGGCCTGGGAACAACTTGAAGACCAATCAATGATAGAAATATTTTTTTTGGCATCGCACAATTAATCTAAACAAATTTTAATAAATATGTATTAAATTTGAATTAAATGAAAATTATGATGCAATATGTACTATTTTTTATCATTTAAGTATAGTAATGAAGTAAAGCTTACCCTGGGGATACATATTAGACATCATCATTTGGTTCATGACATTGGACATATCACCTCCCTTATTGCTATCTTGATGATTACTCTTGTCGCGCCTTCGGCCTACTTGGTCCACTCTCATTGGAGAGCGAGACCTATCTCGACGATTACCTACAATAAAAATATAACATATAAAATAAAATATAAAATATGGACATGGGTATTTGGCCTTAATGATTCAGACATGTTTGAATAAAATAGCAGAAATAGAAAACTGGGGACTGAAATAGTAATTTATTAGTTAGAACGGCGGCATTAAAATCTGAATATCCGGTATGTAGCTTACTCAACAAAGCATGATAAAAAGCTAATTTGACTGGATATAAAATAAGTAAATAACTACTATTGCTGTAGCAATGTAGTATGTAGGTCTGTTATATAAGTTAATATAGAGATTTTCACGAATAATTAAAATTTCCAGAGTTCTAACAAGTAACATCACAACAACGAAAAAATACCATCTCACTGACCTGTCATTTTTGATGAACTAAGATAGCTTATTTCTGTATTTAATTTGTTGCCTCCGATGTTCAGAATTGTAAGATAAATTAAAGTTCTTTCGCTTGATTAAATTTCGCACAAAATGTAAAAAAAAGACATCCACTCGCGTCTTGCAACAACTTTTCCAAGAAAGAGAACCATAGACAAAAGACCATACACCACACCACAGATTAGCAACAGATTATTAATTGGGACCATAGACTACAAGATCAACGCAACGATACGATAGTGATACGATTATACATATTCAACGGTTTTTTTTATAGAAATGTTTCCCATCCCTATTTTATAGCATAGACAATAGAGTTTGATTGACAGCTGACAGTCATGTGTTATTTTTGAGCCCGGGAAAAATGTAACGCGAAATTTATTTTTGTTGCAAAACAATTTTCTCATAATGTTTGTGCTGGCTGAAATGAAAGATGTTATAAGAGTAACACCTGAATTTTTCCACCAAAGTTTAACAGAATCAATTACAACACTGCTTAATAGAAAACTGGCAAATAAGGTATTTAATTCTAACATAACCTCTCATCTCTCTCAAAACAAACATCAAATTAATAATTGGTGATATTAATAAGCTGTAAACTCCAAGTTTTCTTCTCATTTTTTATTATTAAATTTGTCAAATATTAACTTTCCAGGTGGTGCTAAATGTAGGTTTATGTATAGCTTTATTCGATATAACTCACATAGGCCATTCTTACATATTCCCTGGCGATGGTTCATCACACACCGAGGTTAAGTTCAGATATATTGTATTTAGACCAATAGTTGAAGAAATCCTTGTTGGTAAGATTAGAAGTTGTAGTAGAGAAGGAGTTCATGGTAAGTTTTCATGCCATAGTTAAATTGCTTCCTAAATGTAAAAAATGAATTTTCTTAACTTTTAAATTGATCCATTACTGGTTCCGGTACATTATATCCAATCCAGGATACTACTTTATTACTTAGAAATTATTTTCTTTTTAAAATTGAAAAAATGAAATTCTATAAAATGGGAATCTAACCCAAGACCCTTCACTTTCCAGATGACTGCTCTTTGCGTCTAAGCCACTACCTAACAAAAATAACATTATTTTACTTTCAGTGACTCTGGGGTTTTTTGATGATATCCTAATACCAGTAAATGCATTACAACACCCATCTAGATTTGATGAAACAGATCAAGCTTGGGTTTGGGAGTATCCTAAAGAAGATGGAGAGAAGCACGACTTATTTATGGACTCTGGTAAGAAATATTTCAGTTACTATTACTTCTTGCACTGCAAGTTTGAAGCAATAAAAATTCTAAACAATAATTACCTTGTGGTATTTTTTGCAGGCGAATCAATTAGATTTAGAGTGACAAGTGAAGCATTTGAAGAAAGTCTACCTACAGGACCTCCAGGGTCAGAATGTGCTGTGCAAACCGTAGCCCCATACAAGCTTGTAGGGGGAATCAATGAACCAGGATTAGGCTTGCTATCGTGGTGGGAAGCCCCAGAACAAGATGATGGTGATGACAATGATATTGAACAGGAGAATGATGAATAAATTATTATTTTATACTACATATTTGACTTTATCATTTACCTACCTTTCATGTAACTTATTATACACTAGCCCGCGACGACTTCGTACGCGTGCATCCCGTTTTACCACCTTAGGGGTGGAGTTTCGTAAAATTCTTAGCGGAAGCCTACGTCATAACATCTACCTGCATGCCAAATTTCAGCCCGATCCGTCCAGTGGTTTGGGCTGTGTGTTGATAGATCACTATGTCAGTCAGTCACTTTTGATATGTATTTAGATTAAGATAAATGTTAGTTTAATATTTCAAAAATCATAAATTAACTTCTGGCAAAATTCAATAAGATTATCATCACAGATACTTCCCCACATTTGAAATAAACACCACTAGAATGCCAGTGCAACAATTTATATTGTTCAACATACATATTTTTTTTACATTTTTTATATGCTCAATTGTAAAATATATTTGTATATTGCAATATACAATACAATAACATTAACAAGATACATATTTAATCTTATATCTACATTACGTTCATGATAATTTATTAACATTAAATAAGTATAACTGTCAACTATATCACAATAAGCAGGAATCACAAAAATCTCACTAGCAACTAAGAAAACAATTATGTATTTTGATAATAGTTGATGCGCTGAGTTCCTCTCCTCACTGGTTTTATACATTATTTTATGTGATGAAATTATAAACATAGGTAATAACACCATTTAAAACAAAATCTATTACATTGAGATCATTAGCATAAAAATTTGTCCTCTAGTCAGTTGGTTAAATATCTTTTGTATAACTATGATGATGGAATTGTTCAAGAAATCCTAATACATATAAAAGTTTCATGGTTGGTTTCTTTGGTTTTACAGATCATTGGCACAAATTAATAAATCTTAGAAGCTGATTGGAGCTACTTTGTGACAAGTTACTATAATTATATCGTAATTATTACTGGAGTTTAAGTGACAATACTTTCTTATGTTTAGACACCATCATTTTTGTGATACATGTTATCTTATTTGGTCACTTATTTCTTATACTAAAAGAGCTAATCTGCTTTTATTGTAAGAGCAGTTTTATATGAATAAGTACATAATATTTAGATTAGTGGAAAGACGGTAATATACAAGGAGAGAACTGTGATTGTCATATGTAATATTATATTTATAGCTAACTCCCACCACTAAAACATAAATATTTTCAATATTCCCAATGAATAATAATTTAATATATATAAAATACTTTTCAGTACCGATTTGTTATTATAGAATAAATCCTAAACAAAATAATGTACAATGATATTAGCTAAACCATCACAATACCAACAGAGTGGTAATTTCAATTTCATTGCATTACTACCTAATTTAAAGACGCGAAGGAAGATTGAATTTATGCTCTTACTGCAAGAAGTCCCAGAAAAAAAAATATAAAAAAATAAAGCTTAGTTTATTATATCACACTACCAACCTTCTTTAACTGTATTAATTATTCTTTTGGTGGCTCTAATTTATTATTTATGAGAAGGGATGGACAGTTCGCGTCTATAAATGAGATATAACACATTGAAATCAACACACTGCAAAATTTTTTAACACTTACATAATTTATCTAACAAAATACAAGTATAAATCGTCAAGCGTTAGCAAAAGACCATCCAAATAGTATCCAGTCTAGTCATTGTTTTAAAATACTCAGAACATTTTGGTCAGTCAGATGCTGACAGGCGACTTCATATAAATTAATCAATTTCTAGTTGCAATGGTAGTTTTAGAACAAATCCTGTTTGTGCTGGGTCGCTACCCAGACCCCTCTTTTTATCTGCTAGCAACTGAATGTAGAATAGCTTCCTTCGTATTTGCAAAAATAAATAGTATTTATTTATCACTATTGACAAGGAACTTAAAGAGATTGCATTTTAACTCCGCCAATTAACAATTTTTGTGCAAAAAAGCGATCCAATCATTGTATCGCGTACCCGTTCAATTTAAAATTGCTTACATTATGTAGCATTTAGTCATTATAATAGATAATATAAAAATAAATTAACATTATATTATTAGAATACAGTACAGTCAGCCTCCTCAAAATACATTTGTTAGCCTGCGTAGATAATCGTTGGTACGTTTTTACACTCACCCGGATTTTTAATTTGCGTCCTTTTAAACCAAAGTTAAATAGTAACCTAGATTAGCAGCACTGTAGTTAAATTTTTACGTCATATACTTAACATAAATGATATTAATTGCACAAATCAAGATCCATCGTATCTTACATCATACATCTTCTTTAACCAACAGCAACCACATTTATCCAACTAAAAATTATTTGAAAAAGTTAGACGCGAATGAAAAATCCCAGTTCGTAGATATGGCAACCCTACTTGAAAGTGTAGAGTAGCGGCGAGTTGGTGAAGTGGTGGGCGTTATTGACGTGCGCGATCAAACGGCCGTCTAGCAAGTGCCTGCCGTACTGCACCGCTTCCTGCTCGTCTTTAGCAAGCCCGCAGCTGATTAGCCAACGGACGAGGCAGGAGCCGCGGAATACGCCTCGGTAGCTTCGCATACGCCATCTGATGAGTAAAAAAGATCGTATCGTAATCGGACAAATCGTCTTGAACGTACTCTCGTACTCAATGCACCTTTGCTTCTTGACAACGTGAAATTCATGATGTATAGGTATTTGCATACTATAAAATCCTCAGGACATGTTTAGTATGGTATTCAAACAATAAAGAACAATAATATACCTTGTGTCCTTCGCAATAGCTTCCTTGCAACGATCCAGATGGTGCGTTATAAACTGGTCACAGACATGCTTCGTTTCAAAGCTCAGATCTTCTATAGCCGGCAACACCACGGTATCAGCACCATGCCTAAAAAGACAATTTTAAAATTGTTTAAATAGCATGTGGATCAAATACGCAATAATAAAAATTACACATTAAAACTGTTGCTTAAAGTTAAGCCAAATTGCCTGCCAGCCAAGCTTCCTAACATTTTGTCAGGAGGTAAAAATATTTGTGTTATAGCTTACCATTTGTTTTTGAAAAATCGAATAGCCGGAATGAGTAGTTCTTCTGGGTCCAGACCAAACAGTACAAACATAACGAGTGCCTGTCCATAATTGGCCGCAATATCCAGGAACTCGATCTCTATGAATACGCCGCTTTCGTCCCTCATCATCATCCGCCATGTGGTGTAAGTTATGCCCTAGAAAATGAAAAGGATGAATAAGATAATTGATTCAGCTTGGCTAAAAGGGAAAAGATTTCCAGTCATTCAGTATAGAGCGTGGGTATGGCTTTCTCATTACTCCGTAGGGAATGCACCTCAATATTGCTTGTTTTCTTCTGGAAAATTATCGCGCAGCGATAGAGTACCGATCGCGGTCTTCAACCTCGGTAGCTTGACTCTGTCGCGGGGCGGACCCTACCTAATAGACGCTTATGAACTCGAGCCTCTAACTGTATAGGTGCTTATGGATGGATTATTATTATAGAGCTATTCACAATAAATATGCTAAGGCTGTACGCGATGGTGAGCACGGTATGCTTAAGCGGCTGCCCGCCGCGGCCGCGCGACTGCTCAGGCGGCAGCAGCCCTAACTGACTGGCTGCTGCCTCCAGGTCGTTAAGATACTTGCAGGTACTAGATATACTTAACTACAGAGCTACTTACAATAAACATGCTAAGGCTGTAAGCGATGATGAGCACAGTATGCTTGAGCAGCTGCTCGCCGCGGCGCTCGACTGCTCAGGTGGCAGCAGCCTTAACTGGCTTGCGGCTGCCTCCAGGTCGTTCAGGTAAGATGCTTGACTATAAAGCTACTTACAATAAACATGCTAAGGCTGTACGCGATGATGAGCACGGTATGCTTGAGCAGCTGCCCGCCGCGGCCGCGCGACTGCTCAGGCGGCAGCAGCCCTAACTGGCTGGCGGCTGCCTCCAGGTCGTTCAGGTAAGATACTTGACTATAGAGCTACTTACAATAAACATGCTGAGGCTGTACGCGATGATGAGCACGGTATGCTTGAGCAGCTGCCCGCCGCGGCCGCGCGACTGCTCAGGCGGCAGCAGCCCTAACTGGCTGGCGGCTGCCTCCAGGTCGTTCAGGTAAGATACTTGACTATAGAGCTACTTACAATAAACATGCTGAGGCTGTACGCGATGATGAGCACAGTATGCTTGAGCAGCTGCCCGCCGCGGCCGCGCGACTGCTCAGGCGGCAACAGCCCCAACTGGCTGGCGGCTGCCTCTAGGTCGTTGAGGTACGTGCAGGGTCCAGATGCGTTGCAGCGCTGCTTCTGCGACGGCGGGCAGGCGCAGTCCCTGAGGATATTATGACATAATTAATAATAAAGTTAGTTACTTGTAAGTCTAGCGGCCGCCCGCGACTTCGTACCCGTGGATCCCGTTTTACCCCTTTAGGGGTGGAATTTCGTAAAATCCGTTCTTAGTGAGCACCTACGTTCTAAAAGGAACCCCTATGAAAAATTTAAGACTCCTAGCACTTGTAATTTTTGAGATTTCGTGAGTCAGATTTCGTGAGTCAGTCAGTAACCTTTCGTTTTTATAAATATAGATGAAACAAAAGCGAAAATCATTCAGTGAATGGCTATAGTCCGCAGCTATGGAGCGGGGCTGAGAGAAGAAATTAATAGGAAGATAAGACGTCAGAAAATAGTAAGAGGTCCTGGTCAGCCTACATGATTAAATAACGCGCATTTTTCCATTCTGTCATTCGCCAGTGGCGCCAACTAGTAAGCGCTGTCGCAGTAACCCTCATTAGGCGTTTGTAAATTATTAATTTTTATTAATGTGGTTTTAGAATCTAACATTATATATTTGAACTTTAATAACAAACCAAAACAACATCAAATAAATCAGGTTCCTTATCAATAACGGAAGGCTATGATTAACAGTAAGTAGGTAATCGAATTACGCGATACCTAATCCGATTGACTAGTCTTATTCAGGTATATTGTCACGGTTACCGAGTTCTGGCACACTTTTACACGTTTGATAACCTTGTGAACGTGATAATATTTCTGCCAAAGAAATCTAATCGCAGCGACAACCTTCGGCAAAAGTCATCGAAGCGTCGAAAAGAGGCGTGTCGTAACTTTGCCAGATTGATTTTCAGGTCGCCTAGGTTTTACTTGATAGTAATAAAATCTGGCAACATGTTAATAAAGTATGATGTAGTTAAATGTAGGCGCTGTAACATAAATGTTGGTGCCTTAACTCAGGTTTATTGAGAAGTCTATCAATGACAATCCACATTATTTGTTTAGAGAGTTGGCTTGTATTGGTCTTTGATTTAAGTCTATTTGGCGTTAAATACTAATGACATTAGGGATTTGCAAACAGCTTGTTAGGGTAAAAATATCACAGGAAATTAAACAATCATCATCATCAGTCATTAGTCTCCACTGCGTGAGTGAGTACGACCCTCTCCAATTTGTCAGAGGCAAGTCAGGCAAGTGGTGAATTTGGCCTATATTTTCCACGCTGACCAGACGGGTTAGGTTGAGTTGGAAAATAAACATCATTTTATTTTAAAAAGTAATGTCACACTTACCGTTGATTAGAGCTGCCAATGTCTTCAATGTCTTGCGATGAAATCAAGCCGTTTTGGCAGTTGGGGTCATCCGAGCAGCAGTCGTTGATGTTTCGGCTGGGCGATGGAGTGGCTGTAATAGTTCCATAACACCCTGTAACACGCCAATCTAGATATTTCTCTACAGACACAGTATTCTAAATTGAGCTCTAATATTATTGTATTATGCGATATTTTCATCTAAACTAACTTGTTGCTAATCGATGTCATAATGCTATTTAAAATAAAATAAATGTACTTCAAATAATTTACCTTGTTCCTCTATTGGTAAATTGAAACAATAGAAAAAATATTGCAATTAGAAATAGAAGAGATTCATTTGCTTCAATCGAAAATCTCTTTCTAATAGTTCAATGATTCCACGGTAAGCAGAATAGCTGAATTCTTATGGCATTACCATTAATTGTTTTTGGTGCAAACGCTTTTATTTGATCGCCATTATTGCCATGGAAGCAATGAGTAATGTAAGTAAATGCCACAAAGCGATAAACTATTGCATAATAATGAATAATCGAAGGTCGTTTATTTACTATTCATTTCCATTACAGCTGTGTCACCTATGATTCACAAGAAATAATTAAAATTTACCATTGTTAGATATAGACTGCGTGTGCGAGATTGCTTCCGCGTTTTCCACGAGGCTGGTGGATTCATCAGGAGGTGAAGACCCTGAAATCTCAGCCGATAGAGACGCGAACTGCGCGCTGCGGCGACGGAATCGCACGTAAACTATCAAACAGCCGGTAGTCACTGTAAACAAAAATATTTTATTTTTATCAATTCGACTATAGTCTGGTCTGCGAACACGTAGAATTATGTCAAATGACCCCAAGCTAGGTACCCATCCTTATCGCTCGCGCGTAATTATATTGCTGTCGCGACTGTGCGACGGACGCCCGCAGTGAGTGTGCGAGCGCGACAGCAATATAATTACGCGCGAGCGATAAGGATGGTAGCTTGGGGTCATTGGACAAAATTCTACGTGCTCACAGACCGGGCTTTAGGTATACGTCAGATAATATTTAAATTAATTTGATTCTATCACTTTGATTAGGCGTACTGCGTCAGAGAATATGTTGATCGTATTTTGTTTGAATTAGTTGTATTAAATGAATACAAATTAATTGTTTTAAGTCGCAATAAAAAGAAGACATTTAAACGCAACAGTATAAAATTATACAATTGCCAACCATTTTAATAAAATTAGTGTCTATCACTTAGACGCAGGCATGAAATTTAAAATAATAAAAGTATGAATTAATTTGTATTATAGTAGATACAAATAAATTTCTCCTTCAACCTTGTAATGTAGTACAATGTCAAACAATTACACTTAACTACTTTGTAATTAATATAAATGAGTTTTATCGAACGTCTAACATTATCAGTACTAATAATATTAAAAAATAAATATATTGTATAAATAAGTACACTATATTTTAATTGGCATTGAGTCACATGCCATTCTACTACGCCCATAATATCGCATCTCCTGTCACGAGACTTTATGAAAACTACAGCGTTACGACAATGCAACAGATTACAGTTGGACTTGGAACCTTTATAGATGTATGTCATTGAGCCAAAGCACACGATTTGTTGCGGCGGTTGTGCATCGCCAAAGCATTGTCGCTGCGTCGTCCTACATAGAACAATATATGTGCAGTGCTGTGCCACGCTTCGCGACATGGCGAAATCTTTGCGGCGCCGCAACGCATCGTGTGCTTTACTTGACGGACTTACCAGTAAGACAAAAGACGAGCAGACACAGTCGGATAGCATCAGCAGCTTTGCTGTCCAGATCACTGGCGGGACCCTTGGTGGCCAATAGCACGCCGGTCATAACACCGGGCGCGCCCCAAGCCACGAACCCTAATACTGGCCACAGCGTCACGACGAAGCAGGGACCGCGGCTCTGGAAACGCAGACCCAGTGAGATACATTTATCAACGGATTTTGTACACGTACAGACTCATTGAGATACACAAGCGAATTTAAAAGATGTTTGTTGTAGCTAGAGAGAAACAATTATTCAGATGGCGTAATGTGTTTGTTATAATATTCTTTAATATTAAAACTTAATGAATTAAGTTTTAATAAAAAAGATAAATGTGACGTGAACGTCACGTTTATCATTTGCTCGTGTGATCTAAATTATTTAGCCGCAAAGCTCCCTTCCCTTTATTAGATGAATTTCATTGCATTTCCTGAGCCTGATTAAAGTCTAACGAACATGGGAAATTATCAGTTTGCCAAGTTGTAATGGTAATAAGAGTTTTACCTCTAACATAAGCATTCCAACTGATAGCATTGAGGTCCAGAGCAGACAGGAGTACATGCTAAAAGTCCGTAAAGACTGCTGCAGGGTAGAGTACCAGGAGACTGAGTGGTTCGGAAGAGGACCACCCCAAATCACACTGATGGCTAGCAATATCTGTAAACATTATTTAATGTTATGGGGTCATATTTTCTAACAAAACAGTAGTATAAATATTTGGTATAAGTATAAAATGAAGCAGAATTACTTACCTGAGAGACAATCAAACAAAGAGTCAATCTATGGGGCATCCTCTTATATTTCTTAGTGAGAGTAAAAACCAGCAAAACCCAGAGTGCTGCTATTAGAGCCACAATGGATAGGTCAAAGCCGAATTTCTTCAGCTGGTCAGCATAATCTTTGTTGATAGATATCACTTGGGCTGACATGAACATCATTGGAGCAGACAGGAAAGTACAAATTACCATTGATGATGCCATCTGAAACATAGAAATGTAAACTCAAGACTTTGGTATTTTTAAAAACGTTAAGATATAAATGTGACCAAAAAATACTATGCTCCAATCTTACCAAATCAATCTCCAGTTGATATAAATTCGAAAACACGAATACAGCAGGGGCAGTAGGTATGGTGCCATACAAAAACGCGTAAGTGGACAATGAGCTCGTTTCAGATTCATTATATCCTGCATGGAGCGCGCTTACACATTCCCTCATCACCATTGGTAAAACAATCCTGCAGAAAAATTTAAGGTACATAATCATAACATAGTTAGTTTCTTTCTTCCTAAACAAAACTATATTATTATTATGTACTTTTATGATTGTTTAATGAAATATATTTAAATATTCATCAACATATATTTTTTATATCTAATCAAGCATTTTATTTATTTATTTATTTAATTAACATGCAAGTGAGCATTAGTTCAATTAACTATATAATATCTATTCATTAAAATATACTCACAGTTTGACCATTATCAGTACACATGGTAATACCAGTGCTGGGCCTCTTAACCTGTGAATCTGCCCTACCATACGAAGACCAAGCAGAAATAAGGCAGTTGCTGAGAAAGCTTGACCAAACACCTACAAATTAAGAATATTAAAGAAAAGTAAAAATAAAATAAGTTAGAATATTATAAATATTGATTTGATTTGGATAATAGCTTTGTTTTTTTTCTGAGTTATACATTGTCTGCAAAGAAATTCTTTAATGGGAAAAATCCCATTGGTAACATACACACCTCCAATAAGCCCTCAATGTAAATGGAAAGTTGATGTTTAAAAGCAATATTGCCAATAATTCCCAGTACTGTCATAACCAAGACAGGGTTGTATGCGATGCCTGTGACAATTTGTTTCAACAGTTTTGTTTTGGACAGCTCCGGCTTCCTATTTGGTTCAGTGCTTGTTATCTGAGCCCTTTGACATATTTCCTTTTGTTTATTGATCTCCATCAAAACAAAGGCAATCGGGTTCAATATAGCTAATGATATTGGAGCCATCAAGTACAGGTAGAGAGCATATTCCGGATGTGTTTTTTCATATATGGCATTTACTGCAAAGAAATATCATTGAAGTCAGACTACATTTAAATTATACTTTTTAACATTTACTTCACAGAATATTATGGTATATTAATGCTTACTTATAGGATATCCTAAAGCAAAATCATTGCTTTGAGTACAGAAAATTGCGAAAATTCCCGCTCTTCCAAAGTTTATTGGTTTGGACACAAAAACAGTGATCACAATAACACCTAGAAATATTACTCCTTTGGCAAGTAGTATGGCCAAAAGAAATGTCCAATTTACAGTGGTAAAATCGAGCCTGGCAAGTGATACAAAAATTAAAGAAGGCAGAGCAAAGGTGCCCACAAATGTTCCTATACCTTTGGACTCTGTTGATGAGACCACATTGAGACGACCTGCTATATACCTGAAAACAGATAACTATTAACATATAAGCAGCTAGACTTTATTTATACACATTAAGACATTGAAAATTAATAGAATAGAAAAAAAATTAAAATGTTTTCTTAACAGCTATGTTCTTCTTCTCTTCTGTGGCAGAACAGCTGTTATAGGTAACTAGCACTTTTTGTAAATGTACTTACCCACAAAGAATAATTGTAAAGCATTGAAAGAGAGCAGGGTACAAATTATCAGCTGCTGCATCGCCAAATCGAATTTCTTGATTATCTTCCATCCTTTCTTCTTTTTGAAACCCTATTTTAGTTTACTCACTGCACAGAATACTCTCATTGTTCCAGGGTATGCACAACTTGATTGACTTTCCTTTCAACGAATGTTAAATGCACTGAATATATTGTACTTAATTCAATTCAGCACAAAATAAATGTGCAGCATGAAGTCAAGTAAAAGGGAGTAAATTAATCGATTTATAGCTGGCTCGCCTTGTTTTGACAGAAAAATCTTTGATAACATGTGTCAATGTCAAATTCGTTGTCAAAACGTCACCGTTAGTCTCAGTCCAAGAGTAATAATGTAATACGATGATTCGATTTATTACGATTTAATCAGAGTATCGAGTAATATTTTAATTTAATTGTCTCAAAATCGAATAATGGTTTGATTAAAATTCTCCGTCTACGCACAGAGCACGTAATAGTCGGCTACGATTACAATAAAATTAATATTTGTAGTGCCTCAAAATATTACAATCAACTATAGATCTAGCGCTTAACTCAGTCAAAAAAAAAGCTTGTAAAAAGCACTCCTTTTTCACAAATAACTAGATAGTACAATGATTTTTGATTATATTCATTTCTTCCTAACGACACAGTTATGATTTCTTTCCGGTGCCTATAGATAAGGTGTGTGCCAACCTTATCTTTTGGGCCAATTACGATTATTCCACGATGAGAAGCCCCATTTAAAAAAGAAAAGAAAATCAATACTTTTTATTACCACTGGCAACACCTGTAATTTTCTAGGCGTTTCCGTTTCCGTCAGCCATTATCGAGTTGTTCGTTCGCCGGGTCTGAGTTAGGTCACAGTGAATGAAAAATCAAATTATTTTCAAAGTCTCTCTTAATTGAGAGGTATGTATTCTTAGAATTACTTATTTGATGTAATTGAAACCATTTTTCTATTAAATATAAAGTGAGACGTAACTTTTCCATGCATCCTCCTGTTCTAGATAACTACTCAAGCGTATACCACCACGTAGATTCTTCGACGGATTCCTACAAAGCACGAAGATGCAGTACAACGGATTCCACAATCAACACCCAATGTAAGTTCTATGACTTTAGCTCTAACATTCATACGTTTTCATCAAACTTATTTTACATGGCCATAGTATTTCACAGCGGCCATTTTGTGGATTGACCAGCTCAGCTGATAATGGTTGCCACTTCCCTATTCGTAGGTTTGTTAGTCCACGTTAACTGTGTTCTTATTGTTGAAATGAACATAGTCTACCAATTTTTAGATCATAAACTTAAGAAATTATGTTTCTTTGTTTCGTCATTGATTTTTCATAGTCTCGCAGTTACCTAGGTACCTCCTACTTTCCCTTCGACCTGCGCAAATTACCTCACGAGGCAGCGATATTTAGCATGTTGCGCCGCCGATCAGAATTACCTTTACCTATGACGTGCGTAGTGTCTATGTTTATTGTAGTGGATGCTTTTCTTATCATTTTCTGTGGTTTTGTGAGGAATCAACATTTCGCTAAATTCCAATAAGGAATGCTAAAAGAATACATAGCAATTTCTAATAGTAATTTGTGATTATTTGGTCGATCTTCAGACTTGCAGTGCAGTAGCAGTGACTTGTTGAATTTTTTATGCTGCTGAAAGTAGCCGCCTACATATTTTTTTTGTATATTTAAAAAAAAGCCTACTTAACTTTTTATTTTAATTAAAATCATTCTAAAAATACTTCTATCACATAAGACATAATGATTAACTAATACTACAATTTCCAAAGCATATTTTTATAAAATCAAGGCTTGAAAGTTCATGCCTTTTTGTCTACAATACATCACACTACTTCAATCTTAAATATTATACATTTGTGTTCTATTGTGTGTGTGAGAATAATCCTTTTCAACATTTCCATAATAATGTGAAATATCAAGCTCAATTATCGAGTATGAAATCATTTCTATTAACTAATTATACTTACATACCTAGTATAGTATGGACAAAACTGGTTTAAACATACAAATTCCGGCAGGTTTATTAAAACAAAAATTTGTTTAGATCAATCTCTTATAAATACAAATAAATTGTCCTAGGAAATGTTATAACAGATTACGTTCCAACAGAGTAAATAATGTAATTCTTTATACAACTAAGTTCATTTAGTTACAGACCTCGACCAGACCGGAATGAACAATTCGGTAAAATGCCATTTTTTAATGGTCTACATGATTTTGGCGGGCCAAAAAATTTTGGTGGCCCAAGGAACAACAATCTTGGCAACAAAAACAACTTCAGGCCAAGGAATGATTTCAACGGAATGAGGAATGATATGAATAATCAAAAGAATGATGGAAACCCGAATGATTTTGGAGGACCAAAAGAATTTAGGCCTAGGAATAATTTCAACAACCAAGTTCAGAAGAAAGAATATGATGGAGGACTAAAGCCTGGTGGCAGCATGCAGATTTACAACCCCAGAAATGATTTTGGCGGTCCTAAGCAGCAAAACTTCCAGAAGAACAATTTTGGCCCTAAAAATTTCAACAATCAGACTCCCAACAATGGCCAAAATTTTGTTGCGAAAAAAGTTTTTACGCAGAACCCTGGACAGCAACCTATGGATTTCAATGCTCGTAAATTGCAGAGTAAGAAAGCTAAACATCCAGGTGACAGTTTAGTAAAGCCAATCTGGGATTTAAGTAACCTTGAACCTATTCAGAAAGACTTCTACAAACCCCACCCCAATGTTGAGAATCGCACTGATGATGAAGTTCAGATGTTCCGTGCGGAAAAAGAAATAACAGTGAGCGGTAATAACATTCCACGCCCTAATCAAATGTTTGATGAGGGTAATTTCCCTGACCATGTCATGACCACTATCAAGGAGCAAGGATGGACTGAGCCGACTGGCATTCAAGCTCAGGGTTGGCCAATTGCTCTGTCTGGTCGTGACATGGTGGGCATTGCTTCAACTGGTTCGGGTAAAACCTTGGCCTACATGCTGCCTGCTGCTGTGCACATTGTACATCAACAAAGAATTCAAAGGGGTGATGGACCCATTGCTCTCATCTTAGCACCTACTCGTGAACTGGCTCAACAGATTCAATCTGTTGCTCAGGCTTACAGTGCAAGGGGCTGCATCAGGAACACGTGTCTCTTTGGAGGGTCTCCCAAAGGACCTCAAGCTAGAGATTTGGAGAGGGGAGTAGAGATTGTTATTGCGACACCTGGACGATTGATTGACTTTTTGGAACGAGGCACTACTAATTTACGTCGATGCACTTATCTAGTCTTGGATGAAGCTGATAGAATGTTGGATATGGGTTTTGAGCCTCAGATTCGTAAGATTATTGAGCAGATTCGTCCCGACCGCCAAGTGCTGATGTGGTCTGCCACCTGGCCAAAAGAAATCCAAGCTCTGGCTGAAGATTTTCTTAATGATTACATCAAAGTAAACATTGGATCATTGAACTTGTCTGCCAATAATAATATAAAACAGATCATTGAAGTATGTGAAGAACATGAAAAGGAGGGCAAGCTGACTAACTTACTAAAGGAGATTGCTTCTGAGAGGGACAACAAAGTTATTGTATTTGTGGAGACTAAGAAAAAGGTAAATATAATTCTTTAAAATTTAAATGAATTATGAAGTACATTAGTAATTAGTGTTTGTTTTACATTGGCCTTGCCTTATTTTAGGTGGATGACATCGCGCGTAGTGTACGAAGAAATGGCCACAAAGCCCTCGCTATTCACGGAGACAAGTCGCAACCGGAACGAGATGCTGTCCTCAGCGAATTCAGAAATGGTGCCACTGCCATCCTTATTGCAACTGATGTGGCTGCACGTGGTCTGGACGTTGAAGATGTCAAGTTTGTCGTCAACTTCGATTATCCTAATTCATCTGAGGATTACATCCACAGGATCGGTGCGTAATTTCTATAAGTCCTCACTTCCATACATTTATTAAAATATATTGATAGTAATATTAATCGAGTTTTTTTTTCAAGGTCGCACTGGGCGTTGCCAACAGTCTGGAACAGCATACACTTATTTCACAAGTGGAGACTGCCGTCAGTCACGCGCTTTAGTCGCTGTCTTGCGTGAAACGGGACAGAACCCACCCGCTAAACTTAATGAAATGGCGCGCAACAACAATAACAACTCTGGTATGTAGAAATCAAATAGAAAATCGAGCAATTTCTAATAAATATAACATGACAACTATAATTACATTTAATTGCAGGACGTAACCGCTGGCAGCAACGCAAGGAAAACAACAGCGGATCTAGCTCACCGCGTCAACAAAACAACCAATGGAATAACAAAATGGCTTCAGTGGTGAATGAGGAAGTGCCCAACACTTATCAAAACCGAAACACCAACCAGCAACCACCACGTTTCAACAATCAAAACCAGAATAACCAGACTTACAGGCAAAATAATTACCAGAAGCAGCAAGTTCCATTCCCCAGCCCAAATGTCTTCGAGTCCATGGGTAGCTACCAAGGAGGATACAACAATGGATACCAGAATGGATACAACAATCAAAATGCTTATGGACAGCGTCCTTACAACAGTGAGTGCCTTATTATTGGTATAAATAAATTTGTGTAAAATGAAACAAATAAAATTCCTATCTAAACATTTTATTTTACAGATGCGCGCAATGGAAACCAACAGTACCGCAACAATAACACGAATGGAAACAAGTCGGGTGGATCTGGTTCGTCGTTCGGTTCTCCTCCGCCCCACTTTGCCACACCTCCCCACTTCCCACAGATGCATCCCCACCACCAGGATATGCTTGGTAAGACATCATTTATATGTTCACATTTATTTCTATTGTTTCTTCACAAATGATACTACAATTTACAGTGACTCAATCGTCGCGAATGTTACATTGCATCATTTAGATAGCAACACTGGTTCAAACTAAAATTGGCTGCGTGAAGTTTTGTCTACAGACCTAAGACACTATCAAGCTAGTCCTAAGTCATAATAGCACCTACGGTTTCAAAGGCGATGTTGGCGATGTTTTTCTGTGGTACTAATCTACTAATGTTCCTGCGCGCAGGTGGCAAGTTCTACGGCGGCGGCGTGGGCGGCGGCGGGCCGTGCGGCTACCAGGCGGCCGTGGGCGCCAGCGTGCCCTACGCGCACCTGCCCCCCGGCCCGCTCCTGTACGCGGCTCCGGTCCAACAGTAAATTTTCTCATTCCCGCATCATCTCCCCACATGATATGCCGACAGAAGCTAATTGTGGCTACGTCGTTTAGCTAAAAATCTCACTGTCTCTCTAAGCAAAATGGATGTCTCAGGATTTCAGTAAACGATTCGAGTACTTAGAATTTTTAACGTTAGATTACTGAATGTTAAATGTTGACCATGCGGGGCGTTGAGTTTTTTCTTATGATATTTCAATTTTATTATTTTGATTAGAATATATTGTAGATCTGAATGAAGCTTACGAAATTATTCACGATATGGATATAGACAATGTTGATTATCTTGATGTCTTTCCTTTTATCACATGGTCATTTTTGTCATAAGAAAGAGTTACATTAATGCACCACTTTGATGTTTTGTGAATTATCTTCAGATCAATTTGAATTAACAAGTATAATAAATGTGTGTTAGTAGTATAAGGGATCATATTCTTCAATTTGCCACATTCGCTTTGCCATGATAACAATAATTAATTCAATCACTATAATAGTAGTATTGTAAGAGACAATTTGACTCAATGCTGTAGCAACATTGTCTTAAGAATAAAGGAAAAAATATTTTGAGGTACCTGATTAATTAAATTGGAAATTGTTACTAAAATTCCAGTAGATGTTTTAAAATATTGTTGTATGGTAGGTACTTGTCAAAATGTGAATGTGGCAGATGTTGAATATGAAATCCAATGTAAGTTTGGTGGAACATTAAGATAATTTGTCTGTTCTACCTTTAGATTTAATCATTATATTTTAGAGTAGTCGGTGTGGGTACCCTCTTTGTGTAATCCCGGGTGCCTTTCGTTTTTCTTTCAAATGTCTGTATGATGTACGAAATGCACGAAACATATAGAAGATGAGTGAAATTATAGGAGAAGGATTCAGAGGAAAGTGTTATCTGAGATATTTTATATAAATTATTTTTATTGTTAATGATTGATCTTATCCAGTGAAAAGTGGGACAACTTAGTATTTAGAAAAATTAATACTTATACGCGTTGAATTAAAAAGCTTTTTGATATACTTCATTATAACAATCTGTATTGCCAGATAAAATTGTGAATATTTTTCTTATGTAAAAATGATGTCAATGACATTTCAAGTCACTGATTTCAAGGTTATTTTTTTATTGAAGATTAGATCTTGATAATACTTGAATATTTATGTCTAGGATATATTAGTCTGCGTCAATTGGGCATAGACAACAGATGGACTATGAAAATGTTCACAGTGGATTTTACCATACTCAAAAATGTAGAAAGTATGTAAATAACATGCATTTATCTTAGGAAGATTAGTATTTTGAGCGTGTTAAACAGATAAATAATCGAACAATGATTGCTTTCATTTCTTAGCAGAATAAGTATTTTCTTCATATTGTTTTTCGATTATTTTATATGATATGGTTTCAGATAATTCATCTAGTTAATTGCTGGATTTTCTTTGTACGTAAACGGGTTCTAAGGGCTCATAATATCCATAGGTACAAATTGTCTACTAAATCAGTTAATGTGTGTAGATGCCCGTTACTGTCCAAAGATTTGAAAAATCTGTGATATGTCATTTAACTATAACCTGTCGTTGCGTTGTTGGTCAATTTTGATAAATACAAAGGGCACTTTCCTGCATTTGGGATGTGTTTTAGACAAAAATATATTTTTTGACTATTTGAACGGATTTCACGAATGTTTGTGACATCAAAGCTCGCAAGTCGTTCACAGATATAATATAATGATATGATAGGTGTAAGATTTAATAATTTATTGTTATTCAATTTAGTTTTCAGTTTACCTTTAGGTGACGAAATTGAACCAGTTCAAAGGGACGTAAACGTTATTATCTATATAGGAATCCCGTTTTTAAGTGCATCTCGGTTTATGATGTTAAAGCTACGGGTCTTGAGCGGATATAAGGGGTGAACATCGTGTTCGTGAATCTCGCGTTTGTAATTACATTTAGAATGCGAGATTTGCTTTGTTATTTGTGTACATTTTACGAGAAAGACTGCCATGAAAGGATGTGTATATGTGGTGACTCATCTCAGAGGTGATTTCATAAGTGCTAACCTGTCCACGGGAGGTCGTCGCTGATTTTATTCGGACTGATAGGATTTTTGTCTGAAGTAGTGTGTGCTCTGGGCGGTAGGAGGAAGTATGCCGGGTTAGGGTTCATGCGTATAAGTGCGGCAAACAAGTGTCGTTTCTCGAGTATGGTCGCGGAACGCAGGTAGCTCCTGTATTATTATGTACAAAGTACTGCACCCACCTCTACTAAACAACTGTGATAATAACACTAAGTAGCGTAGCAGGCGATTTATATACTAGTTACGTCCAAGAGAAGGGATGACATCATATCTGACATACTGTATTGTGATAATAATATATCAAGGCGTAACCACTTCGGTACGTTTTGACTAAACGTTTTCTCTAAACAAGACTGATTATTTCTTATTGATAAATATTTTATACATGTTCCACTTTGACTGAATGAATTAAGGTTATTGGTAGAATTCTTCTCTTGCTGTGTGTTTTACTTATTAAAATTTTTTTTGAGTATTCACTATGTTGGATATGTGTCAAAAAGCCTTTCTATACGGTCACCAAATTGATATAAAATATTCTCATTTGTGTTATATTCATTAATTTCTAATTCCTTTGTTGTGATGGAAAATGTTGTTGACAAATTATGTAGCAGCGGCAGTAAACTACATTGTAGAGTATATTATTTTTGTTGTTAATTTGCAAATTTTTATTTATTCAACCATTATTTCATAGGCAATCGTACTTTCATGCTTTACTATAAGAAGTTGTTTTTCAAAAACTACAAGTACGCGAAAAATATACATAGATTTTTAAGTATGTGGCAATGCAGATCTTCATAAATATTGATTAATACTACAAACAACATAGTTTGTATTTATTCAATTTATAAAATATATTGGAGAGAGGCTCCTTATAAAACTGTCCCAAAGGGAAGTCTTCTGAATGTTTCTGAGAAGTGCATTTCTTCTATGTAATACAGTATTAAATTCAGATTAATAAATGAATGTATAATTATTATGAAACGTCTTTTTATTTAATTTCGTCGTTTCCCCCTTTATTATCATTTCAACCACAACAGCTACTGGCGAAAATATCTCTGCTTCATCAATAATCATCATCATCATTTCGTCCCCCACTATTTGTCCACCACTGGTGGACATCGAGAAAAAATGTTGCAATGTCCACCAGTGGGGGACAGCGCTACTGAAATCTTCCCGTTGGGCCCTACTGGTGGACACTGAGAAGAAATGTGTTGCTCTGTCCCTTAGTGGTGGACATCGAAACCGAAAAAGTTCCGTTGTCCTCCACTATTATATTTGTGTTCATGAATACAAACATTTTAAGTAAATCTTATACTAATAATTATACATAATAACATACATACATTTTTAAAGCATTTTTACTATAGTTTAAAACAATCCTTAATTTATACTGAAGCCCCTGGGAAGTGTGCGTTAATCGGAACGGTTTTGTCATTTTTAATTTTCCAAGTACCCACAATGTTCATGTTATCAGAAATTATTGTGTCGGTAATGTTACTATTTTGCACTTATTATCTGTAATAATGTCGGAAATTGCAGGATCTAGTTCACGACAAATTGAAAAAGTTTACATAAATAGGAAAGGTGGGATGGAAAACTGAGAATTATATTTGATACGAATTAAAAATGTTTATTTTTTAAATAGTGGGGGACAACAGAACTTTTTTGGTTTCGATGTCCACCACTGAGGGACAGAGCAACTCATTTCTTCTCAGTGTCCACCAGTAGGGCCCAACGGGAAGATTTCAGTAGCGCTGTCCCCCACTGGTGGACATTGCAACATTTTTTCTCTATGTCCACCAGTGGTGGACAAATAGTGGGGGACATCGGGAATAAACGATCATTTCAGCCATAGTAGGACGTCCACTGCTGAACATAGGCCTCCCCAATGCTTTCCATGTTGATCGATTGGTAGCGGCCTGCGTCCAGCGCTTCCCTGCTATTATTATATTAATATTACATTATTAACATCCTGTATTGGTCGGAGTCCACTAGAAGAAGGTAGGAAACTCATTTTTGTCCCGTGCAGGTTTTTAGGGTTCCGTACCCAAATAACACGCTTGTTGAACAGTGTTTTAATTAAAGTGACGTTTAGTATGGAAATGTCATTTTAAAACGGTGTTCAACAACTGTGTAACTTTTTATTAGTAAGGACTAAGGCCGGCAATACACGGACCGCTTGAAGCAGTCTGGGTCGACAGCTTCAAGCTGCGACTGCACAGTGAACTGCTGAGTTCTATGGACGCACATACACGAACCGCTCGAGCAGTTGCAACTGATTCGGGCGGTCGACAGCACGGTGAATTTTCATCGGGCGGTCGACAGCACGGTGAATTTTCATCGGGCGGTCGACAGCACGGTGAATTTTCATCGTGCGGTCAAGCAGTCGCCTGCCATACACTGACTGCTCGAGCTGTAGACAGCTCTCGCGCAATTACCTCCGCCCACTTTCTTCATTCCACGGCGCGCGCGCTTGTGATTTGTTGAGCAGTTAATACCAACTGCTCGAGCAGTTATCACTAGCAGTTTCAAGCTGTTGACTCTTGACTACAAGAGTGGTCCGTGTATGTTGATCACTTCACTGACTAACTGCTCGAGCTGTCCGTGTATGGCGGGCCTAAGGGGGTTAGTGTTCACAAATGCAGCGGAGGCATCAATGACTTTTGTTGGTGATATAATATGTAATTGATGCCTCCGACTGCATTTGTGAACACTTGTCTTTTTTATATTTTTAGTTCATTTTTACGCAGTTGGGTTTTTTGTTATTTCAATAATAATTTTATTTTAATCTTTTTAGTTAGATACCATACATTTTTGTAAGCTACATAAAAAGCCCATTATTATAGGACCGTTAAAATATTAGATAGAATTAAAAAAAATTGCTTTATCAAGTACTAATATAATAATACTATTTTAATCTATCTATACTTATAATATGTATAATATTATAATCTATACTATCTATTCTATACTAATATTATAATGCGAAAGTAACTCTGTCTGTCTGTCTCTCTTTCACGCCAAAACCACTGAACCGATTTTGATGAAATTTGGCATAGAGATAGTTTGGGTCCCGGGAAAGGACATAAGATAGTTTTTATCCCGGTTTTTGAAACAGGAACGTACGTGATAAAGCTTTTCTGTGAAAGACAAAATTCCACGCGGGCGGAAAGTTAGTTATTTATAATATGTAAAAATCAATACCTACCCGAAAACTCCCGGATCCTTGGCCTGAGATGTGGTCTGAGATAAAAACTAACTATGATGCCATCTGGAATACCTTCCGAACGAAAGTTTTATTACTGCTGCCATCTATTAGAGTTCTTCATTAACTCCGGTTTTGCGTCGAGTTCTAGCATTTCTAGCTATGGGCGTGCTATGGGTAACTACTTATTATTATATACATACGCCAAGAGATGGCGTGCGCAACGTAGTTTTTGTGTTTGACGTCTGGGTTGAATGTCTGATAGTAAATTCACAATTTTTTTTCGGAAAATTGTTAGTTATTAATGATAAGTGTTATTCGGTGGAGATTTAACATATTTTCTTAGTTTAATGTGTATTTATTTTAACTAAAGCTTTAATAAGGTTAATTTTCCGTGTTTGTGATGAAATTGGTAACAACATCCTATCGAGGTCACTTGCAATGGCTGAAAATGTAATGGTACGTATTTACTGAATTTATTGAAAGACTTCTAAAGGTTTGTTACAGTTATGGTCGGTTTAAGCGTGTATTGAATAGTTTTTGTGTAATAAAATAATCGTAATGTTGGATTTCCAATGCCACATAACCAAACTTTCGCTAGTAGACTAGACGGCCTTGAATCTAATCTTGTCAAGTCAATGTCGTTTGTTTATCAGTTTCGTCTAGATCGAATGTAATTTTATTTGGGAAGTAATATTTTATAAATTTTAATACATAAAAAAACTTCCATGCATTCACGGGTTTAAAACCATTTAGGTTTAGGTTTAGATTTTAATAAGTCCCTTTAAAATTTAATGGTATCAAGGTGGGTATTAACTATAATACCTACATACAAATAGGTAGGTAGGTAGGTAGGTATCCTACAACTTCCTTGATTGGGTTTGGGTTGGTTGATCGGCTCACAATAAATTAATATTTTTAATTAGGATAAGGAAGGAAGATTTTTTCAGCTGGCAGATTTTATGAACCATGTTAGGGGGCGTCCATTAATTACGACGTGGTACTTTTAGGGGGGGAGAGGGGGGGGGGGTCTCGGGAAATATCACGTAATATTTTCCGCAAGAAATATAATGTTATTTTTTATGATGATAATGACGTTTTATTATACGGGCGATTCTCTGTAAGCTCGTAATCGGCTGTCCCGGCCGATTATTTCAAAAAGCAATTAAAATATTTAAAAAAAACACACTCGTAATGAAACTTTAACCCCAAAACTTTAAGGGCCCTTTGTTTTTAGAACCATAACTATTTTTAGTTTTCTTCTAGACTCGATTGAAGCCCGAAAAATACAGTCCCCTGGCTGTCCCCATCACTGCATTTCCGCCTAGAAATGAGATTTACGAAGAAGATATTGAAACTACATACATCTGGCAGCTCATAGCATAAAGAATAATAATGAAATTATATTATTTTCGTAAAACAAGCTCTCATTACCAATTTTATTTATTTAGTAAACTCCTGTAAACTTTGTCCCCAGAATTTTAATACAGTCCCCTGCCAAAAATTTAAATTCATAATATAAAAAAACTATAATAGCTACGATGTTTTTTTGAGTAAAATGAAATGCAATTGCTATAAAATACGCAACCTTGCCGAATGCGGCGTTGAGATGCCTATTTTTTTAGTGTCAGAGCGTCATTTGTGCGGTGAACATGCGCTTGAATCGCCACCACACACAGTCCTCTGGTAAGTCATAATATGCATGTTAATTACTTAATAATCTCTAAATAAAGTATAAATTGATATAATATTTATGTCTCAATTAATCGGTAGATTCTTAAAACACTATTTAACATCATTTTCGTAAATATTGTGAAATCTAGCCGAAATACACAGTCCCCTGGCAACAGTCCTCTGCCTGAAATTGCACAAATATGTGCATCAGGTCGCAAGTATTCATTCCTGGTCCATCCTCGGCTTTCCAAATAAATATAAAACACTAACAATGAGGCAGCAAGGTTCTGGAGTAGAGGCCATGTACCGGAAAACGCAGCGAGAGACAAGCGAAACCGAGCCACCTTGTGGGTGGACCGACGACCTCATAAAGGTAGCAGGAAGGCGTTGGATGCAGGCCGCTCTACCAACTGTGCGATGTGGAAGTCATTGGGGGAGGGCGGGAGGCCTATGTTCACCAGTGGACGTCCAGTGCTGAAATGATGTTGATGACTAACAATGAAAAGTGTCAGCTGCTTTTGCATCAGTGGTTCTTGTGAGCATTATAACGGAAAATCTTTAAACTGCTGAACCTGAATTGACCAAAAATTCCCCTCAAAGATTTGATGATGAAATAGCAGGAATGGGTGGTACTCGGAATTCAGTGCCTCAGAGGTTAAGGTTAATTTTTGATATGAATGTTTATTAAGGAAAGTTGTTATTTCTGTTAATTTTTTATAAAGACATTTTGTTTACTATTGATTTGCTATAAAATAATAAATAATTGATCAATTTAAAATGACTTTTTCTTAAAGTATAACAGTCCTCTGTCTCAATTAACAGTCCCCTGTCATGATTTCTTGGAAAATCGCTAATAACTCGGAAAATATTAATAATTTCAGTGGGACTCCTTATCTAACTAAAATAATAGTCAATTTTCTTTGAAATGGATCACGGTTTTTTGGAAAATGTTAAAAATAATTGCCAGGACAGCATTTGTATGGGACCTGTACGAGCTTACAGAGAAATGCCCATACATAATTATGCTGTCTAAATTAACAAACTAAAATGCCTCTATCTGCATTTGTGAACACTAAAATGCAGAATAATCGTTTTGTGCTAGATTATTAGCATGTCTATTTTAGACAAAAAAATGTGACCCTAGGACTAACCGTTGAACACGTGTTTTTCGGGATCTACTCGTAATCAGCGGGCTTAGTGCGAGTTTACTTCAAACGTACTACCTAATGAGGGCTATCGTTTTAGCGCTCACCAGTTAGCGCCACTGTAGAGTTAGGTCCTGTCACTTGCTAGTACAGTAGCGAAGACAGTGGCACCAACTGGTGAGCGCTAAAGTGGTAGGAGGACTATCGCATTTGCACTCATCAAGATGGCGCCACTGTAGGTAGAGTAAGGTCCTGTCAATCGCCAGGGGTGCCACTGTTAAGTAAAAAAACGATAGCCCTCATTGCTAGCGACTGCGTAAAAAATGATATTAAATCCTATGATAGACATGTAGGCACATACAGCATCTCTAGTGGATATTTTCAAGAACTGAAATCTTCATAGATCTTTTTGACGCACTCGTTAGCGACAACATTCAATGCAAACTCGCACGAAGCACACAGGAATAAATCCTTTCTCCTCCACCTATAGGGTATAGAGTCTATACCTACATTGTACCTACCTACATAGGTAGGGTTGATTCGTCCGGGTTTCTTCCCCAGATTTGTCCTAGTTTAGAGGGCGTCCGGGGTGCGTCCAGGCCGGGTTTAAAAGTTGGGTGACGCGACAAATTTTAAGAAAAAAACTGTTGACATTTCAATATTCTGGACTCCAAAATCCGGGGTTTTCACGCGTCTTGTCCTGGTTGCCAAACTTTAGAGATGGCGACCCTATAGGGTAATTGCGCCGGTTTTCCGTCCAGCTCCTGTTTTCGTCCATTTGACCGACTTGCCACAAACAAATACGGAAAATTGGAATACAAACCTAACTTTCCGTGCAAGTTTGGACTTGTTACAATCTATAATATCTAAGTAACAGTTCTGCCTGCATGAAAATGTAATTTGACAAGTAATAACTCCAAAAAAATCTACGGAAGTTGCTGCTGCACACAGGTGAATGGAAAACGTCGTTAAGTTAGAAAAAAAACGTGCCGGTAGGGAATTTTCATGGTATGTTTAATTACTGTTTTAGCTACTTTACGTAATGTTTTTGGCATTTTTTTTTATTTTAAAGTCCAAAATGACAATGTTCCGAAGATTTCCGAAATGCGACACTTGGTGATAACATAGCTTATATGTTGCATTACATAATACAAAAGTCAATTTCTTAAGAAAGCTTAAGAATAACGAATAAAATAAAAATAAATGTTGAGCTCCATACAAAAAAAAAAGGAAATTGTCAATAACTTATTAAATAATAACTTTATCAAGAAACGTTACATAACATAAAATATTCCTTTTTGGTAAAGGAACACATTGGCGTATTTATTTTTTCAAAATTAGGCACTTGATTTTTGAGCGACGCTAAGTCTATGAAGCTCTAATATCAGCCCACCGTGCGCCGACTAGCGGCGCCTTTTCAGTGAGCAACGTTCTTTCAAAAAAACTCAATTCAGCTCACCACAAAGTTAACCGTAATATTGCGGGGTTTTATCAATTAATTTTGCGGGAACATTTCGCTGACCATCTATCTAATATTCGATACTAGCTTTCCGCCCGTGGAATTTTGTCTGTCACAGAAAAACCTTATCGCGAGCGTCTCTGTTTCAAAAACCGGGACAAAAACTATCCTATGTCCTTTCCCGGGACTCAAACTATCTCTATGCCAAATTTCATCAAAATCGCTTCAGTGGTTTAGGCGTGAAAGCGTGACAGACAGACAGACGGGCAAATATACTATTGATATTGCTCGTTCTGAAGTTGTTTACAAGTGTAACTCAGTTGCCATTATTAATTACCCTACAGAATCAGTTAAGAGTGGCGTTTCTGTTCTTCGGAGCTTTGCTTGATGATAGAGATTGATTTTAAAGGAGGAGTGGCGCAATATTACGCTCGCATGCTTCATGAATACCAAAGTAAGTAATATTATTCGCCTTTTCTAGGATACAGTAGAACACTGGCAGATGGCCACCAAGGGCACCAGCAACTAGGTTAAGGCGTCATACCGCCCGCTGCAACTAGGTCGTGATTACGGAACAAGGTAAGAAAACGACGCTTACTATGGTAAGTCGGATGGGCGTTATAAAAATGCGATGTAAACATTGAATCGTTCTGCGTGTGCAGTTGACTTTCCTCGCTCGCTTGGATTCCTTTGCGCAACGTGCTATGATACCGATACTAATAAGTGCTTCTTTATGTAATCAAGTTCGTAAATACCAGACATCGTTCAAGGAACTTACTGATTACGCAATGTTGTGTTTTCGCTGCCATAATATGATAAATGTTTTGCATAATATTTCTTTGTAACTTCACTGTGTAAACGCATTTTATGACATTTTTTTTTCAATACGTGCATTTGTAAGGCTAACCGCAAAAGCGGATCTGGTATTTGTGAAATGTCACACTTTTTGTCTTTGCGACCTTGAATTAATAAGATGATCGCATAACGGCAAAATTTTTTTCACGTCTGCAACAAATAATGTTCACGGCCCCTTGACATTAATTTCGGTGACTTAGGACTTAAAAGCGTGTAAAAGCTATTATCGCCGTCTAGCTAGGTACTTTCACATAGCTCAAGCGCACTCTTTGCATACTATCGTCGCGCATCTTTTGCACATCTTTTGCAGAGCCTTCACCTATTAAAAATGATACAGAAAAATACGTTTCGAGACTCTTATAGATTTTTATAAATTTTGTAAAGAAAATCCAGGAAAAAACTACCTACGCGAACATAGACCAGTAGCCCCAAAAATCAATAATTACTTAGTAAGTACAAAAGGTCTCACTTTTTTTTTATAGTTTATTTTGGAACAACAAACAATTACATGTATAAATTAAGTATAAAACATAGACTTAAAACATATAATAAGGTAAAAACATTTGGTTTATTAATAACTAGCTGACCCGGCGAACTTTGTTCCGCCTTAATGGCAATAAATAAGCAGACTTTTTTTTAACTTCGAACGGGATAAAAAGTAGGATGTCCTTCTCCTGGCTCTAAACTACCTCCCTGCCAATTTTCAGCTAAATCTGTTCAGCCGTTCTTGAGTTATAAGTGGAGTAACTAACACGACTTTCTTTTATATATGTCACCGTAAAATTGCGAATTCCGTCAGATTATAATCTGACTAGGGCTTGCAATATCGGATAGTTTTCAACTCCGGAACTGATTTCCGATATTGGGCACTCAACTCCGGAATTCCGGTTCTAGTTCCGGAGTTGGTTAAAAAAAGAAAGCGCCTCCCGACAAACACGTACACGTATGTGGCCTCCACTTTAGAACCTTGCCCCATCGGCCGTCTGTTCTACGTACTATGTGCCCTGCCCATTGCCACTTTAGCTTGGTAATCCGATCGCTATATGTCAGGCAACTTTAGTTCGTTTACGAATCTCCTCATTTCTGGTTCGATCTCGAAAAGAAACACCGAGCATAGCACTCTCAATACCATGGTGTGCAACTTTGAGCTTATTATAAGGCCTTATAGTAAGAGGCCACGTTTCCGAACCGTGTGTCATCACTACTGGTAACACACACTGATTGTAGACTTTCGTCTTTAGGCACTGAAGTGTTTTGGTCGAAAAGATGTTATGTAGTTTCCCGAACGCTGCCCAGCCAAGTTGAATTATTTTATCTCCCTGCCTCACAGCTCGCTGCAGAGGAATTGCCCTCGTGTTCAGCCAGGCTCAAAGACCTTCTCATAGTCTAAGTCAAGCATATAGGCAAGTTAGACTCTTCGGTCTTCTGTATAACCTGCCGTAGCGTATAGATGCGGTATATGGTAGTGTAAACGTTTCGATAACTGGCTTCCTCGAGAGACTATAAGTCATCGAACCTACGCGCGAGACTATTCGTGATGGCTCTCAAAAACAGCTTGTAGACATGACTCAGAGTCAGAACCCAGATGGGTCTGTAATTCTCCTTTCTCCTTAATAAGGCTTTTGCCCCTTTCTTAAAGAAAAACACCACCAAGCATTTGTTCCGTGCCTCTGGCATTATTCCCTGGAGTGAGACGGAGTTACAGTTTATGAAGGACTTTCAGTATCGGCTTATCACCTGCCGCGTTCAGAAGCTCCGAGGTTATTCCGTCATCACCCGGTGCCTTGTTGTTCTTTAGCTGTTTGTGAGCCATCCTAATGACGTAAGGGCTGATGTCCGGCTAATCTTCGGTATAGTGTCGAGTTAGCTTAGCTGTTGGAACTGTCCTGTGGCTGAGCTATTAACAGGTTTTACTCTATCATCCGCTCTCTTCAGCTGGCTTCGCCCATTAGAGTTGTCTCTAGCGAACATTTTGGAGCTTTGGTTTCGCCCTATTGCCTCTTTAATATTATTACTAATAAAGTTGCGAATACATATCTCAAGGACTTCCTTATCTAAGAACCTATTTTGATACTTAAACGTTTTGAAAACTTAAAATAATCTATGAAAAATTTCAATATCGGAATACGATATTGGCTTCAGTTCCGGAATTGAAATATCGGAAAAAATGTATCCGAAATTCCGGAGTTACGAAATTCCGGAATTCCGGTATTCAAGCCCTAAATCTGACGTAGTTAAATTACAATCTAACCTAACCTAACCCACTGTTAGTTTACAAGCTAACGCGTTATATTATAATCTGACAGAGTTCACAATTTCACGTTGACATATATATAGATTAGGAGGACATCATTTTCACATTTGCTACGAATGCTACGATTTTTTTTTTATTTGTGTTGAGCGGCTATTCTAGTTCAATAAAGTCCTAGTATCACTGCGACCGTTATCGATCTATTGTGATCGCCGCTGTTTTCCTTACAGTTCGCCTCCGAGTCCTGCATCCATTAGGAAGTGCAGTATCTTTTGGGGGGCGATATGTTTTACATCTTGTGGGCTTAGGATGTGTTTGCCCAGGTGTAAGCTCCGCTTGCGCATCAGAGGTCCGCAGTCCGTGAGAATGCGTTTCATCTGCCTCTTGGCACATCCTGCACGTTCTTGTTTCGGACAGTCCCATAGTGGACAAGTGCTTGTTTAAGCTGCAGTGTCCAGTGAGGGCTCGAACTAGGATGCGCATTTTGATCCTACTCAGTCCTATGATCTGCTTAGAGCTTTTTCGATCATAGGCTTTTATGAGAGCTTTGGAATGAGTTAATCCTGGCGTGTTTGACCATGCCATAAAGGATTTTTTTAAATAGATGTTCTCCAGGGTCATTCGAGCGAGACTTTTGGGAACGCAACAAAAGGGTTCTGGACCATATTGTGTTCCCTGCGCTCCCGCTCTGGCTAGTTCATCGGCATTTTCATTGCCCAAGATTCCCGCATGACCTGGAACCCATCTCAGCGTTACTCTGTTCCGTTCTCCTAGAGTATTTAGTCGACTCATGCAGTTTTCTACCAACTTTGAGGTGATTAAGTTGGAGTTTAAGGCCAGCAGCGCGGCCTGACTGTCTGAGTTAATGTAAATTATGTGGTTGGCATAATTTTTTCGCAGGTTAGCTTCCGCACTTTCAATAATGGCGTAGACTTCTGCCTGAAAGATAGAGGCAAATTTGCCTAGGCTTTGAGATAGCCTAAGCTTCGGCTGCTCTCCATACACGCCAAAGCCTAGGTTAGGGCCCATTTTTTGACCCATCAGTAAACCATATAAGGCTGCCCTTCTCACAGGTGACTTGTTTGTTCAGCCAGTCCTCCCTGTGCGGTATTTCCACTTTGTAGTTCTTTTGGAAGCTACGATACATAATATACAAGTCGTAAACGTAGCTTTACTATTAAGTTCCATCCATGGCATGGCTCTTTAGTTTTGATTATAAAAATAACAACGCTATTGTGGAAAATCAATCAAGGCGGTGACGTTGAAAAGCTCTAATGTAGTCTACATTTCTGCTAATAGAAAATGTAACTTCAGATTAGGTATTTACGTTGTAACTCGCGAAATATCATGAAAATCAGTAATGAAAAGCCTTCCACTTGACTCTGTTAAACAAATATGTTTAAATAAATTAGGGTCTTATATGTTAAGGTATAACAACTGTATAGTTTGAAGAAGTAACGCATTGAGTAATTGAAACAATTATAAAGTAAAAAGTGGGTCTATTGAAGGTTAACCTTCAATTTGCGCTGATTGTTTACAAACAACGCAACGTGACTGGCTCGCGTGCACGCCGTCCGATTTCTCCGTCGTGAATTTTTTGTAAAAATGTGGAAATGCTGTCTGTTCTGTAAAAGTTTCGCTAAATTCAATTATAACAGTATTTTAAGCATCATGAATAAAATTGCATGCTCAAAAGAATTTTACAAGGGACTTACCTTTGTTAGTTAAATGTACGAGTATCTCTTTTATAAATTCATTATAGAAAGTAAAAATAAGTATTTGACTATTTTTTTAAAATTGTACACAGGGTGGGCTTATAATAAGATTGGGTAGCAAGGAATGACAGGGACTTTAAGCGTAGTAGCTAGGTATAGGAGATTTTAGAGAGCTATTTTTCTTTCGCATATAGTGGTACTACTTACTTGATAAATAAATACTTGCGATATTGTGCAATCTCAAGCTCTATCTAATTCTAATATTAGAATGTTCGTTGGTTCACAGTTCACACTTAATATTAATGCGCACAAAATTAAAAAAAATGCGCAAATTAACGTTTGATGTTAACACGTGCCTGCGTCTGATCAAATCACGTGTGTTTATTTATCGCACATGTTTCTAAGAGATAATGTTGAGCTGGGCTGAGCTTTTGTATGGTGTGCAAATAAATCAGAATAAACAAAAATAGTTTTTAGTTAAATAGAAGTTCACTTAAAATGCTTAAGAAATAATCATCTTTTTTGTAACAATAACATGGATTTTTTTGGAAACCACCGCTACTAGAAGTTAAAACACTTATAATAATAGGTACAAATAATCCTATTTAGTTGCCTGAAAATATAATTATGTTAAAACGTAGATGTTATAATAATACCCGTTTTAAAAATCGCATTACAAGATCCTTCCTTTCCTGGGCCACATTTTTTTTATAGTTTAGTAGTTCGATGTTCCCTAACCACAGTCTTGTGTGTCTGTGAAGCATTTTATTGGTATTTTTATTTATGGGTTTCGGAGACGAACGAACCTTCTGATCTCTGAAAATCCCTAGAACTTCTGGAAGCCGTGTTTTTTACGCTCGATTGCGCCACGATTTCGCCAGAGTCACGTAATGTTTGTTTAATAAATTGAAAAATTAAAAAATATTACTTTACTCTAAGAAATGGGGCGCTCTTATACAACTTGTATTGTGTACTCACGTGGTATTGCTCTAAATTGATGTTTTCTGAAACTTTCTAAATTACGCAACTCTCGCGTTTTGCGATTGATTGAAACATCAACTGCGTCATAATAGCGAGGACTCGCAGTACCTGGCATTATTGTACAGGGTAAAAAGAATGATGGATTTGCGCAACGTTTGAGGACAAAAAGAAATTGTAATTTAACTGTATTCTTTGAATGTATATTTCAATAATTCATTGCTTTCATTTTAAGGTGCAAAATCACTTTAAACTATGGTCAAATTGATTTGGATGCAGCAGCAAAATGTAAAGCTGAATTGACGAATCATGAAAACGCAGGAAATGAGACGCCTACATAAAAAACAAAATTATGTAGAGTGTATGTTTAGGCAAGTCTCTCGCTACCTAAACTACATCAAAAATATTGTCAAAATGCAAAAATTTTCACTGACAATTAGTTATGACCAGAGTAGAGAGTCATGTAATAAAATAAACAAAGTGAAAATTAAGTAGAGAGCCTGGGATCGCGGTCGCATTCCGCATGCGAGCGGCCGGGTTGCGCAACGTGTTTTGACGGCGGCGGCCGGCGCGGCAGCGTTACTTCACAGCCTCGTAACGCTTTCCATCTACGTTACGGGCACTGTGTCGAACCTGTACGACGTCTTCTTAAGTTCTTAGACAAAGTAACATTCGTGACAGTTTCGATTTCGTAATCGCTTCGGTATGTTTTTTGTAGGAAACTAGTTTGGTCTGAAGGTTTAGTTTTTCTTGAAACATTTTCTTTAATTCACACCAACGAGGCTTTTAAAAATCAGATGCTAAACTATGTATTTTAAAAAAATACTAACACCGTAGCTCTTTTGTAATAGCAATTTATAATCCTTTGTTCAGTATCATGCCGTTGACAGAAATTACGAAACGAAATTTTATGGTTATTTTATTATAATTTGATGCTCTTTATATTTAGAATCCTCATAAAAAGCACATAAAATAAATATTTAGTCATTGTCGTATCAAACAATTTCCTACGGGTAGGTAATGACATTTTTTGCGGTAGGATTTGAAGTCATTGTTACGATTTGTTATGTTCCTTGTTGTCCAGAATGTCAAATCCTCATGATTCTTTATTTCTCGTGGCGTAAGAGGTGTAGGTAGCCGTATCGTCCAACCCTACAGCAGGTCTTGTAGCGCAGTTCTCAGAGTTCTGTTTCATGTTGTCAATATCATGATATTTTCGTAAAATGTCGATAATCAGACTAGGTTATGAATTGAAATATTTAGCTTGATCGTGCTCATCTTCTACTGAAGTATGAAACGTTCGCTTTTAAGCTAAAAATCTCAATTCAGAACCGGGCATCAGAGTTCCACTTCATCTTATCCAGAGCATCACGTGCTGATCGGCTGATGATGTTTTGGTTCTCGTGGTTCACTAAGCGAACGACAGGATCCGGGTGGGCGGCGTGGTGTCGCCAGCCTTGCCGCGAGCGGTGTTTTTGCCAAACAAACAATCATTGCAACATCTAGGCGACTCTCTCTTTTGCGCCTCGAGAATAGTGCTCGCACTTGAGCGTTATAAATAAACAAAGCATTGTAAGTGCAATTTGAAAAACTAGACGCTAATCTAATAAAATGGTTTTAGTTATTTATTAGATAGGTGTTTAACTAAAACCGCACTTTATGCATCCATGGTTTAAATGCAGTTCAGAATACGTATGTTCGTATTCCTTCAGTTTCAAGCAATTCAAAAAAAAAACCATTGCTTATCATTACTTATAATAGTTACATATGATTGCATAATTAGGTACTTTGTTTATAAAAATGGTAATTATTTTCAGACGACAGCGCATCAAGATAAAAAAATGCGATTGAAATTTAACTGTAAAAACAGTTTTTTTTTTCAAATCAGACTGTTGAAATTAACTTGCTGAACCCTAGTGTGCTGCTACGCATCAATTCACTGCTCTAACAAATCAATCTCAATATTATTTTTGACGACAGAAGCGACCTTGTTTGTTATTTTTCAATAGGTTTGTTACAAGAGTAATATTCAAACCATGTTTACTTTTGAGACTTACAATTTTACAACCGCTACATATTTGTAGTACAAATAGATAACGTGATGGTTTCTTAAAATTGATTTTCAACAACCGCGCGTCTCTTTTCACTATTATGCATTTTCATTGAAAAACATGGCATATAATGCGTGTGAACATTGTGCCCTCGGCTCCATGCAACCCCGCCTTGACTGTAATAACCAATCACGCATATTTGCACGCCATTTGCATATTTAACCCGAATGGGACGGCTATAGATAAATAGATACTCTTTATAGCACACGACAAACTAGACAAATAAATACAAAGCTTTTCTTGATAAATCTATTTTTTACATTGTTTTGCAACTGTTTAGTCACGAGCAACGTGTTTGTTTTCTTAGACCTGTGTTTTTGCAATCGTGAACGTATCTTCAGTTGCATTATGTTCTAATGGCGTCATGAAAGCGTGTGGTTTCGGTTTCCTGTTTACAGCAGCCACTGTGTGTTTAGTTACACACGTTACAATGCATGTTTTTGTTTAGCCGCGGTGACGTCTGCCCCGACGGCCGCGGCAAGGTCGCCGCTCGCTGGCTGTCACTCACGTGCTTTAGTTCGCCTTAGGGCTTGCTCTCATGTTTTGACGTTTGGAGGCCCCGACTGTAGTCAAACAATCACAAGACTCGCTGGAGCCGGATCTAAGTTGACTAAGTGGATTTGCCTTATACCTACTTATTAGTTAGTTATCTTGCTTAATGAGATTAAATCAGTGATCTAGCTTTATAAATACTTTTTTTTTGTAAAAAGATTTGAGGATTATGTAGTTGAAAGTCCCGCCGCTGCTCTGCCTCTGAAGCAAGGATCTAGAGCTAGACCACTAATTAAAACAACCAGTGGAGGCTCAGTTAGTCCCAGGGAAAGGTATTAATAATGAAGAGATAAATAGTGTTAACAACTAAACTTCTTAACTCATGGGATTTATAATGCTGAATAATATCTAAAAATATTTTTCCTTGAAATAGCGAAAGCTTCCGAAGGATTTTTCAAGTGAAAAATAATAATAACTTGTTTTATAATTTTAGCTATAACTTTTTTAGTTTAGAAGTCGAGTTCGCGTTGAAGTTTTTAAAACCTTTAATCGAAGTTGTTTTGCTACAAGCCAGGTAGGGACTTAACTGGCTTCTTACTTTGTAAATGTTCAAAACAAGGCAGGCAACTACGGCAGTGTTTACATCGCAAGTCTATAAACCTTCAGTGCACGTCCGTACTGGTTATGATAAGATAATTTCCATCCTTGCTAAAATCAGCGATAGGTGGTTCAATAATAACTATCTATTAATAGCAAAGTTTACAGTTAGCGCAACCTAAGATAAATTGCGGTGACGAAAGTGTGTCACCGAGCACTAAGCTGTGTGCAACGTGCGCGTTTGTGCAACGAGGGATGATTGTAGTGAACAAAACCTAACGTTTTGCGGCAAAATGTGACAGGCTGACGTGTCAAGGCCACATTAAAAGCAAAAGTAAATAAGGCTTGCCGGTTCACATTGCGGCATTTGAGTGATTTGGCTACTCACTCGTACAAGTAACAAATAAGGTATCCTTCCGTTTGGCCAAATTACTTTTCGCCAAATTTCACTTCGCAAACAACTTATCGCCAAAGTTTCATTTTCCAAATGAACTTTTAGCAACTGTACTTTTCGCAACTAATTCATTTGGTCAAATTATCATTTGGCCAAATATTACTTGGCAAATGTTTATATAGCAAATGTTTTATTTTGCCAAATATCATATCCCAAATAATTTGTTTGGTCAAATTGCACTTCACATACTTCACCCACCGTTACCCACAAATCAAATCATAAGGCAGATGATCATGGTTTTCACAAGAATTTTATGTAAAACAAAGAGATTGCAGAAAACAGTATGGTTGCAGAAAGTAGGTATTGCATAAAATAGTAGGTTAGGTTAGGTTAGAACAGTGACCCTTAACGCGCGAAGGCGAGCGAAGCGTGCCGCGGCAGCGGCCGCCGAGCGCTAGAATCACCTCTATTGTTAATGAATCATTTGGAAATTTCGATAAAAAGAATGAAATATGAAAATTAATTTAGAACAAATTTTATATTAACTACCCACTAAACAAAATAATAACCACAAGTTAATTTGCATTCCATTCTATGCACCAATCAAATTATTTTGTAAATAGTGTATCGTGAAATATTTTTGCCAAATGAAACATTTGCCAAAACATACTTTGCCAAACAATAATTTGCTAAACAACAATATGCCAAAAACGGCATTTGCGAATTAAAAGTTTGCTATAAGTTGTTTTGCCAAATGAGAATTTGCCAAATGAAAATTTGCGAAACGTTGTTTGCGATGTGATAATTTGGGAAACGTTTTTTGGCCAAACATTAGTAATCCAACAAATAATATGTTTGCTCGTGCGAACTTTGCGGTCTAAGGTCAATCTAGAGTTTTTGCTCTATTAAAAGATCAAAGAGCAGGTAGAATGTTATGCTTGAAGGTCGGTTGAACCGAATATCCGTACCCAACTTCGAAGAAGTAGTCTATATAATATTTTTGACAAGGGTTAAGGTATGTAGGCTGTAGTGGCATACTAACAGTTGTAGGTGCAGAACATTAGCTCATAGGTGGCTGACTAGGTCGGCGGCAGGCCTGGCGCCACTCGCGGCAACTGGGCTAAGGTCATTTGGTACATTTTTCATCGCGTATGCTCACCTGGGTTTTACACACGGCTGTTTGAGTACTCGCTTTAGTGTATAGCATGTCGCATACCTGTAATTGAACCACGTCCTATTAGGCCGTTGAAAATGTTATAGCTTGAAAGTTCACAGTATTGAACAAAACAACATGAAAACCAACCTTCGACGCGGAGACTTGTAGGTACACACGACAGCACATCAGGTTACCCATTATTGTTACAAACTCGCCCCTATTACAACTGCACAAGAACCCACAGGGGTTACGTTGACGTGCCGTCGTCTGTACATACGAGTATTGCACTGATTGCACATCTTACAATGATTTTTACTTTAAAACCAAAATAAAAAAGCTTCTTCAAGTTCATAAAATATTAACTTTTTCTAGGTAGTTACTTTTTGTTTAATTTACTCATCATATTCATAACGTTTTTCCAAAATGGCGACCATAAGTTGCGTTTGATTTTGCGAAGTCCCAGTTATGTTGGTATAGCTTGATTTTACTGCATGCATCGTGGGAGCCGCTTTCGGTGCGATTCTGTCGCGGTTTGCGACTGCGCTCAGAATGTGGGTCACTCTAGAACCCGCCAGATACGGGCCCACCACACCACCACCGTACATAGGGCTGTTATCCGTTAGAAAACCTTGCTTATTCACAGAAGAATAAAATAATTTTCTTATGCTATCAGTTCAGTGGAGACTTATTTTTGAAGCACTTGTATTCCGATTCGGAACAATATTATAGGACTTTCGGAAACTTAGAAGTGTAAGTAAAGTACTCCCCCTTGAAGAGAGCTGTGCAGCCCACTTTAGCAAAGTCAAATTCGTGACAGATTCATATTCGCAATCAAACGACACAAAAAACCAGAGAGAAGCGTTTTCCTAATTGATAGAGCGATTTGAATTATTGTACTTTATTGGATATATTTATAATTTGCTACAAATAAAAAACGTGCGGTAATGGCAACCCTTGCAATGCGGCGTATGTGGCGCTTTCGATTGCAACTGCAATAAATTTCGATTCACTTGCTGCACTTATTTATCTGTCTGTAGCCTGTACTGCAGGAACAAATGAAAGTGGTAGAGCATATACATGAGGTTCAATTGTTTTGTAATGAAGAGTGTTAATCATAGTATTTAATTGAGGTGGATTGTAATAAGGTCGTGGGTTTGACTCCCACCTTTAGGCAGTTCGATTTTTTCAAGTTATTTTAAAAATGTTTAGATCGAGAGGCGACTCTTAACAGTCTTAACGCCAGAAAAAAAAAACCCTCTTTCTGGCGTAGTCTGATAATAAAGCCACAAGCTTTTTTTTCATATTCATAAATTACTATGTTAGTTACTTGAGATTTGTGCTTCTCTTCTGAATTAGTTTTTGTTATTGCCTACTTGTTAGAAGAGCAAATTATATCCTACTATCCTACTAATATTATAAATGCGAAAGTTTGGATGTCTGGATGTCAGGATGTCTAGATGATTGTTACTCTTTCACGCAAAAACTACTGTACGGATTTTGATGAAACTTTACAGTATTATTATTCATAACCCAGAATAACATATAGGCTATAATTTATGACGATCTGTGACATACTAAATTTCACGCGGGTGAAGCCGCGGGCAAAAGCTAGTTTTTCATATTCTAGTGAAAATTCAAAACAGCTTTCGCAGCCGCTATTAATCTTCCAGTATTATTGTTCATGTCAGAAAGTATTTACAATAGAGTTTGTTTAATATGAAAAACCTTTTATGTCGTATTGTAATCGAAGTTGGCTCCGGTGGAGCGCTGGGGAGTGCTTTGATCGCGACGGCGCGCCTTCATGAATCATGCTTAGGGCTTCCAAGTATTAAGCTTATTTCTGGATACACTTCAGTATTGACGCGATATGCGATTGTGTGCAACAAACAACATACCGAGGGGGTTTACCGGTTGTTGCTACGACTCTGTAGAAATGTTCAATATTCATATTTTCTTATTGTAGGTGGATGTTTTTGCCACGCATAATCTAAATAAGACAATGGAGGCTGATCTTAACGCCACATGAACAATGACGTGTTTGCTATTTCTATAAATAAAAAAGTTCATAAAAATAGGCTCTTGGAGAATTGACGTCAAAAGCAAAATATAGTTTCCTTAAGTTAAGGGTCAAGATTTGTGAAAAAATATGGTTTCATTAGGCTACTAATTTGGGGAAGTGTTTGATATTCATAGGTTGATGTTTTAGTAGGTACATAGTTTTCCCACGCATATCTAAATAAGACAATGGACGTTAATCTTAACGACACATGAACAATGTCGTGGTTGCGGTTTCTATTAATATTATTTTTATAAATAGCCTGGCTAACTGGAGAATTGGCGTCATAAGCTAAACTGTAGTTTCCTAAAGTAAGGGCTTTGATTTGTGAGCAAATAATTATCCTGCTTTCGCCTCCGAGATTTATTTTACCGTGTAGTACCCCTGTACGACAAGCCAATCCGCACACAATATTCAGCGTAGTAGTAGTAAAAAACAAAAGAGCGGGCAACCCCACCCCTACCACGCTGTGGGCTCGGTGTCCGAGCGGTCTCATTCCTTTGTGCGCACGCGCAACGACCGCACGCAGTATAAGAAAAATGCTTAAGTGACGTCACCAGGACGTTTTTACCGACAAAAAACGTAATTATTTTAAGTTGTGCAGTGTAGTGACGAGAATTAGACCCAACACAAGGTTGGTTGTAACAACTATTTTGTGNCTAATGCTCGTAACTCAGTTCAGACTGAGTTTAGAGGTATACATGTCATAGTAAGTTTGGTTTATTACACTATTTTGTAATCAAAAAACAAAGTTTGGTCGATGGCCGCGCGAAAAAAAAAAGACGCCAATTTCCGGCATTGTCTTTTCCTGATTTCACCATACCATTTATATGCCCATGTTAACATGGGCTAGTGTCGGCTCATATACCCATTTACCTAACACCCTGTAGAAAGACACGGGTCTTAACGCGACGTTTGTTAATGAGTTACATTATGAACTCACGGCTTGACGTTTCAGCTGCTATGCTGCAGCAGACTGTTCCAAACCACACACATTTTAGCGCCATCTATAACTGTTTGTAAAGCGCCATCTATGGTTCTTCTTACTTTCTTATAGAACTAACTGAAGTGCTGAACTAATTCATATAAAGAACAATAGATGGCGCTACACACTACATCCGTGCTGCTTGCACGGCCATTTTTACATTCCCTTTCGAATCACTGACTGTAAAACTACTGCGTGCGAATACAAACCTTTTACCAAACGTCTCCAATATTTTTCTCCAACACAGACTGGTTCTGACCGCGGCTGCGGCATAGCATAATGTAACTTCATAAACGTCGCGGTAAGACCCGTGTCTTGCTATTTTAGTGACAGTGAAATCAGAGAGGGGATAGAGCGGCAATACACAGACCGCTTGAAGCAGTCAGGGTCGACAGCTTCAAGCTGCGACTGCACAGTGAACTGCAGAGTTCTATGGACGCACATACACGAACCGCTCGAGCAGTTGCAACTGATTCGGGCGGTCGACAGCTTGAAGCTATCGACCCTGACTGCTTCAAGCGGTCCGTGTATTGCCATAGTGATAATTGATACGTCTTCAAGAGATCTAGAGAGATGCCAACTAATGCGCTGAGTTCGAAACCCAGTGTCGCATTACAAATTCACACACAAAGTAATCAAAATAAAAACTATACGTCGCAAAGAGTGTGTGTCATGCGCACACATCGCATTCAGAGCTACTATTCGTTCGCATACCAGGTTGCAATTAATGTACGTACAACACCACTACAAACGCAGTGACGTGCGATTGAATGAATTATGTTAGTTTGAATGTGCTCATTATCCACTGCGGTATCAGTACTCAACGTTCGAATAATCTTTAGTACTACGCAAGCAATGTAAATGTACAAAAGTGAGGCAATAGTGTTTAAAATACCAGTTTAATATACCGTTATTATTAAAGAAATGGAGGCTAAATCAGGCCTGGCTCACTTCGCGCGGTACATCCGATAATTACCTACAGCGAAGCGCCCCGCCGGCGGGTATTATATCAGTCGAGTGTCACGCGCGCGCCCGTCAGGACGCTGGCGTGCGTTGTAGTACGTACCTAATTCTATGATCGAAGTATTATTTAAAAATGGACATAAAGAGAAAGAAATATTGTGCGGCGTTCGGGTGTTTAAATTCGAAAAGAAATCTACCGGATTTATCTTTTTTTTCGCTTCCCAAAGATGCTGAAAGGTATGTTTGCCATGTAGGTAATCAATAATTCTTAGGATAGTATAGGAACCTAACCTACCATGACTACTGCTCAGAATGCGTTCGTTCGTTTCAGCCAAATGACGTCCACTGCTGGACAATAAAATAAATAAATAAATTATTTTTTCACTAGACAGCAACCCAACAGCGTAAGAAGAGTTCAGAGGCACGCAATAGAAAGAGACAAAACTTGTAGGTGAATAAAATTGTAGGTACGTAGTGCTGTGCGAGCTGAATTCCACTTTAACGCGTCGTAGCAAGACTCGCATTTATTTAAATCATCTTGCGGAGTAATCCTTCTGTACCTGTACTATTACTTATTCTGTGGCTAAATGCAAGAGTCGGCACTCTACTTTAGGCCTTTAGTTAAAACGTATTAATTTGATTGAACTCATCAACTCTACAACTAATGCTTCGTAATTAGATGATCAAACGAACTTACCAAGTGAAGTTCGATCTGAATTATCCTGTTTTCGCCGAAGAGATTTAAGGTCCCTCCCAACCCGAAGATTTCTATATCTTCTTCCCTGGAGGTAAACGTCAATGTCATCTCTTCTCTAAATATAATGAGACCGCTCGGACACCGAGCCCACAGCGTGGTAGGGGTGGGGTTGCCCGCTCTTTTGTTTTTTACTACTACTACGCTGAATATTGTGTGCGGATTGGCTTGTCGTACAGGGGTACTACACGGTAAAATAAATCTCTTCGGCGAAAACAGGATAATTCAGATCGAACTTCACTTGGTAAGTTCGTTTGATCATCTAATTATGGTTTCATTATAGATATTCAGTTTCTAAATCATTGTTTTCATTCAATCGATTCGATTTCATTTTGCTGGTATAGATTAGATACAATTTTCTTCTCCCCTATTTGTTTCGCTTTTGGAAGAAGTTTTGGATGTGTTTTACGGGACGATCGATTAACCTGGTTACCCTACATAGGCCCGCATCCCGGCTCGCAGACGCACTCCGAATGTAGGTCACCTGTTCGCGATGGTTTGTTTGGGTCCCCCGAATTAGTGTGTGTTAATAATACGACAACCTTTGCTTGCCGCACCCCGTCGTCGCCCGCCGCGTGAACGCTCTATTTTTGTCGCCGCTTTTGAACGCATACCAACTCTTGCATTCTCACCGGGTTATGTCACTGCAAGTGTCGGTCCCATTTATTATTGGTCCAATCTTGATGCAATTAAAACTAGCTTGAAAATTCAGACGGTAACCTAAGAAGTTTAGCAAAAAATCAAAGAATTTCTCTGTGGTAGAGTCGTAACTGGGAATTTTGAATTTGAAATAGCAGTCCGACACAGGATTTCATAAAATGGTGGACGTTAGAGCATGTTCAGCGCGGCATCGAGAAATGCACACGGGCAGGTCGTGGGTAAATAGGTCAGTCGCCCACGTTGCCGCAGCGCGCGTTTGTTTGGGTCCCGCGTATTGATCAAGCCGAGACTAAAGTGCGCATGCAGCATGCCCCGAGGCCCGAGGCTTTGGTAACGCGCCCGCTGCAGCCGCAACGTTGCGTAATCCCTGCAACATCAATGGAATTAATACAATCAGCATATTGGTCACGTGCATAACAAATGCAATCAGGTTATGGGAACACGGTAAATACATGTAACGGTCATAATCAGAAGCCATTCCGAATTATAAGATTTTCCTGTCCATTTGCACTTCCAAGTATACGAGGAAAACGTTAGTTTTATCGTCTATTTGGATTCACAGTACTTCGTGTTTGTCCGTATCGTCACTTGGATGTTTGAAAACAAATACATGATTTGTAGAAACGACACGTACTTGCATAAGGCAAACATTCCTTTGAAGAAAATTTGCTAAATAAGAAAACAATTAGTTGCGTGTGTAGTTTTCAAACTCTACACTTGAATGTAATATTTTAACAATTTGTAGCTCGTAAATGTAGTATTGTTTTTATGTTTTTCAATAGAGGAGTTAAAACGTTTGTCACTGCGTTACAATTTGCCGCGCAATTACGTGGATTACAGCTATTATTTGCCCACGTGAATAGTATGTAGTAACATTGCTATCACAGTCTATTTGCGCTGATGGCTCCGCGGCGAGAGTGACGTAGGTTATGTTTGTTAGTGGGTTGGCGGCAGGCGCTGCAGTGCACCGCTGCGACTGCGACCCACTGGCATCTAGGCCACGGCTACTAGCCGGCACTCGTGAACGCCGTCATAATTTTGCTGTAATACCGTCATTCAAGTAATGGATACCGCTATTTGCATACATTATACCCACCGCGGATTAACAGCCCCGATAAGTAGCGGTGGCAAGCCTATGTTTGTTTTCCTGCTTCTAGATTTCGTATAATATTGCAAGATTACTTAAGTTTTGAATGCTAAACATGAGTTTTTGAATTTTGGGGCGATAGCTACCACTGAGGCTCTTTTGTTGCCAAATAAATTAAAAAGATTAGCACACCTTCACTGTTAAAACAATACTAATACTTATACTTTATACGCAAAGAAAACAATCAAATTAATTAAATCTTTAATTAATTGGATGAATTGGTAGATGGGTAAAGACTTAAGGTAGGTATCTGAAATATTTTCCTTCTTTATTCTTACAGAATTCTTTTCATACAATTACCGCAAAATTTACGACTTATCGTAAAATGTTTTTGTTGGATATATTTAAATAATGAATTTCGTAGGCTTATCGACTTCATTTTGAGAAAAAATCGTAATATTTTATGATAATGAATTTTATTGTTCTCCATGGGGGATAGTATTTAAGTGCCTATTTTGCATTGTAAGTGTAGTATAGACAAGCCGACGCCGGGCAGGAAATGAATTATAATGAGGACGTAAAATTAAACGGAAGCAATAGAAATGACGTAAAAGTTTTATAGGTACACACCGAATGTTTTGAATTTTTTCTTCTTTAATAAGGTTTCCTAGCGAACAAAAATGTTTCGTCGATAAAATCTTGGAATTGTAATGTTTATGAGGAAATAGCATTCAATTAAGGGCCACTTCAACCTCAACGTGCCTAATTAAACATGTGCATTTCGTCAAAAGATCAAAGTTTAGCCTTTATTGTTTACTTATTTCGAAAAAGTATCAATCAACTTCCCTGACAGGAAACGATACATTTCGACTGTAAATATTTGGTCGTTAACCTTCGCAAAAGGGTCGCATTGAAAGGTAAAATTCGCAATATTATGCAATAGTGTCATAGAACGGCCTTCTATTTAGGACACGCTGCAGAGCGTTTTCGTCTGGCAAGTTAGCCGCGCGCGCCTGCGCCTCGCGGCTTTTCCCCGCCACCCCCATTTCTCGGCGTTCGATCGCATTACGTAGACTGTACGTGAAACGTAATCGTAAGTAGGTCGTTGGATAGCTGTGCGCGCGCAGCCGTACGCGCCCCCCCTCCCCCCAGCGCGCTTGCCGCCACTACGACGTCACTATTGATCGCGCACGTGGCGCCGTAGGTGACGTAGCTGGCGCGTCGATAGTACGCCTCCGTCTCCGTAACCCCCTGTCTCACCCCCACGGCCGCACCTTGCCCTCCCCGGGCCCAGGCCTGGGCCCCGGGCGACACCCTCCCCTACCGCTGCATTCTGCACTTAATATGACAGGCTCTTATCGTGCGTAAGCCTAGTTTTTTAAAACGTAATGAATGCTTGGACTCTCCATTCATTGTTATTCCCTTTTGCCGAGGCTTCACTCGCAACTATATTATTGTTGGTTGATGAATTTTTTTCAGCTGTTGTTTGTAATTAACTGCCGTTCATCAATCATTTTCCCCATAACATGTCCTTCCATCCTGCATAAAAACACCATCGAACACAGCCTCAGATGCACTACCTTAACCTTTAGCTACTGAGGTGGATTTAATTTCACGTAAACACTGACGTGGGGGCCTGAGAGGCCCGTACATATGTGTGCTTATATTTAAAAAATATAATCTTTTTACGGTTTTATGTTTAATAATTATTAATAGTGGTTATATTTAAATACAATAAAACGATTTTTATGTAAATTATTTGTTAATAAGTACGTATTATTTCAATATTTAGAAAACATGTAGCATTTTTGGCAAAAATCTCATGAAATCATGATTCACAATGTTATCATGAAAAATATTCATAAATTCAACAAATCAACTTAGAATCTTAATTTTCAATAGTCTTTTTGGCTATTTATAAATCAGTGATCCTAATATGAAATAGGGGGAAAAAAATTACACACATGAAATAGTGCGAATTAAACACAGTCTGGATAAACTTGCTTTGCTCAGTGAAGGAAGCCATACATGTTTTTAAAATGTAGATTTCATTTGAATCTTCAAAATACATGTATGGCACTTGGTTTCATCGTTTAAATCTTAATAGACAGGTAAAGGCTTATCATTTCCTAGCATACGTGCCAAAAACTACTTTTCTTCTATTTTTCGTTAAATGCTGGTTATTTTTACTTCCGAGATACCGCTTTCTCTCGGACGACGTACTGTGGGCTCCATATTATAGATTTTTTCAAATTATTTCAAGAAAAGACGACAACTAAATGAAAACTTTAGACAAAAAAAGTTACGCCAATACTGAGGTGGGGGCCTGAGAGGCCCACAAGAAACTTTAAAATTAATTTACCTACTAAAATTGCGCGTTCAATCACGTGCACCGTTGTTGACAGCCTCGGCGCAATGAAACTCGAAGGTACCAAAAGATTCGGGTGTGTCGTGCACGTGGGAGAGGAGAAATTCAACAATTTGACTTTTGCAAGGCCTGAGAGGCCCCCATGTCAGTAGTTAAAGGTTAACATTAACTGTAACTATAACTTTAACCGGTATTTTTGTGTGAATTTTGACAGACTCTTGACGTTTGTTGAATTTAAAGTGAGATGGTGTAATCCGACCTTAATATTGTTACCATTTTAGTAGATACTAGCTGACCCGGCGAACTTTGTTCCGCCTTAATGGCAATAAATAAGCAGACTTTTTTTATTTCGAACGGGATAAAAAGTATCCTATGTCCTTCTCCTGGCTCTAAACTGTCAATTTTCAGCTAAATCGGTTCAGCCGTTCTTGAGTTATAAGTGGTGTAACTAACACGACTTTCTTTTATACAGGTTGTTAGGTAAATGGGTATATGAGCCGGCACTAGCCCATGTTAACATGGGCATATAAATGGTATGGTGAAGTCAGAAATTTAATATCATCATTTTAATTTTTTAAATTTTCATACAAAATAAACTTTATAAAATCCGATTTGTATGAAAATTAAAATGAAGATATCCATTTTCTGACTTCACCATACCATTTATATGCCCATGTTAACATGGGCTAGTGTCGGCTCATATACCCATTTACCTAACACCCTGTATAGATTAAATTACAGTAAAAACAGTTCTCGAAAATTTGCAGAGATGACATCAAACTTAAGCTTGACGTTTAGAGATTATTTTTTTATCGGTATCGGTGCATCGGTTATCGGTGCACAACATACATGAATAAGTTAACTCTTCCATGTTGAACCCTTCATAAGTTGTTATTGTTTGCATTCTCGGAATTAACCGTGTGCCGCGATGATAAAAAGGTAGAAAATATAGATTGCGGTGTGATTTCTTGCTATTTTCGCACAATCGATTGACGTCACCGATAATAATCTCTGATTAACATTACTCATGTTTCGTTTGCATTTGCGAGTCAGCTTACTGGTATAGGCTATTTGTTATGCTGGACAAATATTAAAGTTATCGTGGTCTGTGGTTAGAAATGTTTGCCTGGCTAGGTTTAAATTACCCCTAATTCCAGTGTATTTGCAGTATTGTTAGTATAGTACCGGTCTGTCCGTTATACATTTAAATAATCTTAATATTTGTTATCAAATCCTTCATGGGTCAATTAAAAGTAGAATCAGTCTATGTGATAGAAGTAAAGGGAAAAGTCTGGAAAATCCACCACCCTTTCAGTACTCTCTTATGTGTTCATTACACAGTGTTACCTCATGCTCATAAATGACTTAAGTAAATATTTTTGTATTTATGCTTAATTTAGTACATCATGGGACCGTAGAGGCAAGAATTTGATAAATTTCAATTTGTTGACCCATTTCGTTCCTGAGCAAAAGGGTTACTAAAAAAATAAAAACCGAAGTGATACAATAAAGGTTCCGTTTTTTCCTTTTAAGGTACGGTACCCTCATTTTTTACTCTTCTCAGATAACCAAATTGAAATTAAAAAGCTTTTTAATAAATTAATGGTAGGTAGTCGGCTTATAGCTACATTGAAAACACGCAATATAATGGCCTAACTACAAGTCTCATGGGAGTTAATTTAAATATTCGATTACTTACTATTTCAAGGTTATTGTAAATGCATATTCAATACACGGCAAAAACTTGAAAAGGATCTGCTGTAACTAATAGCTACATGTGTATTAATCCATATGTTTAGAATAGACGCTTGTCAGGAAAAGTTAGAATCATCATTAAATATTGTATGTGCATTTTTGATAGTAATACTAAAGTATCATCAATCATCCCTATATTATTCAGTGACACGTAGAAATACATACATCATCTTTTGCTGCAAATCGGAGTTATTAAGTTGATTGATATTCAAAAGTACCTACAGCATAATATACCAAAACTTACGCGTGATGACTAATTGACTCTGTTAGATTTACTAGTCTCTACTTATCTATCTGTTGTAAATATACGTGACACAAAGTAAATTATAAGTAGGTATTATAAATTTTAAACTAAAGTGTAAAATAAATTAGAGTTAAGTTTCCACTTAATTATTTACACAACACGTACTCGTACGCAGTTCTAGTTACAACCTCGTACCTTGGCGCCAGGCACCGGTAACAGTATCTCCCTATCATGTCACCCGTGTGTGCGTGTGTTGTGTACGCAACTAATCCTCGGCTCACAACAAACATGCCCTATAAAATACCTTTCACTTCACAACACAATATGCTAGTCAGGATTGCAAAACAACCATATTAGTGCCAATTAGTTATTTTCTGTTACAGTAATAGAAAACGCCTGTAATGGTTTTGAAATCGTCCTTTTGACATAAGAAGTGTTTCACGACAAACACTCAGCCTGAGAACATTTCTTTCTTTCAACCATTAATATAACAGATATATGAATAACTAGGTATACTTATAAACTAAACTTATTTACCACATCAAGTTTTATGCGAATTCTTATCCTCGTACTGATGTACAGTTCGTAGAAACTTAATGTGACCCCACCATGATTTCTATGCAAGCCGCGAGCTTATGACTAAAATAGCTTAGCTGTAAAAGCTAAGCTTAATAGCTTTTCAAACACATTGTGAATGATGCTTGAACTGGTATTACCTACTTGGTATCTTAACGCATTTTACGCATAATATCTCTAAGCAGTATTTAAATGGTGTAATTGACACACTAAAATGCGTTGTTAAATACTTTATTTTTAATTAATAAATGTAATTTACTTGTAAATGAGTAGTAATCCAACACTAACTAATCTAAATCGTATGTATTTGTTTCAGGTAAGACAACATAAATTAAAGTGTATTCTTGTTCTATATCGCAAGAGGTAAGTCAGTTATCATGATGACAAATCTGTGCAATCCACGCCAATAGAATTTAGCAATCTGATAAAATCTATATGATAAAAATCTTCTGAGACAAATATAGTGGTTTCAACATGAATCGCACATCAGTCAAAATGTTTTATCACGTCACTACTAACCTAAACAAATCAGTGTCAATGTTAGTAGGCCTTTATACACGTGTATTGTCATTTTCTACTGGCCGTGGATTATATGCGTCTGTTAAATTGTATACTATATTTGTTTCTTGCTTCTGTTTTTAGCCGAAAGTCAACTTACATACTTAAAAAAAGAATCTTGTTGATTAAAGTTTTCATTTTTCTTCCTCGGTCCCTCACTGATGAGGATCGCGACCACATAAATAGTGTTCCTCCACAGACCTTTTCATAGAGTTTTTTCACAAAGTTTTCATAGAGCCTCATTAATACGATTCCACGAACTAACTAGTATCTAGTTAATTATGTTTATTAAGGAATAAACATTAATGCCGTATCAATAGGGTTAAATGATATAGATATGATTTTCAGAAACTTTATACATTCCGCAAAGATAAACATTTCGGTCGCGTTAATTTATTAAGCCTTAGTTAAGATATCATTCGCAGCATATCTTACAAAAAACCCTCATTCAAGTTCCGGTACTTCCGGTGAGTAAGTAGTAAGTAGCCTTATGGTTAAGTAATTCATGTTGATTAGGTACAAATATTTAAATTAGTAAAGTGATAAGTTAATGTTATTACTATGTATATTTATTCAAAAACCTTACACGCACTGCGTAGTACAATATTTTTCATACGCTGAAAATTGACGTCACACTATAAGCCTCTGAAAGTTATTAGATCATTTTTATGAATCATGCACGAATCTACGTACGTATTTGAAATTGTTATGTAATATCGTCATACGTATTTTAATAATGGATTATTTGATTAGATAACACAACTACTATAGTTATGTCGTCTTAATACATACGAGTTGAAACATATAACCTGTTAATACAACGGTAAAACTAAGTAACGGGAAAATATCTACATACGTCATAGGTTTATTTATTCCTCTTAGGGCGGGCGGAATGAAAATCTTAACGATATTTTCCAATTAGTTTAAAAGAAACTTGTAATTTATGCTATCAATTTATGTGAAATGAGATGCTTTGCATCTAAAACGATGTTTATTGCGGCCTGTTGCGTAATTGAAATTTCATTGGAACGTGAAACTGAAGCGAGCGCCATCCGCCCACGGCGCGCGCCCCGCGTCACGTGGCTGCAAACTGCGCAATTTATCCACAACCTTTACTGCTAACTCTCTGCCCACGAGCGAGCGTGACGTACGCCGCCCGTGCCGAAGGATTCGGCGCTCGATACTAATTATTATTTTAACGCTCCGTCCGAAAGAACAGTAATAAAGTCGCCTTGAAGTTGTTGCTTGTTAGTTGTTACATTATTCAGCATCACTATTGACTTCGGGAAAACGTATTACGAACGTTTACAAGTACTTATAGGTAGTTGAAATTCTTATGAAATCGTGAAAAGTCATTGAAGGTTCGCCCCCTCTGGGTTTACGCCTGTCGGTCCCAGTGATTTTCCACTGCGTCTAGAAGGTATAATTTTATATTAATTATTTTTCTCCATGTTATACCTACAATCATTAAAAATAGTCGTATTGTTTGTACCCTACACGACACATGACATGAATTTAAGTTTTTTAAGTTATTTGGTTTCTGTAACAAATATATTATTTACTTGCTTACCTATTGTGAACTTCATAGGATTATCACAGACAAATAAAATGAAAACGCTGTAAACAATAGAACCAAAGTCACTTTTGATTTGATATTCCGAATTCACTTAAAATAAATAGGACAGGCAGGTAATCTTTTGCGCAACAGACCTCGTTCTGATATCATTTTCAAACAAACTACCATTAATTTCCATTCTGTTCGGTAAGTTACTGCGTAAATAGATCTTTTTACAGCGTAAATTCGAAACGTCTGATCTTTATGAAGTTCAGATGGGTGACCTTTGATTTAATCCGAGTGAACTTGATTATCTTGATGAGATCACTTAATCCCGTCTGTTTCCGATGTTATTAGTTTTGTGCCCGGGAGTGAGGGTGTATAAGGTCAGTAGGTTAGGTGGGATTGCGCAGAGGCTGTGGCGGAGGCGTGCACGCGCTGCAGGAAAGGGTAGAGGTCACGGTGCAGTGGTGCAGTGCGGCCGCCCGGCGCCGAGCGCCTAATGCACGTTTCGCCAACTCCGCTTATGCAAAGCACTTGGACTTTTCCAATTTGAATACGGATTGTCGAAATAGGTTGCACATGAAGCAAAGTTTTCGTATTGTCATTCTTTCTCGGCATTTTGTTGGATGGTTTTATTTGCAAGAGTTGGTTTTATTTCTGAATATCGAAAAGATTTGCCTTTGCACATTAGAGGCAATACATTTTCCAAACTCTTACTGATAGTTTTAGTAAAATAACCAGTATAATTATTAAATATTAGTATCTACCTCAATACGCCTACATTGGTTTTTCTCTGAAACGTCGTTCGTTGGTCGCGTTCTAAGAATTATTCATACTCGGTAATCTACGTGGTTGTATCTGTTCCATCTAATCTGGGATATCTTTTGCTAGTTTCCAAGAACCACCCCTGAACCGCATGTGTCTTAAGACGGTCTTAGGAAGCCTATAAGGTATCCAAAGCGGCTTAATCGATTCAAACTCTTAGGTAACCCTTAAGCGTGTAGTTGCGAAGTGGCGTTACATAAGCCGCGGCCGGTACTTACCGTGTTCCGCTAACGGCTGAAGGTTGCTGCGCAGTGTAAGGTCGCCCTCGGCCGTCTGGGTCACGAAGACTCGCACACCACGCCACTATTGTTTCATTCCATGTTTATGTCTATTTATAAACTAGCCTCCACACTAGTAGGCTTTGTGTCCACTCAACCTGGACACCGGATGTTGACGAGCGCACCGTTGATAAAGGTCGACAGATGCTTCATTTGTATACGTTCAGTTTGATTTGAATTCACTTTGCGGAAATAGGAAACGCCATATTACAGTCCCCTTTTGTCTTCATTTCAAAGTCAAACTAGATAAAAAACAACAGTCCTAACAATAACTTAGTTCTACAGGGTGTTAGGTAAATGGGTATATGAGCCGACACTAGCCCATGTTAACATGGGCATATAAATGGTATGGTAAAGTCAGAAAATTGATATCTTCATTTTAATTATTTTAATTTCCATACAAATCGGAATTTATAAAATTTATTTTGTATGAAAATTAAAAAAAATAAAATGATGATGTCAAATTTCTGACTTCACCATACCATTTANTGGTAAAGTCAGAAAATTGATATCTTCATTTTAATTATTTTAATTTCCATACAAATCGGAATTTATAAAATTTATTTTGTATGAAAATTAAAAAAAATAAAATGATGATGTCAAATTTCTGACTTCACCATACCATTTATATGCCCATGTTAACATGGGCTAGTGTCGGCTCATATTTATTTATTTATTTATTTATTTATTATTCATTATTGAGCAATTACATATTTGATCCAAATAGCGTCCTAAATCCTTTTTAGGTTTGTCTAGACACTATTGTTCTCTATACAAATAAAAACAAACGTTTTAGTATACCCATTTACCTAACACCCTGTATAAGACTAACAGCTTGTGCTGTCGAGAGTACGTAATTGATTAAAAATACCTTAAATAAATAACATATCAAATCAAAATACATGACTCCGGCTTTAGCATCCTCCTCCTGTAGGTATCTTTTAATGGCGATTCGAATAATCGTTTGCTTATTCAAATCGCCATCAAAAGATTTAGTATGAAAACTTAAATAGCGCCCCTGTGAACGTGACGTAAAGTGAACTTAGTACAAGAAATAGTAGCAATAAACTCAAGATCGTCACGTTTTTGTTGGAATTCGAAGGCTGGGTATGGAATTTTGTCGAATACGCAAAGGATTCGAAGACGAGAGTTTTTCGTGCTAGAGGTACTGCTAATCGTCTTGATTAATTACCTTCGGCGGATTTCGAACTCTCAACCACATGTGGTGCCTCAGATGTAGGGTACTCGGTAACTCGATCCATCAGGCGCGCTGACTTTAATGAACCAATTTCATGATTTAATGTCACGATAAAAATAAATACTTAAATCTTGGTGATATAAAAATCACCAACAATATTGTATCACTTTGGTGGTTTTTCCATGGCGGATATCACATATCACGGGCTTATCACTAACAAACAAATAGTGGGATGTCGTTCCCAGGTCGAAATGACGTCGAACGGAATGAGGACGCATACGCACGCATAGCTCCGCCTAACTCGGGTAAATAATACATTATGAACCTTCTGCGAATAATATTATCATTTAGGTTAATCACACCTGCAAACGTCTGTTGTTGTTTGACTAAGTCAAACAAAACAAACACCCTACCTTTAAATTGCATCCGCTTAAAGTTATGTTGTATTTTAATGGTAGTAGTTACAATATTCATAGAAGTATTATGTTAATGCAATGAACATAATAGTTTTGATTTAACTTCATTAGAAGTAAAAATGGTGTTTAGTTGTCGAAAACATTGATGTTGAATTGTTACTGAAATTTAAATAAACGAGACATAACAATGACATGCTATTTTGTATCCTAATTACGTTTGAATGATGATGATAACAAGGAAAACATAAATGATTCTTTAGATAGAAACTCTACTATAAAAACTGTCTTTATGGCACAGGATATAAAGTTCAGGTTGGAAAAACTTGAAAAATTTATATTTGTCGGAAAATTTTCAGGAAACGCAGCATTAATACTCTCTAATTTGGGAAACGGTACATTTGTAATTTCTGAGTTTTTGAACTAAGCACTGAAAGCTTCGATTGAAAACATTTCTGATGAAAGCATTACCCTGGTGAAGCTGAAAGAGAAATTAATACGAAATTATATTTTTCGAAGAAAAAGACTAACGATATCGTTTTGATATAATTTTCCTAGTAGTCATCCGAACATAACCTTAATATTTTGCCAACCTGTTCCTTACACAGTAATATGTTTCCTTTCACTAAATTAAACTTTTTCTAAAAAGGAAAAATTCACGTAGGTACCTAACGGTTATACCAATATCCGATAGCAGATTGTTACGTCAGACGCCTACGTAAACGGGCTTATCTCGATTCATAGAATAATACTCAAATATCTAATAGCCTGAACATGATTGTTAAATAGCCAACCGATTATTGCTTATTGGGCGATATTTTTGTAATATTGAGAATCGGTTCAGCTTTAATTTATTACATAAATCGATAATGGTCTACTGATTGTCCAGTAAGTACAAAGTTTTTTTTGCAATATTAATTTGATTACTAAATCTTTGGTTCTTCGAAGTACCTACTTCCACCTTTTGTTTGCAAGTTATTGTGTTATTGTTCTCAAATCCTATATAATGTTGAAAAAGTAAAAACATTTTTAAACTGAAAAACAATTCGGCTTGTCAAGAATCTAGGGCGGAGCGACCGAGACCGCGCCAGGCCAATGACGCAAGTTGTTTTGCCGACTTCACTTAGTCACTGCTTGAATGTTTTGCAAGAAGAAAGGTGCCCTCATTCCGTTGTAAACAAACACCGCCAACAGATTCACTGAGACGCGCCGCTGTTCATATTATTTGTCATCTTCTTGAGAAACCAACGTATATAACTTTATTTGTTACATTCATACAAGAATGTATCATTAATTGAATTGAGTTGTTTGCACTTTAACGCTATAAATAATATGAGGAAAGTTTCTTGACTCGTTTAGCGTTGTTTTATTACGATCGTTACTCTCTTAATAAAAGCGAGATAATGGTATCAACGCTTTCTCTAATTGAAAATAAAACACAGTTAAAATAGATACAACTATATAAAATGACTCGTGTAGTCGTGTGACGGCTGTTCACGAAAGATCCACACCAAACCTACCCAAAAACCCGCCATAAAAGTACCCCAAATTATATCTACAATTTTCACGCCTCATGTGTATACTAAAACCGGGCTTTTCCTGTTTAGTATTCAGTTTTGCAACTACATAGATAAAAGCGGAAAATGTCACGAGTTGTTTGTTCTACTGCTTACGTAAAGACGAATAAAACAACTTTAATAAGATGCCTATGTTCTGCAACACTTTTTAAATGTCGTCTCTGTCGATACAACATTAAGCATATTTGTAGATTGTAGAGATCAGTGACCTGACCTAAACTAATAACGTTTATTTTATAATTTTTAAAATGAGGCAATTACCTAATATCGATTTCTACGATGACATTTCTTTTTTTTTTAGAATGAATAATATGAATTATCCTGCTTTCGCCTCCGAGATTTATTTTACCGTGTAGTACCCCTGTACGACAAGCCAATCCGCACACAATATTCAGCGTAGTAGTAGTAAAAAACAAAAGAGCGGGCAACCCCACCCCTACCACGCTGTGGGATCGGTGTCCGAGCGGTCTCATTCCTTTGTGCGCACGCGCAACGACCGCACGCAGTATAAGAAAAATGCTTAAGTGACGTCACCAGGACGTTTTTACCGACATAAAACGTAATTATTTTAAGTTGTGCAGTGAAGTGACGAGAATTAGACCCAACACAAGGTTAGTTGTAACAACTATTTTGTGCAAGTGCTCGTA